>NW_026693708.1:0-497765 GCF_021218885.2 Marmota monax
ACTATTCCTAACCATAACCCTAGACCTGATATTGGCTCTAGCCAAAATTCTTGCCCTAATATTAACAAAAACCAAACCCATAAACTATAACACTAATCCTAGCCCAAATCCTATCCATAACCCTAGCCCTAAGTTTAGCTCTAACCCTATCAATTAACCTAAACATAACCCTAATTATAATGCTAACCCGAGGCCTAAATCTAAACCTCTCCATAAACGTAACCCTAACCATTATGCTAAATCAAACCTGAAACCTAAACCAAACCCTATCATTACCCTAACCCACAACCTAATTCTAATTCGAGCCCTAACCCTAAACCGTAACCTAAACAAAACCCTAAACCTAACCCTGACCCTAACAGTACCCCTAGCTCTAAATTTGACCCTTACCCTAAACCTAACACTTACACTAAACATAGCCATAACCTAACCCTAAAATTGTCCCTAACTGTAACCCTAGACCTGACATTCGCCCTAACACTAATCCTAGCCCTAACCCTAACACAAACCCTAGACCTCATCCTAGCCCTAAAACTAGCCTTAATCATAACTCTAATGAAACCCTAGCCCTAACCCTAATTCTAAACTTCATCCTAGCCCTATCCCTACCTCTAACCCCATCACTTACACTAAACCTATCCCTAAGCCTAATACTAAAACTAGGCCTAAACATAACTACAAACCTAGCCCTGTTACTAGCCCTAATTAAGCCCTACACCTAACTAGTCACTAAGCTTAGCTGTAAGACTATCTCTCATTCTCACCCTAGCCCTATTCCTAGTTCTAATCCTATCCCTTACCATAACCCTAATCCTAGCCATAAGCCAAGACCTAACAGTAGCCCTATTCTTAGCCCGAGAACTAACCCTAGATTTAATCTTAAATCTAAATCTAACTTTAACCCTAAGCCTAAACCTAAACCTAACACTAGCCCTAAAGATAATGCTAAGCCTAAAACTATCCATAACCATAGCCCTAGCCCTAAAACAAAACTGAGCCATAGCCCTAACTTTAAAACTTAACTTAAACCAAAACCTAACCCTACACCTAGCCCTAACACTAGCCCTAATTCGAGTACAAACTCTAACCCTAAATCTACTCTGACCTTCAATTTGACCCTAACACTAACAATAGCTCTAAACATCCCCCTAATGTTAAACCTAACCCTACCACTAGACCTAGTCCTAAATATAATCGTATAACTAACCCAAATATTAACCATAGTCAATACATTGGGCATAACTCTAAAACTAGCCTAACTCTAACTAAAACCTAACTGTAATGCAAGACCTAACCCTAGCTTTAACCCTAAACCTAAACCTAACACTAGCCCTAATCCTAACCCTAAACATAGCCCTTACCCTAGCTCTAATCCTATCCCTTACCCTAAGCTAACCCTAACACTAATGCTAAACCAAGTCTAACCCTAATACTTAGCCTAACACAAAACATAACCCTATTACTAGTCCTAACCCTAGACCTCATTCTAGCTCTAACCATAACCCAAAACCTAACCCTAACCCTGATACTAACCCTAGCTCTAAACATCACGCTAATGCTAACCCTAACCCTAACACTTGATCTACCCGTAACACTAACCAAAAATGTAGCCCTAATCATAACCCTGGTTCATATATTAGTTGTAGGCCTAATACTAGCCCCAATCTAACCAAAAACCTGGCCCTAATCTGATCACAAAATCAACCTAGTTTTAACCCTAACCCTAAAACTAGCCCTAAATCATACCCTAACCCTAGCTCTAACCCTAGCTCTTACCCTATCCATTACCTTAAGCTAAACCTGAAACCTAATGCTAACCCTAGTCCTAACCCTAATCCATAGCCTAACCCAAACCCTAACCCTATTACTAGTCCTAACCCTAAACTTCATTCTATCTCTAACCCTAACCCAAACCCAAACCCTAACTCTGACACTTATTCTGACCCTAACACTAACCTTAGGACTAAACCTGACACTAAACTAAAACTGAAACCAAACATTAGCCCTACCGCTATTCCTATACTTAAACCTAAACCTAACACTAGCCCTGGACTTCAATCTAATCCTAAATGTAGCCATATCTCTAGCCCTAGTCCTGAACAACTACCTAGCCCTAGCCCTAACAATAACCCTTAACCTAACCCAAACACTAACCCTACTTCTAGACCTAAACCTAGTCCTAATTCTGGCACTAATTCCAACACTAACTCTAACCTGAACACTGGCCCTGACCCTAACATAATCCTAGCTCCAGAGCTCACTCTAATCCAAAACCTAATCCTAACACTAGATCTAGCCATAACTCTACCTCTCAAACTAGCCCTAATCATAACTCTAGCTCTTACATTACCTGTGACCCTAACCCTAGACCTAAACTAAAACAAAACCTAGCCCTAATCCTAGGCCTAATCCTAGGCCTAAGTGTAACCCTAAATCTAACCCTAGCCCTAACCCTAACCCTAAGCCTCGCTTTTGACATAACCCTAGTTCACAGCCTAACCTTTACACTTAACATAAACTAGCCCTTTCCCAAACCCTAAATTAACACTAGCCCTAATCCTAACCTTAACCATAGCCCTAACCATAGCTCTAATTATATCCACTACCTTAACCCTATTCCTAATCCTAACCATAACCCTAGCCCTAATCCTAGCTCTAATTCTATCCATTACCCTAACCATAATCCTAAACATAATGCTAACCCTAAACTTAACCGTAACCCTATCTCAATCCCTAAACTTATCTATTACCCTAAAACTAATCTGAACCCTAAACCTAAGCCTATGCATTACCCTAACCCTAACTCTAACCCTAATGCTAATTTGAGCCCTAAACCTAAAACTTAACCTAAACAAAACCTTAAGCCATACACTGACCCTAATAATACACATAGTTGTAAACTTGTGTGTATTATTAACCTAACCCTTACCATTAACCTAACCCTTACACTAGACTTAACCATAAACATAACCCAAAACCTATCCCTAACCCTAACCCTAGACTTGACATTAGCCCTAGCCCTAATCCTAGCTCTAACCTTAACACAAACTTTAGCTCTCATCCTAGCCCAAAACCTATCCTTAATCATAACCCTAACCCTAATTCTAACCCTTTCCCTACCCTAAACCTAGTTATAATCCCATCACTTACCCCCAAACCTTACCCAAACCCTAAACCTAACACAAATCCTAGCCCTAAATTTAACCCTAGGACTAACCTGAACACTAACCTTTGCTCTAATACTAAACCTAATCCTAACCCTAGCTTTAAGAATAACTATAACTCTCACACAAGCCCTAGTCCTAATTCTAACCCTATTACTTACTGTAACCTTATTCCTATCAGTAGCCTAGAATAACACTAGCCTAACCTTACACCTTGCCCTAACCCTTGATCTAAACCTAACTCTAAATCTAACCCTAATTCTACACCTAACCCTAACCCTAAAACTAGTGCTCACCCTAATGCAAATCCTAAATCTAGCCCTAACAATAGGCTTAGCCCTAAAACAAAACTGAGCCATGACACTAACCCTAAACATTTACCTAAACCAAACCCTAACCTTACATCTAGTCTAAGCCTAGCCCTAATTAGAGTCCTAAACATAACCCTAAAACTACCCCGGAACATGTCTCTGACATTAACAATAACCCTACATCTAAACAACAAGCTAAGCCTAAAACTTACCCTAACACTAGACCTAGTTCTAACCCTAATTCTACCACTAGTTCTAATCATAACCATAGATCATACATTAGAAGTAACAATAAACCTAATGCTAACCAAAACCTAGTCCAAATCTGATACCTAAACCTAGCTTTCACCCTAAAACCTAACTGTAACACTACCCCTAACCCTAACCCTCTAACCTTATCCTTTACCCTAGCCAAACCCCAACCCTAATGCTAACCCTAGTCTTAAAACTAATTCATAGTAACCCAAAACCTAACCTTATTACTAGTCCTAACCCTAGCCATCATTCTTGTTATAACCATAATCCAATATCTAACCCTAACCCTGACCCTTATTCTGACCCTGAACCTAAACCAAACCCTAACACTAGCCTTACCCATAACCCTATATCTAAACCTAACCCTAACACTAGACCTAGATTACACCTAATTCTGAATCTAGCCATATCTTTAACCAAGACCTAACAAAAACCTAGCTCTAGCTCTAATGATAACCCTGAAGCTAAGCCCAAAACTAACCTTAACTCTAGACCTAACCAATCCTAATTCTGGCTCTAGCCCTAACCCTAACCCTAATCCAAACACAGACCCTGATACTAACACTAACCCTAGCTATAAAACTGACCCTAACACTAGACCTAGCCATAACTGTAAACATAACCCTTACATTACCATAGCACTAAATCTAGCTCTAAATCTAAAACAAAACCTAACCCTAATCCTAGGCCTAAATCTATCTCAAAGTGTAACCCTAACCCTAAATTAACCTTACCTCTTACCCTAAACCTAACCCTCACGCTAACCCTAACCCTCGCCTTAGACCTAACCCTAGATAAAACCCAAAACCGAACTCTAAACATAACCCTAGACCTAGCCCTAAGCCTAATCCTAATCCTAGCACTAATCATAATGTTAACACTAGCCCTAATACTATCTCTAAAATTATCCATTATCCTAAAGTGAACCTTAACCCTAAGGATAACCCTAGATCTAATCCTAATTGTAAACCTTATCCTAGACCTAATGCTAAACCTAAGCCTCATCATAGCCTTAACCCTAAACAAAACACTAACCCTTACTCTAACACTAACCCTAGCCCAAACCCTAACACTAAACCTAAACCTAAAACTACCCCTAACCCGAACCCGACATTAACCCTATTCAATAACCTAACTCCAAAGATTACCTTAGCCCTAACCCTAAAACTAACCCTAAGCTTTACCATAAATCTAACCCCAGATATGATCCTAAACCTAACACTCACCCCAGCACTAACCCTAGCCCAAAACCTATCCTGTACCCTAAACCTAACCCAAACCCTAACCCTAGCCCTAGTACTAACCCTAACCATAACTCTAGCCTTAATCCTATCCAAAACCCTAGCCCTAACACTAGCTCTAATGCTATTCATTACCCTAAAAACAACCCTAACCCAAATAATAAGCCAAGGCCTAACCTTAACCCTATCACTAACTCTAACCCTACAAATTACCCTAATCTTAACATGAATAATAAACCTAAAACTATCCATTAACCTAACCCTAATTAGAACCCTAACGCTAATTTGAGGTCTAACCCTAATAATTAACCGAACACAAACCCAAAACCTGACCCTGACCCTAAAAATACACCTTACCCTTAACCTGGTCCTTACCCTAAACCTAACATTAGACCTAAACCAAGTCCTAACCCTTACCCTAAACCTAACCCTAACCTTAATCGTTGCACTAACTCTAAATCTAACACTAACCCTAATCCTAACACTAACCATAAACCTAGCCCTAACCCTAGCTCTAACCCAATCCATTACCCTAACCGTAACCCTAATCCTAACCCTAATGCTAACCCTTGGTCTACCCCAACACATTTGCTAACCCTAACCTATCAATTACCCTAATCATAACCCTAACCCTAAACCTAACCAAACACTAAACCTAGACGTAACACTAACCCTAAATCTATCCCTAAATGTAACACTAGTTCTTACATTAGCCCTAAAGCTAACACAAAACCTAGCCTAGCCCTAATCCAAGCTCTAACTCTAGCTTTAACCATAACCCTAGCCCTAACCCTAAACCTAACACTAGCACTAACTCTATCCCTTACCCTAAGCGAAATTCTAACCTTAAAGCTACCCTAGTCCTAAATCTAATTCTTAGCCTAACCCAAACCTAACTCTGTTACTACTCCTAACCCTAATCCTCAATCTAGCTCTATCACTATCCCAAACCCTAACCCTAACCATGACCCTTATTCTGACCCTAATACTAACCATATGTCTAAACCTGACCCTAACCCTAAACCGACCCTTAACATTGGCACTACCTGTAACCCTATACCTAAAACTAACCCTAAAACTAGACCTTGACCTACACTTAATCCTTCATCCAGTGATACTTCTAGGTCTATCCCTAAAGAAAAACTTTGCCCTAGCCCTAATAATAACCCTTAACATAACCCAAACACTAACCCTACCCCTAGACCAAACCCTAGTTTTAATGCTGACCCTTAACCTAACACAAACCATAGCTCTAAACCTTATCCTAATAAAAAATATAATCCTAACCCTAGACGTAGCCATTTCACTAACCCTGAAACTAGCCATCACCATAGGCCAAAACCTACCTCTAACTCTATCCATTACCCTAACCATAATGCTAACCCTAATGCTAACAGAGCCCTAAACCTCACACTGACTCTATCCCGAATCCTCATCCTAGTCCAAACACTAGCTCAATCCCTAACACTTAACTTAACCCTAACACTAAACCATGGCCTACACCTAAACCTAACCATAACCCTAGCCCTAATCCTAACCTTAACCCTAACCCTAGCTCTAAACCTACATATCACCCTAACTTGAACCCTAACCTTAATGATAACCTAGCCCCAACCCTAGCTCTAAACATACCCTACCCTAGAATTATCACTAGATGAAGGATTAACCCTGTTGATAACCCTAGCCCTTACCTTAAATCTACCCTAACCCTAACCCTGGACATAACCATAAACCTAACACTTGCTATATAGCTAACCCTGGCTCAAACCCTAACCATTACTCTAAACCTAACCCTAAACCTATCCGTAACCCTAACCTTAAGCCGAAACCTAACTCTAATCCTAACAGACATGAAACCCTATCCAATACCCTAAATATAATGATAACCCTAGCCCTAACCTTAACACTAAACTTGAGCCTAACAGTAACTATAACCTAGACCTAACCCTACACCTAACCCTTGCCCTAGTGTTAACCCTAGCTCAAACTCTAAACCATACCCTAAACTTAAACCTAACTGTAACCCTAGGCCTAAACCTAACTCCAGCCATAATACTAACTGTAAACCTAGCCCTAACCCTATTCATTACCCTAAGCACAACCATAATCTAAGGCTAACCCTAGGCCTAACCCTAACCCATTTGCTTACTCTAACGCTATCAATTACCCTACACCTAACATGAACCCTAAACCTAAACCTATATTTACCCTATCCAAACCCTCATGTTAATTCAAGCTCTAAACCTAAACCCTAATCTAAACCAAACAAAAAACCTAATTATAACCCTAATGATACACCTAGATCTAAACCTGACCCTTACCCTGTACTTAAACCTTACACTAGACCTAGCCATAAATCTTACCCTCAATCTATCCCTAACATAAGCTTAGATCTGACAGAAGCCCTAGCCCTAATTCTTGCCATAACTTTAAAACAATCCCTAGCCCTCATCCTAGCCCTAAACCAAGCCTTATTACTAAACAAAAACATAATCCTAGCCCTAACCAAAATTCTAACCTTCAACCTAGACCTAAATCTAGATCTAACCCCATCCCTTTATCTAAACCTAACCCTATCTCTAAACCTAAACCTAAGCCTAAATCTAGGCCTAACACTAACACAAATGCCAGACCTAATCCTAGCCATAATTTACCCCTAAACCTAACCTAACCCTATGCCCAAGACTAACTTTAACTCTCGCCCTAGTCCTATTCCTATTTCTCACCCTATCCCTTACCATAATCCTATCACTTGCATTTACAAGTGGCCCTGACTTTAGCCTTAGCCCTAATCCTATATCTAACCCTAACTCTAAATCTAACCCTAACCCTAATCTAAACCTCTCACTAACACAAGCCATAACACTAATGCTAATCCTAAAACTAGCCCTAACCTAGACCTAGCCCTACAAAACAACCTAGCCATAGCCCTAACCCTAAACTTAAACATAAAGCAAAGCCTAAGCCAACACCTAGCCCTAAACCTAGCTGTAATTCGCGTCCTATCCCTAATCCTAAAACAAACCCTGATCTTGACTCTGACCCTAACACTAACCCTAGCTCTAAACATCACTCAAAACCTAAACCTAACCCTAACCTTAGATCTAGCCCTAGCCCTAAACCTAAAACTAGTTCTAATCATAACCCTAGTTCTTACATTAGCTGTAGCTCTAAACCTAGCCCTAACCTAACCCAAAACATATCCCTAATCAGAGCCCTAATACTACCTTTAACCCTAACCATAACCCTAATTCTAGCCCTAACCCTAACCATAACCCTAATTCTAGACCTAACCCTTACCCTAAACCAAACCTAACCCTAACCCTTGCCATAACCCAAAACCTAACCTTAAACCTAACCTTAATCCTAACCATAAACCTAGCCCTAGCCCCAGCTGTAACCCTATCCATTACCCTCATCATCATCATAACCCTAGTGCTAACGCTAGGATAACCCTAAACCTATTTCTAACCCTAAACCTATACTTTACCCTAAACCTAACCTGAACCCTAAACCTAACCATATCCATAAACCTAATCCTAACCCTAATAATCATAACCCTAAAATGAACTCTAACCATAATCTTATACCTGACATTAGCCCTAGCCCTAATGAAGCCCAAACCCTAAAACAAACTCTAGCCCAATCCTAGTCCTAACTTAGCCTTAATCCTAAACCTAACCCTAACCATAGACCTAACCTAATTTTAACCCTCACCGTAGTTCTAAAGCTAGCTATAAAATCATACCTAACCATAACTCTAGCCATAAACATATGCTCACCCTTAATACTAACCCTAACTCTAATCCTAGCACTAATTAAGCTCTAATTGTAACCAAAAATCAAACCCTAACACTAAGACTAACTCTAACTCTCGCCCTAACCCTATCCCTAGTTCTAACCCTATCCATTCTGATAACTCAAACCCTAGTCCTAAGCCTAGCCTTAACCTTCGCTGTAGCCCTAAACCTAGATCTAACCCTAACTCTAAATCTAACCCTAACCCTAAGCATAAACAACACCCTAACAATAGCTCTAACCCTAATGCTAATTTGAAAACTAGCCCTAACCCTAGCCCTATCCCTCAAGCAAAACTGAGCCATAGCACTGACCCTAACCCTTAACATAAATAAAACTCTAACATTACACCTATCCCTAACCCTAGCCCTAATTTGAGTCCTAACCCTAACCCTAGAACTAATACTAACCCTGATTCTGACCTTAACACTAAACCTAGGTCTACAAATCACCCTATACCTAAACCTAAACCTCATACTAGACCTCACCCTAAACCTAAACCTAAAACTAGCCCTAATCATAATGCCAGTTCTTAAATTAGCCATAGCCCTAAACCTAACACGAAACCTAGCCCTAATACAAAGCATAAACCTAGCTTTAATCCTAACCCTAACCCTGACCCTAACCCTAACCTTATCCCTAGTCCTAATCCTAGCTCTAAACCTGTTTCTTACACTTGGTAAATCTCTCACCCTATTACTACCCTAGTCCTAACCCTAATTCTATGCCTACCCTAAACCTTAACTTTATTACTAGTCCTAACCCTAGCCGTCATTCTAGCTCTAAACTTAATCCAAACCCTATCCCTAACCCTCACCCTTATTCTGACCCTAACACTAAACCTATATTTAAACCTGACCCTTGTTGAGAGCCACAGCCGAAGGAGCCCAGCAAACTTCCAGCTGCCAGCTGATTGGCTTCTCTGTGGTGATGCTCATTGGGCTGTTTCTCCGCCCTTTCAGACAATGGAGCTGCTCATTGGAGGACTTTTTTTGGCTCTGCCCACATGACCCAGCCAATCAGCCTCAAGAGCAGGAGGACTGGGTGGGTTGAGAGGCTTGTGGGAAGCAGATGGTGGCAGTTGGGCTCTGAGGGAGTTCCTGAAGAGCTCATGTGGTGCGGCATGTGTTCTAAAAATAAAGTTTGTGTGTGCTTGATAAGTAGCTCATGAATTGTGCCCAGCCAGACTGCAGCAGACCCTAACCCTTATCCAAAACTTATCACTAGCCCTACCAGTAAGCCTAACCCTAAACCTAACACTAACACTTGCCCTAGACCTAAACCAAATTCTAAATATAGCCATAACCCAAGCCCTAGCCCTAACAATAACCCTTAACCTAAACCAAACACTGACTCTACCCCTAGACCTAACCCTAGTTCTCATTCTGGACCTAAACCTAATCCTTACCTGAACCATGACACTTACCCTAACAAAAACCCTAGCTCTAAACTTTATCCTAACCCAAAAAAGTAATCCTAACTCTAGACAAACTCTCAATATAGCCATAACCATAACTCAAGCTCTTACATTTCCCATATACCTAACACTAGCCCTAAACCTCACACAAAAACCTAGCCCTAATTGTAGCCCTAAATCTTACCCTAAGCATAACTCTAACCATAAACCTAGCCCTAACCCTAACCCTAATCCTCGTTCTAGCCCTAACTCTAGCTCAAACCCTAAACCTTACCCTAAATATAACCCTAGCCCAAATCCTAAACCTGACCCTAACTCTAGCCCTAATCCTAACTGTAACCATAGCCCAAACTCCAGCTCTAACTCTACTCATTACACTAAACATAACTCTAAAACTAATGCTAAACCCAGTCCTAAACCTACACTAGCCCTGACTGTAAACCTAACCCTCGCCTTAACCCTAAACCTAGCTCAATCCCTAATCCTTACACTTAATTTAAACCTAACACTAACCCAAGGCCTAACCCTAACCCTAAACCCAGCCCTAATCCTAAACTTAACCCTAGCCCTAACCCTAGCTCAAATCCTACCCATTACTCTAACCATAAACTTAACCCTAATGATAACACTAGACCTAAAGCTAAACCTACCCTAACCCTAAACATAAACCTAACCCTAGAACTAACAGTGAACCTAACCCTAAATCTAAGCTAGCTCAAACCCTAAGCCTAATCCTAAACCTAAACCTAATGCTAAACTAAAACTAACCCTATCTTTAACCTGACATCTAAACTTATTACCCTAACCCTAATGATAACTTTAGCCCTAACTGTGGCACTAGCCATGACCATAACCCTATACCAAACACTAAATTAACCTTAGCCATAGCAAAAAATCCTAGCTCAAGCCCTAAACCGTACCCTAAACCTAATCCTAAGTGTAACCCTCGCCTAACCCTAACCTAACCATAACTCTGGCCCTAATTCCAACCATAACCCTAGCCCTAACCCTAGGTATAACCCTATAAATAACCCTAACAATAACCATAACCCTAATGCTAACCCGAGACCTAACGCTAAACCTATCACAAACCCTAACCATACCCATTACCTTAAACCTAATCTAACCCTAAACCTAACACTAGCCATTATCCTAACCCTAATTCTAACCTTAATGCTAATTTGAGCCTTAAACCTAAACCTTAACCTGACCCAAACCATAAGCCTGACCCTGACCCTAATAATACTCCAGTTCTAAATCTGACCCTTTCCCTAAATGTAACACTTTAATTTGACCTAGCCATAAACCTAACCCTAAAAATATCACAAACTATTAACCTAGACCTGACATTAGTCCTAGTGCTAATTCTTGCCCTAAACCTAACACAAAAGCTAGCCCTAATCCTAGCCTTAAATCTAGCCTTAATCCTAAACCTAACCATAATCCTAGCCCTAACTCTAAAGCTATTGTTAAAACTAGCCCTATTCTTAATCATAGCACTAAAACAAAACCCAGCAACAGGCCTAACACTAAACCCTAGTACTACACCTAGATCTAACCCTAGCCCTAATTCAAGTCCTAATCATATCATTAAAAATAACCCTGAACCTGACTTACATCTTAACACTCATCCTAGCTCTAAACATGACCCTAAACTTAAACTGAACCTAAAATTAAAAATAGCCTAATTTGAGTACTAACTCTTTTCCTAAAACTAACCCTGACCTGACTGATATCCTAACACTAACCCTAGTTAAAAAATATCACCCGAATCTTAAACCTAACCATAACATTTTACTTACCTATAACCCTAACCCTAATTGAAAACCTAGTTTTATATTAGCCATTGCCCTAACCCTAGAATTAAACCTCACACAAAACTAGCCCTAATCAGAGCCCTAAACCTAGCTTTAACCCTAACCATAAACCTAACCCTAGCCCTAACCCTCTTCCTTACCTGGAGCAAAACCTTAACCCTAATGGTATTGCTAGATCTATCCCTAATCTTTAGGCTAACCAAATCTTAACTCTATTAATAGTCCTAACACTAGATCTCATTCTAGCTCTAAAGTTATCCCAAACCCTAACCCTAACCCTGACCTTTATCCTGATGATAACATAAACCCTAGGTCTAAACCTGACCCTAAGCCTAAACAAAACCCTAACATTAGCCCCAACACTAAACATAAACCTAACCCTAGAACTAACAGTGAACCTAACTCTAACCCTAAATATAAGCTAGCTCACACCATAAATCTTACCCTAAGATGTTTAAGATAATTTATGTTTAAGTTATGTTTAAGATATCTCAAAGCCTAACCCTTACCCTAAACATAAACATAGACCTATCCCTAACTCTCACCCTAACCCTAGCCCAAATCCTAAACTTAACATAGCCCTAAACTTAGCTCTAAACCTACACATTACCCTAACCCTAAACCTAACCTTATTGATAATCCTAGCCCAAACCCTAATGTTAACCCTAATCCTAATCGGAAAACTACCCATAGACATAACCCTAAAATTAACACTCAGCATAGCCCTAACTCTACATCAAACCATAAATCTAAACATAAACCTAAACATACCCATAGGTCTAATCCTAACCCTATCACTAATTCTAACTCTAAACCAATATCTAAACCTAACCTAACCCTATTTGTTACCTTAACCCTTACACTAACGTTAATGATAACCCTAGCCCTAACTCTAGCACTACACCTAGATCTAACCCTAGCCCTAATTCGAGTCTTAATCATAACCTTAAAAATAACCCTGAACTTGACTTATACCCTAACACTCATTCTAGCTCTAAACACCACCCTAACCCTAAAACTACCGTAATCCTAAACCTAGCCCAAAACCTAGACCTAACTCTAAGCCTAGCCCAAAACCTAGCACAAAACCTAAATTTTATGATAAACATAACCCTAAATCTAACCCTAACCTTAGTTCTAACAGTAACTCTAACCCAAACTCAAGGCATATTCCTAAACATAACTCTAGTTCTAACCCTATCAATTACCCTAACCATACCCTTACCCTAATGCTAACCTTAAGTTAACCCTAGCCCTGTCACTAACGCTAACCCTATCAATTACCTTAAACCAAACCTGAACCTTAAAACAAACCCTAAGTATACCCTAATACTAACCCTAATGCTATTTTGAGTCGGAAACCTCAATCCTTACCTAAGCAAAATCCCTATCCTAATAATTCCCCGAGCTCCAAACCTGAACCTTACCCTAAACCTAACACTAGATGTAGCCACAAGCCTAACCCTAAAACTATCTTTAAACATAACCCTAGGCCTGATATTAGCCCTAGCACTAATCCTAGTCCTGAATCTAAAACAAACACTAGCCTTCATCCTAGCTCTAAACCTAGGCTTAATCATAACCCTATCCCAACTCTAGCCCTAACCCTAACTCTAATCCTCACCCTATGTATAAACCTAGGTATAACACCATTCTTTATCCTAAACTTAAACCTAACCCTATCCCTATCATTAGGCCTAAGCTGAACACTAACCCTAGCCCTAATTTTAGCCCTAATTTAACTCTATCCCAAACACTAACTCTAATTTTAGGCCTAACACTAACTCTAACTATCACACTAGCCCTATCCCTAGTTCTAACCCTATCCCTTACCATAACTCTAACGGTGGACCTAACCCTTGCCCTATCCTAGACTAATCCTAGATCTAAATCTAACTATAAATGTAACCCTAACCCTAAGTCTAAGCCTAACACTAACAGTAGCCCTAACCCTAATACTATTTGTAAACTAGCCCTAACCCTAAGCATACGACTAAAACAAAACCAAGCAATAGACCTAAACCTAAACATTAACTTAAACCAAACCCTAAATACTCCAAAAACTAATCCTAGCCCTAATCGAGTCTTAAACCTAACCTTAAAACTAACCCTGACCCTGACTCATATCCTAACACTCACCCTAGTTGTATACATGACACTAACCTTAAACCAAACCCTAACAATAAACCTAGCCATAATTCGAGTCCTAAATCAAACCCTAAAACTAAACCTGACCCTGACTCCTATCCTAAAAAATAACTCTAGCTCTAAATATCACCCTAACCTTAAATCTAACACTAACACTAGAACTACCCAAACCCTAACCCTAAAGCTAACCCTAATTGTAACCCTGGTTCTTACATTACCTGTTGCCCTAACCCTAGCCTTAACACTAACACAAAAACTAGCCCTAATCCGAGCCCTAGATCTAGCTTTAGCCGTAAACCTAACCCTAACCATACCCCTAACAGTAGCTCTAACACTATCCCTAAACCTAAGCAAAACCCTAACCCTAATTGTAACCCTAGACCTATCCTAATCCTCAGGATAATCAAAACTCTCACCATATTAATAGTCCTAACCCTAGCCCTCATTCTAGCTCTAACCCTATCCCAAACCTTAACCCTAACCCTGACCCTTATTCTGACCATAATACTAACCGAGGTCTAAACCTGAACCTAACGCTAGACCAAATCATAACACTAGCCCAACCAGTAAACTTATACCTAAACCAGACCCTATCACTAGCCCTAGACCTAAACCTAATGCTAAATCTAACCTTAACTCTAGATCTAGACCTAAATAAAGACCTAGCCTTAGCCCTAACAATAACCATTAACTTAACGCAAAGACTAACCCTATCCCTAGACATAAACCTAGTCCCAATACTGGCTTTAAACTTAACTCTAACTCTAACCTGAACACTGACCCTGCCTTTAACACTAAACCTATTATCTGAACCGGACCCTGACTGAAAAGCTAAACCTAGCACTAGACGTAGCCATAACCCTAAACCTACAACTAGCCCTAATCATAATTCTAGATCTTACATTACCCATAGCCCTAACTCTTTGTCTTAACCTAACACAAAACCTAGAGCAAATTCTAGGCTTAAATCTAGCCCCAACTGTAACCCCAACCCTAACCCTAATCCTAACCCTAATCCTAACCCTAGCCTTAGTCCTAACCCTAGCTCAAAGCCTAATCCTTACCCTAAATATAAACTTCGACCTATCCCTAACTCTGAAGCTAACCTAGCCCTAATTGTAACCTTAACCCTATCCCTAAACCTAGTTCTAAACCTACCTATTACACTAACCCTAACCCTAACCCCATTAATAGTCCTAACCATAGCCCTCACTCTAGTTCTAAATCTATCCCAAACCCTTGTGTTAACCCTTACCCTTATGCTGACCCTAATGCTAACCCTAGGTCTAAGCCTGACCCTAAATCTAGACCAAACCCTAACACTAACTCTAGAACTAAACCTAATTCTAAATCTAGGACTAGCCCTAACCGTAATATTAAAAGTAGCCCTAATCATAACTCTAGTCTTACATTAGCTGTAGCCCTAATCCTAGCCCTAACCTAACCCAAAACCTAGTCCTAAACTGAGCCATATACATCATTATAACCGCTAACCCTAACCCTAGCCCTAACCATTACCCTAAACTTAACCTTAACACTAATACTGGCCCTAACCCTAAACCTAACCCTATACTTAATCCTAACCATAATCCTAGCCCTATCTCTAGCTCTAAACCTATTTATTACCCTAAACATAACCCTAACCATAATGCTAACCCTAGCCCTAAACTTAACCGTAATCCTAAACCTAGACTTGACACTAAACCTAACCATTGCTGGTAGCCCTAACCATAGCACAAACCCTAACACTTACCCTAAACCTAACCCTAACACTAACCCTAGGTTTCACTGAAACCCTACCTCCACACCTACCCCTAATGCTAACCATAACCATAGCCCTAAACCTATCCATTACCCTAAACATAAGCCTAACCCAAACATAGCTCTAAACATAGCTCTAACCCCACCCATTACACTAACTCTAACTATAAATGTCATGATAACACTAGCCCTAACCCTAAACCTACTCTAACCCTAACTGTAAACTTCACCCTACTCCTAACCCTAAACCTATACTAATACTAACTGTAAACCTCACCCTAGAACTAACCATAAACCTAACCCTTGCCCTAGTCCTAATCCTAGCTCAAACCCTAACAGTTACGCTGAACCTAAAACTAATCCTAGTCCTAAACATAAATCTAGCCCTATCCATTTAGGCCTAACTCTAAATCTATCACTAGCACTAACCTTATCCTTACCTAAACCTAACCTGAACACTAAATCTAACCCTATCAATTATTCTAACCCTAACCCTAACCCTAACCCTAACTCTACTGCTAATTCAAGCCCTAAAACTAAACCAAAACCTAACCCAAACTCTGAACAAGACACTGACTCTAATAACACACCTAGCTCTAAACTTGAACCTTACCCTAAACATAACCCTTAAACTAGACCTAGCCATAAAACTAACCCTAACAGTATCCCTAAACATAACCGTAGACTTGACGTTAGCACTGTACCTAATTCTTGCCTTAAACCTAACACAAATCTTAGCCCTCATCCTAGTCCTAAACCTAGCCTTAATCCTAACCCTAACCCTCACCCTAGCCTTATCCCTAAATATAACCCTCTCCATAGAACTGAACCTAGCTATATAACCCCATCCCTTACCCAAAACTAACCCTAACCCTAGCCCTAACCATAGTCCCAAAGTTAACATTAATCCTAGCGCTAATCCTAGGCCTATTTGAACTCTAACCTTAACCCTAACCCTAACCCTAGCCCTAAGACTAACTCTAACTCACACCCTAGCCCTATTTCTATTTATAACTTTATTCATTACTGTAACCCTCACAATAGCCGTAACCTGAGCCCTAACGCTAGACATAGCCCTCACCCTAGATGTAACCATAACTCTAAATCTATCCTTAATCTTAAGCCTAAAACTCATTCTACAACTATCTCTGACACTATTGCTAATTCTAAAACTAGCCCTAATCCAAGCCCTAGCCCTAAAACAAAACCGAGCCATTGCTCTCACCCTAAAACCTAACCTAAACCAAACCCTAATCCATAACTAGCCATAAACTGAGCTCTAATTTGAGTGCTAGGCCTAAAAATAACCCTCACCCTGACTCATATCCAAACACAAACCCTAGCTCTGAATATTACCCTAAACCCACAACAATGATAACACTAGACCTAGCTGAAACCCTAACCCTAAAACTAACCCTAATTGTAACCCTAGTTCTTACATTGGCTTAGCCAGACACTAGCCCTAACTCTAACACAAAAATAGCCCTAATCCAATCCCTAACACTAGATTTAACCCTAACCCTAACCCTAAAACTAGCCCTAAACCTAACCTTAATCCAAGCTCTAAGCCTAGCTCTAATCCTACCCATTACCCTAAGCCAAACCCTATTCATAATGCTAACTCTAGTCCTAATCCTAATCCTTAGCCAAACCCCCAAAATAACCCTATTACTAGTCCTAACACTAGCCCTCATTCTAGATCTAACCCTAACTCAAAACCTCACCCTAACCTTCACCCTTATTCTGACCCTAACACTAATTATAGGTCTAAACCTGACCCTGAACTGAAACCTAAACCTGAACCTAGCCCTACCAGTAATCTTTTACCCAAACCTAACCCATACACTAGCTCTAGACCTAAATCTAATCCTAAATCTAGCTATTACTCTAGCCCTTGACGTAAACAAAAACTTAGTCTTAGCCCTAACAATAACCCTTAAACTAAACCAAACACTAATCCTACCACTAGACCTAACTCTAGTCCTAATCTGGATTTCACTCTAACCCTAACTTTAACCTGAACACTGGCCCTGACACTAACATTAAACCTAGCTCTAAACCTGTCACTAACCCAAAACCTAAACCTAACACTAGACCTAGCCATAACCCTAACCCTAAAACTAGCTCTAATAGGAACCCTGGATCTTACATTACACATAGCACTAACCATAAGCCTAAACCTAACACAAAACTGAACCCTAATGGAGGTCTAAACCTACCCTAAGCATAACCCTCACCCTAACCCTAACCCTAGTCCTAACCCTAACCCTAACCCTCACCTTAGTTCTAACCTAGCTCAAAGCCTAACCCTTAGCCTAAACATAACCCTAGCACTATCCCTAACCATAATCGTAACCATAGCTCTAATCCTAATCTTTACCCTAGACCTAACACTAGCTCTAATCCTAGCCAGTACCCTAACTCTAACCCTAGCCCTAATAATAACCCTATCCCTAACCCTAACCAAAACCCTAACCCAAACCACAAACCTAAGCCTAGACCTAACCCTAAACCTAAACCTTGCCATAGACTTAACCCCAACTCAAAACCTAACACTTACCCTAAAACAAACAGTAAACCTAGCCCTAAAAATAAACTTAAACCTAAACCTAACCTTAACCCTAAAGCTAACCTTATATCTAACCCATTCTATTACTCTTAACCTAATCCTAACCCTAATGAAAACCCTAGCCCTAACCCTAAACATAACCCTTAACATAACACTAAACCTAACCCTCGTCCTAGACGTAACCCTACCTCAAAATCTAACCTTTACCCTAAATGTAACTCGAACCCTACCCTAAGCTAGGGTTAAAAGCCCTAACCCCAAACCTAACCTAACTCTAGCCCTAATCCTAACCTAACACTAGCCCTAACCATAGCTCTAAACCTATATATTATCTTTATGATAACCCTAATCCTAATGCTACCCCTTGGCATAACCCTAACTCTTTAGCTAACCCTAAAGCTCTCCATTGCCCTAAACCTACCCTGAAACCTAAACCTAACCCAATCAATTAACCTAAACCTAACCCTAACCCTAATGCTCATTTGAGCCCTATCCCTAAATCTTAACCTAAAAAAAACCCTAACCCTGATCCTGACCCTAAAAATACACCTAGCTCTAAACCTGACCCTTAACCTAAGCCTAACACTTACACTAGATCTAGACAAAAACCTAACCCTAAATCTACCCCCAAATTGTAACACTAGACTGGACATTAGCCCTAGACCTAATTCGAGACCTAACCCTACAACAAACCCTAGCCCTCATCTTAGCCCTAAACGTAGCCTTAATCTTAACCTTAACCTTAACCCTAGCCCCTAACCCTAATTCTAACCCTCACCCTACCTCTAAACCTAGCTATAACACCATACCTTACCGTAAAATTAACTATAACCCTAGCCCTAACACTAGGCCTAAACTGAACACTAATACTAGCCCTAATCCTAGCCCTAACTTAGCCCTATCCCTAAAACTAACGAAAACCCTAGGCCTAAGACTAACACTAAATCTCACCCTAGCCCTAGCCCTAGTGCTAACCCTATCAGTTACCATAACTATAACCCTAGCCCTAACCCTTGCCCTATAGTTGGACCTAGCCCTAATCCTAGATCTAACACTAATTCCAAATCTAACCCTAACCCAAAGCCTAAGCCTAACACTAACACTAGCACTAACCCTAATGCTAATCTTATAACTAGTCCAAACCCTAAACCTAGGACTAAAACAAAGCTGAGCAACAGCCCTAACCCTAAACCTTAACTTAAACCAAAACCTAACACTATATCTAGATGTAACCCTAGTCCTAATTTGAGTCCTAACCCTAACTTTAAAATTTACCCTGACCCTGACTCATATCCTAACACTGTCACTAGCTATAAAGATGACACTAAAATTAAACAAAACCCTAACAGTAACCCTAGCCCTAATTCAAGTCATAACCCTAACCTTAAATCTAACCCTGACCATGACTGATACCCTAACATTTACCCTAGCTCTAAACACAGCCCTCACCTTAAACCGAGCACTAACAGTAACCCTAGCCCTTATTTGAGTCTAACCCTAACCCTAAAACTAACCCGGATGCTGACTCATATCCTAACAATAATCCTAGCTCTAAATATTACCTTAACCTTAAATGTAAACCTAACACTAGACCTACCCCTAACCCTAACCTAAAACTAACCCTAATTGTAACCATAGTTCTTATATTAGCCAATGCCCAAATCTAGACCTAACCCTAACAACAACAACAAAAAAATTAGCCCTAATCCAAGATCAAATCATATATTAAATCCTAATCCTAACCCTAACTCTAGCATTAACCCTAGCTCTAAGGCTATCCCTTAACCTAAGATAAACTCTAACACTAATGGTAACCCTAGACCTATCTCTAATCCTTAGGCTAACCGAAAACCTAACCCTATTAATAGTCCTAACCCTAGCCCTCATTCTAGCTCTAACCCTATCCCAAACCCTAACACTAACCCTGACCCTTATTCTGAACCTAACACTAACCCTAGGTCTAAAGCTGACCTTAACACTAGACCAAACCCTAACACTAGCCCTAGACCTAAACCAATCCTGAATCTAGCCTTAACTCTACCCCTAGACCTAAACATAAACCTAGCCCTAACAATTATCCTTAACCTAACTCAAACACTAACCCTACCCCTAGACCTAAACCTAGTCCCAATTCTGGCTGTAAACCTAACACTAACTCTAACCCAAACACTGACCCTCCCTTTAGAGTAAACCTATCTCTAAATATGACCCTACCCAAAAATCTAAATCTAACACTAGACCTAGTCATAACCCTAACCCTACAACTAGCCCTCAACATAACCCTAGGTCTTACATTACCCATAGCCCTAACACTATGCCTAAACCTGACACAAAACCTAGAGCTAATCCTAGGCCTAAATCAAGCCTTAAGCATAACAGTAATCCTAACCCTAGCCCTAACCCTAACCTAACACTCGCCTTAGTCCTAATCCTAGCTCAAAGCCTACACATTACTCTAAACATAAACTCACACCTTTCTCTCAATCTAACCGTAATGCTAGCCCTAATCCTAATATTAACCCTAGCCCGAAACCTAGCTCTAAACCTACCCATTACTCTAAACCTAAACTTAACCTTATTGATAATCCTAGGCTTAATGCTAAACCTAAACCTAACTGGAAAACTATACCTAGACCTAATCTTAAACCTCACACTTGCCATAGACCTAATCCTAGCTCAAACTATAAACCTTACTATAAACCTAAACATAACCATAGCCCTAACTCTAAGCCTGAACCTCAATCTAACATTAAACATAGCCCTAAATCTACATCTAATCATATATATTACCCTACACCTAACCCTGAACCTAATGATGTCACTAGCCCTAATCCTAACCCTAACCCTATGAGTTCTATAATCTTATCTCTAGAAGTAACCCTAAACCTAACCCTCACCCTAGCCCAAACCCTAGCTCAAAACCTAATCCTTACGCTAAACATAAACCTAAGCCTAACCCTAGTTTTAACCCTAACCCTAACCCTAATTCAAGACCTATTCCTAACCCTAACACTAGCCCTAAACTTAGCTCTAATCCTGTCCATTATACTAACCATAACCCTTAACCTAATGTGAACCCTAGGCCTAACCTTAACCCTATCGCTAACCCTAACCCTATCAATTACCCTAAAACTAATGTAAACTCTAAACAAAACCCTATCATTACCCTAACCCACACAATAATAGTAATCCATGCCCTAAACCTAAACCCTAACCTCAACCAAACTCTAACACTGACCCTGAACTTAATAAATCTACTAGCTCTAAAGCTGACTTTTACACTAAACCTAACCCTTACAATAGATCTAGCCATAACACTAATCCTAAAATTATCCCCAACCGTAAGCTTAGATGTGACATTAGCCATAGCCCTAATCCTAGCCCTAAACCTAACACAAAACCCAGCCCTTATCCTATACCTAATCCTAGCCTTAATCCTAAATCTAACTTTAGGCCTAACCCCAAAACCAACCCTACCCCTAATCTTAGCCCTAATTTAGTCCAATTCCTAACCCTAGCCCAACCTTAGCCCTACGACTAACTCTCTCACCCTAGCCCCATCACTAGTTCTAACCCTATCCCTTACCAGAACCCCAATCCTAGCCCTAACCCTATCCCTAACCCTAGCATTATATAATTAGCTCTTGCCCTAACCTAGATCTAATTTTAAATCTAAATCCAACCCTAAACTTAAGCCTAAGCCTAAGCCTAAGCCTAACTCTAAATCTAACTATAAACCTAGCCCTAAAACAAAACCAAGCCATAGCCCTAACCCTAAACTTTAACCTAAACCAAACCCTAACCCAAACCCTAACCCTAACCTTAGCTCTAATTCTAGTTTTAAGCTGAAAACTAGAATGAACACTGACCCTGACTCTGACCACAATACTAACCCTAGTCTAAACATCACCCAACCCCTAACCCTAAACTTAACACTAGACCTACCACTGACCCTAAACCTAAATTTAACCCTAATTGTAACCCTGGTACTTACATTAGCCTTACCCCTAACCCTAGCACTAACTTAACCCAAAACATAGCCCTAATCTAAGCCATAACCCGAGTTTTAAACCTAACCCTAATCCTAAACCTAGCATTAATCAAAACCATAACCATAACCCTAACTGTAGCTCTAACCTATTCATTGCCATAACCATAACCCTAAACCTAAACCTAACCCTATCCCTAATCATAAACCTATGCATTATTCTAAACCAAACCTAAACCCTAAACCTCAACCTGTCATTACATTAACACTAATCATAATGCTAATTCGAGCCCTAACTTTAAATCTTAACCTATCCCAAACTTATAACCCAGACCTTGACCCTAATAATACCCCTAGCTCTAAACCTGACCCTAACCATAAACCTAACCCTTACATGTAGCCATAAACCTAACCCTAAAACTATCTTTAACCATAACCCTAGATCTGATATTAGCCCTAGCCCTAAACCTAGCCCTAACCCTAAAATAAACCATAGCCCTCATCCTAGCCCCAAACCTTGCCTTAATCATAACCCTAACCCTAACCCATAGCCCTAGCCCTAATTCTAACCCTCACCCTATCTCTAAACCTAGCTATAACGCCATTCCTTGCCCTAAACTTAACCCTAACCCTAATGTTAGGCCTAAGGTGAACACTAACCCTAGCCTTAATTACAGCCCTAATTTAACCCTATCCCTAACCCTAACCCTAACCCTAGCCCTAAGACTAATTCTAACTCTCACACAAGACCTATCCCTACTTCTACCCCTATCCATTACCATAATCCTAACCCTAGCCCTAATCCTATCCCTAAACCTAGACATAACCATTGCCTAATCCTTATTCCTAGTCCTAACCCTAGATCTAACCCTAACTCTAAATCTAATCCTAAGCCTAAGCCTAAGCCTAACATTAACACTAGCCCTAGCCCTAACACTAATCATAAAACTAGCTCTAACCCTAACCCTTGCAGTAAAACAAAACTGAACAATAGCCCTAACCCTAAACCTTAACTTAAACCAAACCTTAACACTACACCTAGACCTAACCCTAACCCTAATTTGAGTCCTAATCTTAACCTTAATACTAACCCTGACTCTGACTCATATCCTAACACTCACCCTAGCTTTAAATACCACCCTAACATTAAACCAAACCCTTACAGTAACCCTAAACTTAATTTGAGTCCTAACACTAACCCTAAAACTAAATCTGACCCTGACTATTAACCTAACACTAACACTAGCTCTAAAATTCACCCTACCCTTAAACCTAATCCTAACACTGGAGGTTTAATCCCTAACCATAAACTCTAAACCTAACCCTAAAAACACTAGTTCTTACATAAACCATTGCTCTAACCCTAGCCATAACCCTAACACAAAAAGTAGCCCTAATCCGAGCCCTAAACCTAGCTTTAACCCTAACTGTAGCCCTAACCCTAGCTCTAACCCTATCCCTTACCCTATGCCAAACCCTAAACCTAATGCTAATCCTAATCCTAATTCTTAACGTAACCCAAACCCTAAATCTATTACTAGTCCTAACACTAGTACTCATTCTAGCTCTAATCATAACCCAAACCCTAACCCTAACCCTGACCCTTATTCTTAGCCTAACACTAATCATAGGTCTAAACCTGAACCTAACCCTAAACCGAACCCTAACACTAGCCCTACTGGTAACCTCATACCTAAACCTAACCCTCACACTAGCCCTAGACTTAAACCTAATCTATCCATAACTCTAGCCCTAGACTTAAAGAAAAATCTAGCCCTAGCCCTAATAATAACCCTTAGCCTAAAGCCAAACACTAACCCTTCCCCTAGACTTAACCTTAGTCCTAATTCTGGCTTTCACATTTACCATAACACTAGACTGAACACTGACCCTTAGGTCTAATGCTATCCATTACCCTAATGATAACCCAACCCTTATGCTAATCCTAGGCCTAAATCTAACCCTATCCATTACACTAAACCACACCTAAATCCTAAACCTAATCCTTCCATTACCTTAACTCTAAACCTAATAATAATGCAAGCCCTAAACCTAAACCCTAACCTAACCCAAACCCTCACCTTGATCCTGACCCTAATAATACCCCTAGCTCTAAAACTGACCCTTAGTTTAACCCTAAACCCTACACTGGACCAAGTTATAAACCTAACACTAAATCTATCCCTAACTGTAATCCTAGACCTGACATTAGCCCTAGCTGTAATACTAGCCCTAACCCTAACACAAACATTAGCCCTCATCCTAGCCCTCAACCTAGCTTTAATCACAACCTTAAACCTAACCCTAGACCTAACCCTAATACTAACCCTAGCCCTAGCTCTCAACCTAGCTATAACCCAATACCTTACCCTAAACATAATCCTAACTCTAACCCTAACCCAAGGCCTAAACCTAACACTAACACTAGCCCTAATTTAGCCTTATCCCTAACCCTAACTCTAACCCTAGCCCTAAGACTAACTCTAACTCTCATACTTGCCCTATCACTAGTTCTAACCCTACCCCTTACCATAATCCTAAACCTAACCCAAACCCTACTCCTAACCCTTGCCCAATCCTTAGCCCTAGCCCCAGCCCTAGCTATAGATCACAACCTAACTCTAAATCTAACTCTAACCCAAAGCCTAAGCCTAACCATAATAAATATTTTATATTTAAACTCTATGTCTACATATGTTGGCTTCAATTATTATTTAGAATATAGTCATTAGTTTCATAAAAGGCATACCATTTCTGGTAATGTATAGATAACTGAGGGTCAGGGGTAGGATGCTATGTTAAGGGGAAAGGAGTGAGGGTATGTGATTAATCTGACTTAGCAAATTTGGAGTAGAACTCTAATGAATTGACAGGGGGAATTTGTGGAAGAAGGTATAAATTCAAACTCCTTATCTGTATTCATAAAATTACAGATACTTAATTATATAAATAGTAAGTGTTAGGAGGCTGAAAGTGGGACAGAGGGAGAAAGAAAAAAGAAAAAAAAATATCAAGGAAAGAAAGAGAGAGAGAAAGAAAATAAGTGCAAATAAAGAAGTGGAGAGGTGGGGCCTATGCAATTCCTCTATATTATACTATTCTAGTGATTCAGTTCTTAATGGCAAATTTCATGGAAAGTTCTTGGTTTCACATATGTTGAGGTTGTGAGGACCAGAGGGGGAAGGGTAGAGGAAAATGAATGAGAAGAGCAAGAAAAGTAAGAAAGAAAAAAAAATGTCTCTCAGATTTCTTTTTTCTTTTCTTGCAGTAGGTGGAGTTGTCTATTCCTGGCTTGAGTCTATGTGCTCAAGGTGGTGGAGATAGCCAGGGTGAGAGGGCTTCAGCTTCTACCTGGAGCTTCCCTAATCTTATCTCTGAATTGGAAACCAGGTGTCTGTACAGTTCCTGTTCCGCATTGATATCTATGTCCCCTAAATCTTGTGAGAAAAATCTTGAGTTATCACAGCTGGAGGTAGGGGAGTTGGAAACCTGGTACCTGATAAGCTGCAAAACCCAGCTGGTAGCCACGCCCACCAATAGATTGCAAGTAAGGTTTTGCAAGATGGATTCCATCTATTATCCATGTATGGTGTTTGGTGAGGTGTGTGGTTCTGGAGTGACCTTATGCTGTGTCCACAGCTCACTCTGTTGACCCACAAGCAAAGCCTCTGTGTTCTATGCTGCCTTCCATCTGCACAGAGAGTGCCCTTGTGGCTGAGACTGCTGTCAGTGCCCAGAGAAACTGCACAGCCGAGACTTACATCTGAGCCGAGAGCACCCATGCGGCCCTAGTTTTCTTCAAATTTCTATTGGGCAGGATTCTTCTTTTTCTTAGCCTTACTATGCTCCACAGGTTTTGGCCTTGTTGGTTCAATGGTTCCCTGTCAGAAACAGTTTGTATTTAAAGGTTACCCTTCATTATGGCTTATTGATGTGAAGGAAAATTGAGCTGGAAATCAAACAGGATTGGAAGGAGGTGCTTGAAACTTCACACAATCAATTCTCAGTGGGCACTCTCTGGTTTCTTTCTTTTGAAGGTAGGCCAAAGATGAAGAATGCAAAAGCAACTGTATCTGAGAGCCCTTAAGGAGAAAACAGAGAAACATGTATGAACTGAAATAAGTCTCCCAACTATTTGATCAGATTTCTTTTACACTGAGCAGTATTAATCATTTAGCTTGCTCCACTAGGATCCCCAAGGTTGGAACTTCTAAGATCAATGGTTCTCTAAACAGGTAAGGGTTAGTGTTACAGTTAGGGTTAGGGCTAGCTTTAGAGATAGTATTAGGGTTAGAGTTTGTTTTGTTCAATTTTTTTTGATTCTGGTAAGATTTACCTTTAATCTAGCCTTACTATGTGCCCCAGTTTGGGGTCTTCTAAGTTCAATGGTTCACTGTAGGGAATAGTTTGTTTATAATGTCTCACTTTATTTTGACCTATATGGGAAAATGAGAATGGAGCTGGTCATCAGAGGGTTGGTGCTAGCTGTTGAAACTTCATATACTCAATCAGTTGTCTGTGGGCACTCTATGGATTCTTCCTTGTAAAAGTAGCCATAAGCTGTAGCAGGCAAAACAACTTTATCCAAGAGCACTTTAGGAGAAAACAGGGCAATATGCATGTACTGAAATACCTCCCCCAATTATTTGGTCAGATTTCTTTGATACTGTGAAGGATTCTTCTGTAAGCTTGTCCCACTAGTCTCATCAAGTTAAAAACTTCTATGATCAAAGTCTCTCTTAACAGGTTAGGCTTAGGTTTATGGTTAGAGTTAGGGCAAGCGTTAGAACTGGTTTTAGGGTTAGAGTTTTTTTTTTTTTCAACTTTTTGGATACTGGGCAGAATTTATCTTTTTCCTATTCTTAGTATGCTCCACATGTTTGGGCCTCCTAGGTAAAAGAGTTTTCTCTCAGTAGCAGTCTTAATTTTCATGTTTCACTTTGTTTTGCACCTATAGGGGTGAATGGAAATGGAGTTGGACTCAAACAGGCTTTGTGCTAGCTGTTTGAAACTTCACACACTCAATCAGTTTTCAGTGCACATTCTCTCATTTTTTTCTTGTGGTAGTAGCCCAAAGCTGAATTAGAAAGAAATCACTTTATCTGTGAGCACTTTAGGAGCAAGCTTCATTTTTTTTTGTATGGATTACTTTGATATTGTACAGGATTCATACTTTTCCTAGTCTTAGTAGTATTCCCAAGTCTGGGTTTTCAAGGTTTGCCAGTTCACTGTTAGGATGAGTTTGAATTTTTAGGTTTTACTTTATTATGGCCTATAGATGTGAATGAAAATGGAGCTGGAAATCAAACAGAGTTAGTACTAGCTGCTTGAAAGTTCACACACTCAATCAGCTCTCTGTGGGCATTCTGGTTGTTCCTTGTGAAAGTACCTTAAACTGAAGCATTAAAACATAATTTATCAATGAGTACATTAGGAAAAAAACAGGGAAATATGCACTTACTGAAATACCTCCCCCAATTATTTGGTCAGATTTCTTTGATACTGCACAGAATTTATTGCCCACTGTGCTCCTTTATTTGGGCACTATTATGATCAATGGTCTTCTAAACAGGTTAGGTTAAATGTAGTATTAGGTTAGGGCTAGGTTTACAGCTAATATTTTGTTAGATTTGGTTTTGTTTAAATTTCTTTGATACTGGGCAGGATTTAACTTTTACCTAACCTTACTATATTTTCTAGGTTTCAGCCTCTTGTGTCAAGTGTTTGTTCTCCTGAACAGTTTGTATTTTAAGTTTTATTTCATTTTGACGTATGCTTGTAAATGGAAATGGAGCTGAAAATCCAACAGGGTTGGTGCTAGCTACTTCAAACATCACATACTCAATCAGTTTTCTATGGGCATTCTCTGGTTTATTCCTTGTAAAAGTATCCCTCAGCTGAAGCATGCAAAGCAACTATATGTGAGAACACTTTAGGAGAAAACAGGGAAATATGCTTGTACTGAACTACCTCCCCAATTATTTTGTCAGATTTCTTTGATATTGTGAAAAGTTAATCTGTTACCCTACACCACTTGGGTCTCCAGTTGTGGGACTTCTAGGATCAAAAGGACTCTAAACAGGTTAAGGTTAGTGTTAGGACTAGGATTAGACCTAGTGTTAAGGAAAGAGTTAGTTTTGTTTTCAAATTAATATGATACTATGCAGGATTCATCTTTTTTCCTATTTTGACTATACTCCAAATATTTGGGCCTCCTACATAAAGGGTTTGCCTTCAGGAATAGTTTCAATTTGCATGTTTCTCTTATTTTTGCCCTATAGGGTGAATGGAAATGAACCTGGAAATCAAACAGTGTTTGGGCTAGCTGCTTGAAACTTCACACACTCCATCAATTTTCCTTGAGTATAATCTGGTGTTTGCCATGGAAGTAGCCCTAAGACAAATAGAAAGTAACAGCTTTATCTCTGAGTGCTTTAGGAGCCAGCAGAATACTCATGTACTGAAAGAGCTTCAAATATTTTTGGATGGATTAATTTGATACTGTACAGGATTCATCCTTGACTTAGCCTTAGTAGGCACCCCAAGTTTGGGCCTTCAAGGTTCAATGTTTCAGTGTCAGGAAATGTTTGAATTTTTAGGTTTCCCTTCATTATGGTCTATAGGTGTGAATGCAATGGAGCTGGAAATAAAAAATGTTGGTGCTAGCTGCATGAAACTTCACGCCTTCAATCACCTCTCTGTGCACACTCTTTGATTTTTCTTTGTGAAAGTACCTTAACCTGAAGCAAGAAAAACAGTTTATCTAAAAGCACTTTTCAAAGAAAAGCAGGGAAGTACGAATGTACTGAAATACCTCCCCCAATTTTTCGTAAAATTTCTTTGATACTGCACAAGATTCATCTGTTAAGGTGTACCGCTAGGCTCCCCATGTTTGGGACTTCTATGACCATAGGTACTCTAAACAGGTTAGAATTACTTTAGGGTTGGGTTACATCTAGTGTTGTTAGAGTGAGTTTTGTTCAAATTCAATTGATACTTGGCATAATTCGTCTTTTTCCTAGCCTTACTATTTTCCCCAGATTCGGGCCTTATCCCTTCATTGGTTTGCTGTCAGTAACAGTTTTCATTTAAGGTTTCCTTCATTTTGACCTATATGGGTAAAAGGAAATGGAACTTGAAATCAAACAGGGTTGGTGCTCGCTGGTTAAAACTGCACACACTCAATCAGTTCTATGTAGGCACTCTGGTTTCTTCCTTATGAATATTTTCCAAAGTTGAAGCATGCAAAAACATTTTTATCTGAAAGTACTGTTGGAGACAACAGAAAAATATACATGTACTGAACTACCTCCCCAAATTATTTGGTCATATTTCTTTGAATTGCACAAGATTCATCTGTTAGCTTGCCACACTAGGCTTCCTTAATTTGGGACTTCTATGATACGTTAAAAAGGTTCTCTAAACAGATTAGGGTTAGGTTCATGGTTAGGGTAAGGGCTAGGTTTACACCTAGTGTTAGGTTTAGTGCCAGTTTTGTTCATGTATCTTTGATACTGTGCAGGATTCATGTTTTACCTAGCCTCACAATGTTCCCTGGTTTGGGCCTTCTTATTCAATGGTTCGCTGTCAGGAACAGTTTGTATTTTAAGGTTTCACTTTATTTTGAACTATTTTCTTGAAGAGAAATGGAGCATGAAATCAAACAGGGTTGGTGCTAGCTGATTGAAACTACACAGACTCAATCAGTTCTCTGTGGGCACTCTCTGGTTTGTTCCTTGTGAATGTTGCCCTCAGCTGAAACATGCAAAGCAACTTTATCTCAGAGCACTTTTGGAGAAATCAAGGTAATATGCATGTACTGAAATACTTCCCCCAATTATGTGCTCAGATTTCTATGATACTGTGCAGGATTCATCTGTTAGCTTGCCCAGCTAGGTTCCCTTAGTTTGGGACTTCTATGATCAAGGTTTTCTAAACAGGCTGGAGTGAGGTCTAGAATTAGGATTTACGGTAGTTTTTTTTTTTTTTTTTTTCAAATTTCTTTGATATTAGGCACAATTTATTTTTTACCTATCCTTACTATGTTCCCCATGTTTGAGCCTTCTAGGTTCACTGGTTTGCTGTCAGTATTTCAGTTTTTATTTTAAGGTTTCAATTCATTTTGACCTATATGGGTAAATAGAAATGGAGCTGGAAATCAAACAGGGTTTTTGCTACAAGATGCTTGAAACTTCACACACTCAATCAATTTTCTGTGAGGACACTCTTGTATTATCCTTGTGAAAGTATCCCAAAGATGAAACATGGAAAAACAACACTATATGAGAGCATTTTAGGTGACAATAGGAAAATATGCATTTACTGAACTACCTCCTCAATCATTTGGTCAGATTTCTTTGATACTGGGCAGGTTTCATCAGTTAGCTTGCCCCACTAGGCTCCTCAACTTTGAGAATTCTATGATTAAAGGTTCTCTAAACAGGTTAGAGTTAGGCTTATGGTTAGAGTTAGGTCTAGTGTTAGGGTTAGAGTTTGTTTTGTTCAAATTTCTTTGATCCTGGGCAGGATACATTTTTACCTAGCATTACTAGGTTCCCCAGGTTTTGGCCTTCTTGGTTCAATTCTTTGCTGACAGGAACAATTTGTATTTTATGGATTAACTTCATTTTGTCCTACATGGGTAAATGGACATGAAACTGGAAAACAAACAACGTTGGTGCTAACTTCTTGAAAATTCATACACTCAATCAGTTCTCTGTGGGCACTCTCTGGTTTGTTCCTTGTGAAATTAGTAATACACTAAAGCATGCAATACAAATTTATCTGAGAACACTTTAGGAGAAAACATGGAAATATGCATGTACTGAAATAGCTCCCCCAATTATTTTGTCAGATTTCTTTGAAACTGCCCATGATTCATCTGTAAGCTTAACCAACTAGACTCCCCAATTTTGAAACTTCTATGATCAAAGGTTCTCTAAAATGATTAGGTTTAGGGTTTGACTTAGTGTTAGGACTAGGTTCAGACCTATTGTTAAGGTTACAGTTAGTTTTTTTTTTTTTAATTTCTATGAAACTGGGCAGGATTCACCTTTTTTCCTATTTTGACTATACTCCAAATACTTGGGCCTCCTATATAAAAGGGTTTTCTCTCAGGAACAGTTTTAATTTTCATGTTTCTCTTCTTTTTGTTCTATATGGGTGAATGAAAATGAAGCTGGAAATCAAACAGGGTTTGCACTAGCTGCTTGAAACTTCACACACTCAATCAGTTCTCAGTGAGCATTCTCTGGTTTATTTCATGTGAAGTATGAAGTAGAAAGAAACAGCTTTATCTCTGAGTGCTTTTGGAGAAAGGAAAATACACATGTACTGAAAGAGCTTCAAATTTTTTTGGTTGGATTACTTTGATACTGTACAGGATTCATCTTTTACCAACCTTAGTAGGCTTCCCAAGTATGGGCCTTCAAGGTTCACTGGTTCAGTGTCAGGAATATTTGAATTTTTAGTTTTCACTACATTATGGCCTATAGGTGTGAATGGAAACGGAGCTGGAAATCAAAGAGGGTTGGTGCTAGCTGCATGAAACTTCACACCCTCAATCACTTCCCTGTGGGCATGCTCTGGTTTGTTCCTTGTGAAAGTACCTTAAGATTAATCAGGAAAAAAAAATTTATCCAAGAGCACTTTAGTATGAAACAGCAGAAATAGGCATGTACTGAAACACCTTCCCCAATTATTGGTCAGAATTTTTGATACCTGGTAGGATTCATATGTTACCTTGCCCTACAAGGCTCCCCAATTTTGGGACTTTTGTCATCAAGCTGTATAAACAGGAAAGGGTTAGTTTTAGGATTAGGCTTAGGGCTAAAGTTAGAACTAATGTTCGGGTTAGAGTTAGTTTTGTTCAAATTTCTTTGATATTAGTCAGGATTCATCTTTTACCTAGCATTACCATTTTCACCAGGTTTGGGTCTTTTCAGTTCAAGTTTTGCAGTCAGGAACAGTTTGTGTTTTAAGGTTTCACTTCATCTTGACTTCTATGGGTTAGGGTTAGGGATAGGGCTATGGGGTCAGTTTTGTTTTAGGAGTAGGGCTAGGGTTAGGGCTAGATTTTGAATTAGTGTTAGGGTTAGGGCTAGTGTAAGGGTGAGGTTTAGGCTTAGGGTTAGGGTTAGATTTAGAGTTAGGGTTAGATCCAGGGCTAGGGTTAGGGCTAGGGTTAATGTTACCATAAGGGGTAGGGTTAGAACGAAGTAAATGTCTAGGCCGAGAGTTAGATTTAGATTTAGGACTAGGCTTATGGTTAGGGTTAGGATTAAAGCTAAAATAGGGCTAGGATTAGGGCTAGGGTTAGTGTTAGGATTAGGCCTAGGGGTAGGGACAAGTTTAGGATTAGCATTTGGGTTAGGATTAAGTTTAGGGAAATGGGTGGGGTTATAGCTAGCTTTAGGGCTAGGGTGGGGGTTAGAATTAGGATTAGGGCTAGGGTTAGTGTTTACGTTAGGATTAAGGCTAGGTTTAGGGCTAGGGTTTCTGTTAGGTTAGGGCTAGAAGTAGGTCTAGGGATAATGTCAAGTCTAGGGTTATAATTAAGGATAGTTATAGGGTTAGTTTATGGCTAAGTCTAGTGTCAGAGCTATGTTTATGGTAAGGGTCAGGTTTAGAATTAGGGAAATTATTAGGGTTATGGACAGGGTTAGCATTTGTTTTAGGTCAAAGTTTATTTTTAGGGCTTGAATTAGTGTTAGGTTTAGGCTTAGGTTTAGGGTAATGGATAGGGTTAGGTTTAGGTTTCAGTTAAGGTTTAGGGTAATGGATAGGTTAGGTTTAGCAATAGGGTTAAGGTTAGCATTAGGTTACGGTTATGTTTAGTATAATGGATAGATTTAGAGCTAGGGTTTTGGCTAGATTATGGCTTGGATTAAGTCTAAAATTAGAGTTAGGTTTAGGGATAGGGCTAGGGTTTGGTTTACAGTAACTGTTAGGTTTAGGGCTAGGATTATTTTTCGGTTAGGGTGAGGGTTAGTGTTTGAGGTAGGGTTAGGGCTAGCACGACAGTTAGGTTTACGTTTAGGTCTAGGGATATATGTATGATGAGGGTTTGGTTTAGGGTTCGGGTTATGGCTAGAGTTTTCATTACAGTTAGGGTTAGGTTTAGGGTAATGGATAATGTTAGATTTAGGGTTAGGGTTAGGGTTAGGTTATGGATTAGGACTAGTCTTTGGATTAGGTTTAATGTAAGGCTTAATATTTCAGCTAGGCTTAGGGCTATGGTGAGGTTTAGTTTATGGTTAGGTCTTGGGATACATTTATGTTTAGGGTTAGATTTAGTGTTAGGGAGAGGGTTATAATAAGGGTTAGGGTTAGGTTTAGGATAATTGACAGGGTTACAACTAAAGTTTGAGCTAGGTTTAACCTTAGGATAAGAGCTAGGGTTAGGGTTATGTTTTAGGATAGGGCTAGGGTAATGTTTAGGGTAAGGGTTTGGCTTTGAGCTAGGGTTAGGTCTAAGGCAAGGGTTAGTTTTAGGGCTAGGGTTAGGGTTAGGGTTATGCTTAGGGTTAAGATTAGGCCTAGGATTATGGCTAGGTTTTGTGTTAGTTTTATTGCTAGTGTTATGAATATGGTTCGGGTTAGAGCTACTGTTAGGGTTAAGATTAGGATTAAAATAGGTTTAGCGCAATTGTTATGTTTAGGGCTAGTATTTTAGGTTAGGGTTATGGCTTGGTCTATTGTTAGGACTAGGTTTTGGGTTAGGGTCAGCTTTAGATTTAGGTTAATGTTATTGTCAGGGTCAGTTTTCCGGATAGGATTAGGATTAGGATTAAAGCCAGATTTAGGACTAGTGTTAGTTAGGTCTAGGGGTAGGGTAAGTGTTTAGTTTAAGTTAAGGGTTATTGTTAGGGCCAGAGCTGGGATTTTGTTTAGGTTTAGGGCTACAATTATAGCTTTATTTATGATAAGTTTTAGTGTTAAGGTTAGGTATAGGTATAAGCTTACTGGTAGGACTTGTGTTAGGGTTTTTTTTTTTTTTTTTTTTAGAGTTAGTGTCAGGTTTATACCTAGGGTTACTGTTAGGATCAGAATAATGGCCAGGGTTAGGGTTAGAACTAGAATGATGGCTAGGGTAAGGGCTAGTGTTTAAGTTATGCTAAGGATTAGGGTTAGGACTAGGGTTAGCATTTGGTTTGGGGTTTGGCTTAGGGTAAGGGATAGGGTTAGAGCTAGGGTTAGGTCTAGAGTTAGGGTTAGGTTTAGTGCTAGTGTTAGGGTTAAGATTAGGGTTTTATCTAGGGTTAGGACTAGAATTACGGGTAGGATTTGTGTTAGGGTTAGGGCTAGGGTTATGACAATGACTAATGTACGAACTAGTGTTACAATTAGGGCTAGTATTAGGGTGAGGTTTAAGGCTAGGTCTTGTGTTAGGGTTAATTTAAAGTTAGGGTGATGTTTAGAGCTAGTATTAGTGTTAGGATCAATGTCAGGGTCAGGGTTATTTTTAGAGTTAGGGTTAGGGCTAGGTGTAGGTTTATGTTTTGGTATAGGTTAAGGGTTAGGATTAGGGATATGGTTTGATTTGTTTTAAGGCTAGTGCAAGAGGTAAGGCAAGTTTTAGGATTAGCATTATTGTTAGGGCTAGTGTTAGGGTTTGGATTAGGATTATGGTTATGGTTAAATTAAGAGTTAGGTTTAAGTTTAGAGTTAGGTTTAGATCCAGTGCTGGGCTAGGACTAAGGATAGAATTAGGGATAGGGGTAGGGCAAGAGTTGGATTTAATCTTAAGGCTAGGTTTAGAGATAGGATAGACTAAATTAGGGTTAGTGCTAGGCTTAGTGTTAGGGTTAGGGTTAGGGCAAGGGTTATAGTTAGGTTTAAGATTATGGTTAAGTTTAGGGTTATAGTTAGGTTTAGGGTAAGGGATAAGGTTATAGCTAGGTTTAAGGCTAGGGCTAGGGTTAGAATTAGGGTTAAACCTTGGGTTATGTTTCAGGTTAGGATTAAGGCTAGGTTTAGGGCTAGGATTAAGGCTAGGGATAAATTCAGGTGCAGCTTTATAGTTAAATATAGTTTTAGGTTTAGATTAGATGTAGGGTAAGAGTTAGGTTTAGGGTTAGGCTCATGTTTAGAGCTAAGGGTATTGTTTGGGTCAGGGTCATGATTAGTGTTTGAGATAGGTTTAGGTTTAGAATTTAGGGCTCAAATTAGCATAAGGTTAGGATTAGGGTAATGATATATTTAGGTTTAGGGTAATGATTAGGGTTAGGATTAGGGATATGGTAAGGTTTAGGCTTAGGTTTAGCATTAGGGTTAGGATTATGGTTAGAGTAATGGATAGTGTTAGAGCTAGGGTTAGAGCTAAGGCTATGGTTATTATTAGTGCTAGGTTTAGGGTTAAGGTTAAGGTTAGGGTTAAAGCTCAGTTTAGGGCTCAGATTAGGCTAGGTTTTACGTTAAGTTAGGGCTAGGGTTAGAGTTATTGCTAATGTAAGTAGTAGGGTTACAATTAGGGCTAGTTTTAGGGTTAGGGTTAGGGCTAGGTCTAGTGTTATGGTCAGGGTTATGTTTAGGGTGATGTTTAAAGATAGGGTTAGTTTTAGTGCCAGAATCAGGGTTAGGGTTAGTTTAAGAGTTCTGCTTAAAACTCGAATTAGGGCTAGGGTTAGGGCTAGGTGTAGGATTAGGGTTTGGTTTAGGTTAAGGGTTAGTGTCAGGGCTATAGTTCGGTTTTGTATTAGGGCTAGGGCTAGAGTTAGGGCTAGTTTTAGGAGTAGCATTAGGGTTAGGGTTAGTTTTAATTTTAGGCTTAGGCTTTGAATTAGGGTTAGATTTAGAGTTAGGGTTAGATCTAGGATTAGGGCTAGGGCTAAGGGAATGGTTAGGGTTAGGCCTAGGGTTAGAGCTAGGTTTAGATTTCCAGTAAGGGATAGTGTTAGAACTAGTTTTAGGGCTATGGAGAGAGTTAGACTTAGTTTTAGGGGTAGGGTTAGGGTTAGGATTCGGAATAAGGCTAAGTTAGGTCTAAGATTAGGGATAGGGTTGGTTTTAAGTTAGGCCTAAGTTTAAGGTTAGGGTTATGATTAAGGCTATGTTTAGTGCTAATATGGGATAGGGTTTGTTTTCTGGTTTGTGCGAGGATTATATCTAGGGCTAATGTCAGGTCTAGGGTTATGGTTATGGATAGTTTCAGGGTTAGGTTTTGGCCAGGTCTAATGTAAGGATTAGGTTTAAGGTAAGGGTTAGGTTAGAGCTAGTGGAATTATAAAGGTCAGGGTCATGGTTAGGCTTTCTTTTAGGTTTGAATTTAGGGTCAGGGCTCAAATTAGCTTTAAGGTTACCTTTAGGGTAACGATAGGGTTAGATTTAGGGTTCAGGTTACATTTAGGGTAATTGATAAGGTTCGATTTAGTGATAGGTTTAGGGTTAGGCTTAGGGTTACCATTAGGGAAAGGATTATGTTTAGGGTAATGGATACAGTTATAGTTAAGGTTAGGCCTAGGGTTATGGTGAGGATTAAGTCTTAAGATAGGGTTACACTGGCATTAGGGTATGGGTTATGATAAGGGTAATGCATACAGTTAGAGCTAATTTCATAGCTAGACTTTGGTTAGGATTAGGTCTTGAGTTAATGTTAGAGTACGTGTTAGAACTAGAGTTAGGGTTAATGCTATATTTAGTGTAAGAGTTAGGTTCTGAGCTATGATTAGGTTAGAGCAAGAGTTAGGTTATGGGTTATGTTTATGGATAAGATTGCAGTAGGTTTAGGATTAGGGTTAGGGCTAGGGGAATGGTTATAATTAAGTTTAGGGTTATGGTTAGGGTAATAAATATGGTTCGATGTAGGTTTAGGGTTAGGGACAGGACTAGATTTAAGTTTAGGGTTAGGGTTAGGTCTAAGGTTATGTTTAGGTTTATGGCAAGGGTTAGGGTTTGATCTATGGTTAGGGCTATAGCGAGTATTAGTTTTGGGTTAGGTTTAGGGTTAGTTTTCTGTTTAGGTTTAGAATTCTGGTAGGGTTAAGGGTGGAGTTACAATTAGGGTTAGGGTTAGGGTTAGGGTAATGGATAGGTTTAGAGCTAGGGTTAGGGTTAGGGTTAAGGTTAGGATTTGGACTAGGTTTAGGGTTAGATTCAGGGATAGTTCTAGGTTTATGTTTATAGTAAGGTTAGGTTTTGAGCTAGTGTTAGGACTAAGACGAGGGTTAGCTTTAGGTTAGGGCTAGGGTTAGGGTTAGGGTTATACTTAGGGCTAAATTAAGGCCTAGGATTAGCTATAGGTTTTGTGTTAGGTTTAAGTCTAGAGTTATGTTTAGGGTTAGTTTTAGGGTTTGGGTTATGCCAAATCTAATTTTAGGTTTAGATTTTCAGTTAGGGTCTGGTTTAAAAGTAGGTTTACTGTTAAAAGCAGAGTCAGTGTTTGGGTTAGAGTTCAAGTTAGGGTTACAGCCAGATTTAGGACTAGGTTTAGATCTGGGGGTAGGGTTAGTGTTTGTGTTAGGATAAAGGTTATTGTTAGGCCAAGAACTAGTTTTTTGTTTAGCTCTAGGGCTAGAGTTAAGGCTAGATTTAGGATTGGGTTTAGATCCAGGGCTAGTGTTATGTTTTAGTCTAGTGTTTGGTTCAGGTTTAGAACTAGGGTTTGTGTTAGGGTCAGGATGAGGGTCAGGGTTAGTGTTCGGGTTTGAGTTAGGATTAGATCTAGAATAAGGACTATGGTCAGGACTATTAATAAGGATAGGATTTTGGTTAGCCTAAGGATTAGGCATAGGTCTAGGGCTACCATTAGGGATAAGGTTATTCATAGGGTAAATATAGCCTTAGAGCTAGGTTAGGGCTAGAGTTAGGGTTATGGTTAAATCTAGGTTTAGGGCTTGGATTAGGGCTAATTTTTGTGTTAGGATTAGGGCTAATGTTATGGCAATGGCTAATGTAAAAACTAGGGTTACAATTATGGTTAGTTTTTGGGTTAGCATTATGGGTAGGTCTAGTGTTAGGGTTAGGTTTAAGGTTATGATATATTTAGAGCTAGGGTTAGTGTTAAGATATAGTCGGGGTCATGGTTAAGGTTAGGACTCAAATTAGTAATAGGTTTACTTTTCGGTTTCAGTTTAAGGTTGGGAGGGTGTTTAGAGCTAGTGTGAGTGTTATGATATGAGTCAGGGTCAGGGTTAGGATTAAGGTTATGTTTAGGACTCAAATTAAAGGTATGGTTAGGTCTAGGTGTAGTGTTAGGGTTTGGTTTAAGTTAAGGTTTATGGTTAGGACTATTGCTCCATTTGTTTTAGTCTTAGGTTTAGGGTTAGGTTTAGTTATATGATTAGCGTTAGGGTTAGGGCTAGTGTTTGTGTTAGGCTTAGGCTCAGAGTTAGCTTAAGATTTGGAGTTAGGGTTAGATCTATGTTTAGGGCTAGGTCTAAGGGTAGGGCAAGGGTTGGGGCTAGGTTTAGGGTTATGGTAAATGATAGGGATAAAACTAGGGATAAGGCTAGGGTGAGAGTTAGAGTTAGTCTTAAGGCTAGAGTTATGGTTAGTTTTAAAGATAGGGCTAAATCAGTGCAAGGATTAGAACTCGGCTTAGTGTTCAGCTTAGGCCTAGCATTAGGGCTAGGTTTAGGATTACGTTTAGGGTAAGGGATGTGTTGTAGCTAGGTTTAGAGGTAGAGTGAGTGTTAGAATTAGGATTACAGCTAGGGTTAGGGTTAGGATTATGATTAAGGGTAGGTTTAGGGCTAGGATGAGGGCTAGGGTTTGTTGTAGGGTTAGGTCTAAAATTAGGGCTAGGGATAATGTCAGGTCTACTGTTACAGTTAGGAGAAGATTTAGGATTAGGTCTAAGTCTTAGCCTAGTGTAAGTGTTAAGTTTAGGGTAAGGGTCAGTTTTAGAGCTAGGGGTATTCTTAGGTTCAGGGTCAGTGTTACGGTTTGTATTAGGTTTAGATTTAGGGATAGGGCTCATATAAGAATTAGGGTTAGAGTTAGGTTTAGGGTAATGGATAGGGTTAGGTTTAGGGTTCAGGGTAGTTTTAGAGTAATGGAGAGATTTAGGGTTTGTGATAGGGTAAGGGTTAGTCCTAGGGTTAGAATTAGGAATAGGGTTATCATAAGGGTAATATATAGGGTTAGGGATAGGGACAGGGTTAGGGTTATTGTTAGGGATAAGGCTAGTGTTATGTTTAGGCCAAAGCTGAGGCTTTGAGCAATGCTTTGGTCTAAGGTGAGGGTTAGGCTTAGGGTTAGGGCTAGGTTTAGGGTTAGGGTTAGAGTTAGGGTAGGTTCAGGCCTTGGATTAGAGCTAGGTTTTGCGTTAGGTTTAGGTCTAGGTTTAGTGCTATGGGTAATGTAAGATCTAGGGTTCTAATTAGTGCTAGTTTTAGGGTTAGGGTTATGGCTAGGTCTGGTGTTAGGTTTAGATTTTGGTTTAGAGTCAGTTTAAAGCTAGGTTTAGTGTTAGTGTCAAGGTCAATGTTCAGATTAGAGTTAGAATGAAAGCTAGAATTAGGGGTATGGTTAGGTCTAGGGGTAGTGTTATTGTTTGGTTTAGGTTAAGGGTTATTGTTAGGGCTAGGACTAAGTTTTTGTTTAGGTCTCGGGCTGGAGTTATCGCTAGATTTAGGAATAGGTTTAGGTCTAATTTTAGGGTTAGGTTTAGGAAAAGTTTACTGGTAGGGCTAGATTCAGGTTTCAGTTTAGGGTTAGGGTCAGGTTTAGACCTATAATTAGTGTTATAGTCAGAATAAGGGTGAAGGTTAGGGTTGGGTTTTGGGTTAGGTTTAGAGCTAGAGTGAGGGCTAAGGTTAGTGTTTGATTTAGGCTAAGGACTATGATTAGGACTAGGGTTAGCATTATGGATAGGGTTTGTCTTAAGATAAGGGATACTGTTAGAGCTAGGCTTAGAGCTAGGATTAGGGTTAGGTTTAGGGCTACAGTTATGCTTAAATCTAGTTTTAGGTCTCAGATTAGGGCTTTTGTGTTTTGGGGTTAGGGCTAAGGTTAGGACTATGGCTAATGTAAGAACTAGGGTTATTATTAGTGTTAGTTTTAGGGTTAGGGTTTGGGCTAGGAATGGTGTTAGCATTTGCTTTACTGTTAGGGTGATATATAGAGCTAGGGTTAGTGTTTGGATATGAGTCAGGGTAAGGTTTGTTTTAGTCCTAAGACTCGAATTTGAGCTAGGTTTATGGCTAGTTGTAGGGTTGCGATTTGGTTTAGGTTAGGTTTAGGGTTAGTGTAATTGTTCATTTTTTTTTTTATTTGTTTGGTTTTTTTGTTTGTTTTGTTTTGTTTTTGTTTGTTGGTTTGTTTTTGTTTTTGGCTAGGGGTCTTGTAAATGTTAGTTTTATGATTAGCGATAGTGTTTAGCTAGTGGTAGGGTGAGGTTTAGGCTTAAGGTTAGGGTTATATTTAGAGGTATGGTTAGACCTGTGGTTAGGGCTAAGGTTAGGGCTAGTGTTAGGATTAAAGTAATGGACAGGTTTAGAAATAGAAATAGGGCTAGGGTGAGAATTGGAGTTATTCTTAGGGCTAGAGTTAGGGGTTTGCTTAGGGTTAGGGCTAAATTATTGCTAGATTAGCACTAAGTTTAGTATTAGGGTTAGGCACATGGTTAGGGCTAGAATTAGGGTTAGTGTTAGTGTTAGGGTTATGGTTAGTTTGAGGAGAAGGGATGAGGTTATGGCTAGGTTCAGGGCTAGGGCAAGGGTTAAAATTAGGTATAGGAATATGGTGATTGTTTGGGTTAGGCTTAAGGCTATTTTTAAGGCTAGGATGAGGGCTATGGTTTGTGTTAGGTTTAGAGCTAGGGTTAGCGCTAGGGATAATGTCAGTTCTAGGGTTATGGTTAGGAATAGTGTTAACTTTAGGTTTATGGCTAGGTCTAATGGAAAGTTAGGTTTAGGGTAAAGGTCTGGTTTAGAGCTAGGTGTATTATTATGGTCAGAGTCTGATTTAAGTTTTGGTTTAGGATAAGGTTTAGGGTTAGGGCTCAAATTAGCATTAGGGTTACGGTTAAAGTAATAAATAGTGTTAGGTTTAGGGTTCAGGTTAGTTTTAGAGTAATAGATAGGTTTAGTGTTAGCATAGGATTAGTAATAGGCCTAGGGTTAGCATTTGGTTTAGGTTTATGTCTAGGGTAAAGGATAGGGTTAGTGCTAGTGTTAGGGCTTGTGTTAGTGTTAGGATTTTTGCTAGGTTTAGAGATAGGCCTCAGGTTAGTTTTAGTGTTAGGTTTAGTAGAAGTGTTAGGGGTGAGCTAGGGTTAATGCTAAGCTGAGGGTTAGGGTTAGAGTCAGGGCTCTGTTTAGGGTTAGGGTTAGGGTTATGGCTTGGGTTAGCATTAGGATTAGGGTTATGTTTAAGGTAATGGATAGAGTTTGTGCTAAGATTTGTGCTATGGTTACAGTTAGGATCAGGGCTAGGTTTAGGGTTAGGTTTAGGATTAGGGCTATTGTTATGTTTAGGGTAATGATTAGAGTTTGAGTAGGGTTAGGGCCAGGGACAGTGTTAGTGTTAAGGATAGTGCTAGGGATAGGGTTAAGTTTACACTTAGGTCTAGGTTTAGGGTTAGGATTAGAGATAGATTGTGGGTGAGGTTTAGGGCTAGCTTTAGGTGTATGGGTAATGTAAGAGCTAGGTTTATGGTTATGGGTAGATTTAGGGTTTGTCTACTATTATGGTTAGTTTTTTGGTTAGTCTAAGGTTTAGAGCTACGGTTTGTGTTAGGGTAAGTGTCTAGGGTTAAGTCTAGGGTTACTGTTAGGGATAGATTTAGGGTTATGTTTATGGTTAGGTCTAGTGTAAGGGTTAGATTTAGGGTAAGGGTCAAGTTTAGAGCTAGATGTATTATTAAGGTCAGGATATGGCTTACAGTTTAGATTAGGTTAAGGTTTAGGTTTAGGGCTTTAATTAGTGTTAGGGTTAGATGTAGGGTTAGGGTAATGAATAGGCTTAAGATTAGTGTGCAGCTTAGTTTTAGGGTAATGGATAGGTTTAGGTATTGTAATAGAGTAATAATTAAGCCTGGGGTTAGCATTAGGGTTAGGCTTATGGTTACGGTAATGGATAGGATTAGAGCTAGGGTTAGGGCTAGGGTTATGTTTAAGATTAGGGTTAGGTTTAGGGTAGTTTATAGAATTAGAGCTATAGTTAGGGATATGGTTAAGTTTAGGATTAGGGCTAGGGTAAGGTTAGGGTTTGGGATAGGGATATGGTTATGTTTATGGTAAAGGTTAGACTTTGAGCTAGGGTTAGGTCTAAGGGGAGGGTTAGGGTTAGGGTTATGGCTATGGTTAATTTAGAGTTACACTTAGGGCTAGGTTTAGGCCTAGGATTAGGGCTAGGTTTTGTGTTATTTTAGGCCTAGTGTTAGGGCCATGGGTAGTTAAGAGCTAGGGTTATAATTAGGGATAGTTTTAGGGTTAGGATTATGGCTATGTGTAATGTTACGATTAGGTTTTGAGTTAGGGTGAGCTTTGGAGCTAGGTTTATGTTAGGGTCAGGGTCAGTGTTCAGGTTAGAGTGAGTGTTGGGGTTATTGCCAGAATTAAGACTAGGGTTAGGTCTAGAAATAGGGTTAGTGTTTGGGTTATTTTAAGGGTGATTGTTAGGGCTAGTGCAAGGTTGTTGTTCAGGTCTAGCGCTAGAGTTGTGGCTAGATTTATGATTAGGCTTAGGTCTAGGACTTGTGTTAGGTTTAGGTTTAGGTATAGGATAACTTTTAAGGCTAATGTTAGCGTTCAGGTTTGGGTTAGGGTCAGGTTTAGACCTACGGTTAGTGTTAGGGTCAATATAAGTTTCAGGGTTAGGTTTTGGTTATAGTTAGAGATAGAATGAGGGCTAGGGTTAGGACTAGTAATAGGGTTAGGATTTAGGTTATATTTAGGGTTAGGACTAGGGTTAGCATTAGGTTTACGGTTTGGCTTAAGGTAACAAATAGGATAAGAGCTAGGGTTAGGGCAAGTGTTAGGGATTGGCTTATGGCTAGGATTAGTGTTATGTTAAAGCTAGGTTTAGCACTCAGTTAAGGGCCAGATTTTTGTTTAGGTTAGGGCTAGTATTAGGACTACAGCTAATGTATGAACTAGGGTTATAATTAGGGCCAGTTTTGGGGTTAGGGTTATTGCTAGGTCAAGTTTTAGGGTTAGAATTAGTATTAGCATGATGTTTAGAGCTAGAGTTAGTGTCACGATCAGTGTCAGTGTTCAGGTTAGAGTTAACTTTAGGGTTAAAGCCAGAATTATCACTAGGTTTAGGTGTAGGGGTAGGGTTAGTGTTTCGATTAGGTTAAGGTTTATTATTAGGGCTAGGGATAGGTTTATGTTTAGGTTTATGGCTAGAGATATGGCTAGATTTAGGATTAGGTTTAGGTCTAGGGCTAGTGTTAGTGTTCGGTTTAGGAATAGGTTTATATCTATTGGTAGGGTTAGGGTTCAGTATTGGGTTAGGGTCAGTTTTAGACCTATGGTTACCATTAGCGTCAGAATAAGTGTCAGGTTTGAATTATGGTTATAGCTAGAATGAGGGCTAGGGTTAGGACAAGTAATATGATTAGGGTTAGGACTAGGGTTAGCATTAGGGTTAGTGTTGGCTTAGGGTAAGAGACAGGATTAGCCATATGGTTAGGATCACATTTTGGGCAGGGTTAGGGATAGTATTAATGTTACAGCTAGGTTTAGAATTACGGCCAATGTTTGCAGTAGAGTTATGATTTGGACTAGTTATAAGATTGGGGGTAGGACTAGGTCTAGTGTTAGGGTTAGGTTTAATATTAGGGTGATGTTTAGAGCTAGGGTTAGTATTAGGATCAAAATTAAGGTCAGGTTTAGTTTTAGGGTTAGGGTTTGGACTTGAATTAGGGCTAGGGTAAGAGCTAGGTGTAGGGTTAGGTTAAGATTTAAAGTTAGAGCTATGGCTCAGTTTTGTTTTAGGGCTAGGGCTATGGTTAGGGCTAGTTTTAAGATTAGCATTAGGTTTAGGACTAGTGTTAGGATTAGGTTTAGTCTCCAGTTTAGAGTTAAAAATAGAGTTAGAATTAGACCTTGGGTTAGGTCTAGGGCTAAGGATATGGCGAGTTTTAGTTCTAGGTTTACAGCTAGGCTTATGATAAAAATAGGGTTCAAACTAGGGATAGGGTAAGAGTGAGAGTTATTCTTAGGGCTAGGCTTAGGATTTGGTTAGGTATAGGGCTTAATTAGGACTAGGAATAGGGCTAGGTTTATCCCTATTTTTAGGCCTAGGGATAGTTTTGGGCCTGGGAATAGTTTTAGTGTAAATGATGGGGTTGGAGCTAGGTTTAGTGCTAGGACGAAGGTTAGAATTATGGTTAGGTCTAGGGTTTCATTTGCGTTATGATTAAAGCTAGGTTAAGGGCTAAGATGAGGGCTAGCATTTGTGTTTTTGTTAGGGCTAGGATTAGTCTTAGGGAAAATGTCAGTTCTAGTGTTAGGGTTAGGGATAGTTTTAGGATTAGGTTTATGGTTATGTTTAGTGTAAGTGTTATTAGGGTAAGGGTCAAATTTAGAGCTAGGGGTATTATTAGGTTCAGGGTCATGTTTAGGGTTTTGTTTAGGTTAGGGTTTAGGGTTAGGGCTCAAATTAGCATTAGGGTTTGGGTTAGGGTAATAATAGGGTTAAGTTTAATGTTTAGGTTTGGTTTAGCATAATGGATTTGGGTTACATTTAGGCATAGGGTTAGATTTAGGCCTAGGGTTAGCATTAGAATTAGGGCTTGTTTAGGGTAATTGATAGGGTTATAGCTACATTTAGGGCTAGGGTTATGGATAGGATTAGGGTTAGGGTTAGGGTTAGGGCTATGATTTGTGTTAAGTTTAGGCCTAGGATTACAGCTAGGCAAATGTCAGGTCTATGGTTAAGTTAGGAATAGTTTTAGGGATAGGTTTATAGCTAGGTCTAGTATAAGGGTTAGGTTTTAGGGTAGGGTCAGGGTTAGAGCTAGGTATATTATTATGGAAAAGGTCAGAGTTAGATTTCGGTTTAGGTTAAGTTTAGGATTCGGGCTCAAATTAGCATTAGGGTTAGCATTAGGGTAATTATAGGGTTAAGTTTAGGGTTCAGGTTAGGTTTAGGTTAGTGAATAAGGTTAGGGTTAGCAATAAGGTTAGGGTTAAGCCTACGGTTACCATTAGGGTTATGGTTATGGTTAGGGTAATGGATAGGTTTAGAGCTAGTGATAAGGCTAGGGTTATGGTTACGATTTTGGCTAGGGTTATGGTAAGGTTTAAGGCTAGGATTTGGGTTAGTTTGAGGTTTAAAACTATGGTTAAGTCTCAAATAAGGGTTAAGTTTTGGGTTTGGTTAGGGCTAGGGTTAGGGCTATGGCTGATGTATGAACTAGTGTTACAATTAGTGAAGATTTAGGGTTAAGGTTAGGGTGATGTTTACAGCTAGGGTTATATTTAGGGTCAGTGTCAGGGTCAGGGTTAGTTTTAGTGTTAGGTTTAGGACTCTAATTAGGGCTAAAGTTATTTCTAGGTCTAGGGTTAAGTTTTGGTTAAGGTTAAGGGTTAAGTTTAGGTTAAGAGTTATGGTTAGGCCTATGGCTCAATTTTGTTTTAGGGCTGGGGCTAGGTTTAAGGCTAGATTTTGGATTAGCGTCAGGGTTAGGGCTAGTGTTAGAGTAAAGTTTAGGCTTAGGGTTAGTGTTAGATTTAGAGTTAGGGTTGATCTAGGGTTGATCTAGGGTTGGGCCTCATGCCAGGGTTAGGGCTAGATTTAGGGTTATGGTAAGAAATATGGTTAGAACAAGGGATACGTCTAGGATGAGAATTAGAGTTATTCTTAGTAATAGGTTTAGGGTTAGGGTTAGGATTAGGGCTAAAGTAGGGCTAGGATTAGGATTAGGGTTAGTGTTAGGGTTAAGCCTAGGAGTTGGGCTAGGGTTAGGGTTAGCACTGGGTTTTGGGTTAAGCTCAGTGGAATGTGTGGGTTATAGCTAGGTTTAGGTCTAGGGTGAGGGTTAAAATTAGGCTTAGGCCTATGTTTTTGGTTCAGTTTAGATTAAGGCTAGGATTAGGTATAGGATGAGGGTAGGTTTTCTGATAGGGTTATGGCTAGGACTCAGGCTAAGGATAATATGAGTTCTAGGATTATGGTTAAGGATAGTTTTAGGGTTATGTTATGGATAGGTCTAGTGTACGGGTTAGGTTTATGTTAAAGGTTATCTTTAGAGCTAGAATTATTATTAGTGTCACAGTCAGTGTCAGGGTTAGCATTTGGTTTACATTAAGGTTAAAGGGTTAGTGCTCAAATTAGCATTAGGGTTAGGTTTAGAATTAATGTAATGGAAGGGTTTACTTTAGGTTTTAGTCAAGGTTTAGGGTAATGGATGGTTTAGGTTTCAGTGATCAGATTAGGGTTAGCATTAGGGTTAGGGTTATGTTTAGTGTAATGGATAGTTTTAGAACTAGGATTAGGGCTAAGTTATGGTATGGATTAAGTATAGGATTAGGGTTAGGTTTAAGGATTGGGCTAGGGTTTGGTTTAGGGTAAGTGTTAGGGTTAGGGTAAGTGTTAGTTTAGTGTTAAGGTTATAGTTAAGTTAGGATCAATGTTAGTGTTTCAGCTAGGGTTAGGGCTAGTGCGAGGGTCAGGTTTAGGCTTAGTTCTAATTTAAAGATTATGGTTAGAGTTAGGTTTAGGGTTAGGTATAGGGTTTTAGTTAGGGTTAGGGTTAGGGTAATGGATATGTTTAGAGCTAAAATTTGGGCTAGAGTTAAGGTTAGGATTAGGACTAGGGTTAGGATTAGGATTTATGATAGGGCTAGGGTTATGTTTAGTGTAAGGGTTGGGTTTTGAGCTAAGGTTAGGTATAAGGAGACAGTTAGGGTTAGAGTTAGGGTTAGAGTTAGGGCTAGGTTTAGGTTTGTGCTTAGAGCTAAGTTTAGGCCTAGTATTAGCTCTAGGTTTTGTGTTAGATTTAGGACTAGGGTTAGGACTATGGGTAATGTAAAAGCTAGGGTTATGTTTATGTCTAGTTTAGGGTTTAGGGTTTTGCTAGGTCTAGTGTTAGATCTAGGTTTGGGGTTAGTGTCAGGTTTTAAGCTAGTTTAAGTTTTGGGATCAGGATCAGTGTTCGGGATAGGGCTAGGTTTAGGTTTAGAGCCAGAATTAGGACTAGGATTAGATCTAGGGGTAGGGTAAGTGTTTGCTTTAGGTTAAGGGTTATTGTTAGGGCTAGTGCTAGGATTTTGTTTAGGTCTAGGACTAGAGTTATAGATATATTTAGGATTAGCTTTGAGTCTAGGTGAAGTGTTAAGCTTAGGCATAATTATAGGGTTACCGTTAGGTCTAGTGTTAGGTTTTGGTTTAGGTTTAGGGTCAGGTTTAGACCTAGGGTTACTTTTAGGGTCAGATGAGGGTCAGGGTTAGGTTTAGAGGTACAATGAGGGCTTAGGTTAAGACTAGTAATATGTTTAGAGTTGAAGTTAGGCTAAGGATTAGGGTTAGGACTAGGGTTAGCATTTGGGTTAGGGTTTGGCTTATCGTAAGGAATAGGGTTAGAGCTAAGGTTAGGGCTAGGGTTAGGGTTAGGTTTAGGGCTAGTGCTAGGGTTGAGATAAGGGTTAAAGCTAGGTTTAGGGCTTGGATACAGGGTGAGTGTATGCCTAAGCTGAAGCATGCAAAGACAACTTTATCCGAGAGCCCTTTAAGAGAAAGCAGGGAATATGCATGCACTGAAATTCCTCCCATAATTATTTTGTCAGATTTGTTTGATACTGAGTATGATTCATTAATTAGCTTGCCCCACAAGCTCTCCAATTGTGGGACTTCTAGAATCAATGGTTCTCCAATCAGGTTAGTGTTAGTGTTAGGTTTAGGGTTAGGGCTAGCGTTAGATGTAGTGTTAAGGTGAGAGTTAGTTTTGTTCAAATTTCTTTGATACTTGAAAGGAGTCAACTTTCACTTAGCCTTAATATGCTCCCCTGGTTTGAGCCTTCTTGTTTCTATGGTTCGCTATCAGGAGCACTCTGTATTTTAAGGTTTCACTTCATATTGACCTATAGAGGTAAATGAAAATGGAGGTTGAAATCAAACCGGGTTGGTGCTAGCTGCTTGAAACTTCAAACACTGAATCAGTTCTCTGTGGGAACTCTCTGGTTTGTTCCTTGTGAAAGTAGCCCTAAGATGAAGATGGCAACAACAACTTTACACGAGAACCCTTTAGCAGAAAGCAGAGAAATATACATAAACTGAAATACCACCTCAATTATTTGGTCATATTTCTTTGATACTGCATAGGATTCATCTGATAGCTTATCCCACTAAGCTCCCCAAAGTTTGGGACTTCTCAGATCAACAGTTTTTCAAACAGGTTAGGGTTTGTGTTTAGTACAGTGTTAGGGCTAGTGTTAGAGCTAGTATTAGGGTTAGAGTTAGTTTTGTTCAAATTTATTTGATACTGGGCAGGATTAATTTTTCTCCTATCTTTAATATACTCAACATGTTTGGGCCTCCGAGGTTCAATGGTTCACTGTAAGAAACAGTTTGTATTTTAAAGTTTCAGTTCATTTTTACCTATAAATGTAAATGGAAATGTAGCTGGAAATCAAACAGCATTGGTGCTAGCTGCTAAAAACGTCACACTCCATCAATTTTCTGTGAGCAATCTCTGGTTTGTTCTTGTTATTGTAGGTCTAAGCTGAAGCATGTAAAAACAACTTTATCCAAGAGTCCTTTAGGAGATAACAGGGAAATATGCATGTACTGGGATATACTCCATCAACTTTTTGGAAAGATTTCTTTGATACTGTGCAGCATTCCTCCCTTAGCTTCCCCCATTAAGCTGCCCAAGTATGGAAATTCTACGGTCACTGATTTCATAAAAAAGTTAGGGTTAGGGGAAGAGCTAGGGTTAGAGCTAGTGTTATGCTTAGAGTTAGTTTTATTCAAAATTCTTTGATACTTGGTAGGATTTAACTTTTATCTAGATTTACTCTGTTCCCCAGGTTTAGGCCTTCTTCATTCAGAGGTTTGCTGTCAGGAACATTTTGTATTTTAAGATTTCACTTCATTTTGATCTATATGGGAAAGTTAATGGAGTTGAAAATTAAACAGGGTTTGCGCTAGTTGCTTGAAACTTCACACACACAACCAGTTCTCTGTTTGGACTTTGGTATTTTCCTTGTAAAAGTATACCTATGCTTAAGCATGAAAAAACATCTGAGAGCCCTTTAGGAGAAAACAGGAAAGTATGCATGTACTGAGATACCTCCCATAATTATTTTATCAGATTTGTTTGATGTTGCATAGGATTCATCACTTAGCTTACCCCACAAGGCTCCGAAGTGCTGGAATTCTAGGATCAATGGTTCTCTAATCAGGTTAGGGGTAATGTTAAGTTTAGGGTTACAGCTAGGGCTAGGGTTAGAGGTATTGTTAGGGTGAGAGTTAGTTTTGTTCAAATTTCTATGATACTGGGCAGGAGTCATCTTTTATCTAGCCTTAGTATGCTCCCAAGTTATGTTCTTCTCAATTCAATGGTTCATTATCATGAACACTTTGTTCTTTAAGGTTTCAATTCATTTTGACACCAATGGGTAAGTGGAAATCAAACAGGCATCCCTTCCCCTAAAGCTAACCCTAAACCTAACCATAATCATAGCCCTAATCCTAGGCCTAAGCTTAACACTAAACCTAGACCAATTCCTAGCCTTAATTTAGCCATAACCCTAACCCAAACTCTAGCCCTAAGACTAACTCTAACTCTTGTCATAGACCTATTTCTAGTTCTCACCATATCCTTTACCATAATTCAAACACTAGCCCTGATCTTAGCTCTAACCCTAGCCATAGCCCTAACCCTACAATTAACTAAAACTCTAAATCTACTTCTAAGCCTATACTAACGCTATCAGTAGCAATAACACTAACGCTAATCATGAAACTACCCTTAACTTTAGCTTTATTTTTAATACAAAACCGAGACATAGGACTAATCCTAGCCCTTAGTCTAAACCAAATCCTAACCCTACATCTAGCCCTAAGCCTACCCCTAATTTGAGTCCTATCCCTAACCATAAATTGAAGCATGACTCTGATTCTGACCCTAAAACTAACCCTAGTTAAAAACATCACCCTAAACCTAATCCTAAAACTAGACTTAGTCCTAAATGTTACCCTAAAACTAGCCCTAATCATTACCTTATTTCTTACATTAGACGTATCCCTATGAAGAGCCCTAATGAAACCCAAAACCTAGCCCTAATCCAAGATGCAACCCTAGTTTTAACCCTAACTCAAATCCTAAATCTATCCCTAACCCTTACCCGAAGCCTAACCCTAACTTTAATCCTTGAACTAAGCCTAAACCTCACCCTAACCCTAGCCCTGACTCTAACCATGACCATAGCCCTAACCCTAGCTCTAAGCCTATACATTACCCTAACTGTAATCCTAACCCTAATGCTAATCCTCAGCCTGAACCTAGCACTATCCCTAAACCTAACCTATCTATTACCTTAAACTTAACCTGTACCATAACCCTAATAATATAATTAACCTAACTGTAACCTTAAACCTAATGGTAACTCAAGCCATAATCCTAACAATAAACCTCACCCTAACATAACCCTAACCCTGACACTAACCCTAATCCTAACACTATAAAACTAACCCTAACTATAAACAGACTGATAAACCTACAACTAATCCTAAACCTAATGCTAACACTAACCCTAACCCTAAACCTATCCTTAACCCTAACACTATTGTTAATCCTAACCCTAACACTAACATTAACAATAACCCTAACCGTAACCCTAATATGAACACTAACCCTAACCCTAACAATAACCCTAACACTAATAATAAACCCAAATCTTATCCTAACCCTAACACTAACCCTAACACTAACCCTAATCCAAACCTAGCCCTAACCCTAACACTAACTGTAAACCTAAACATAACCCTAAACCTAACACTAACCTGAATCCTAATTCAAACCCTTAGGCTAACCCTAACACTAACCCTAAAACTAACCATAATTCTAACCCTAACACTTACACTAAACCCTACACCAAGCCTAAAATTAAGCCTAACCCTAACACAAATATAACAGACCCTAACTGTTAACTTAACCCTAACTCTAACCCTAACACTAAAGGTAATCCTAACCATAATACCAACCCTGACCTAACCCTAAACCTAAAACAAACCCTAACCCTAAATATAACACTAAACCTAATCCTAACTCTAACCCTAACGCTAAGACTAACTCTAAACCTAAGACAAACCATAACCCAAACAATAACTCTAAACTTAACCTAACCCTAAAAAACCCTAACCATAACCCAAACCCTATCACTAACACTAACCATAATCCTAACCCTAACACTAAACCTAACTCAAAACTGAACCATATCACTGAACCTAACCATAAATATAACACTAAACCTAACACTAACACTAACAATAACATTAACAATAACCCTAACACAAACACTAACCTAACCCTAAACCTAAACTTAACATTAACAGTAACCCTAACCCCATAACCTTACCACTTACCCTAAACCTAACCCTAACCCTAACTCTAACCCTAATCCTATCAGTAACTCTAAACCTAAACCTAAACCTAACCCTAACACAACCACTAAACTGAACCCTATTTCTAATACAAACCTTAACCCTAAACCTAATACAAACACTTAAAGAAACCCTAACCCTAAACTTTAACCTAACTCTTAAACTTTATCGCTTATCCTAATTCTAATTCTAACCCTTATCTAACACTAACCCTAACACTAACCCTAACCATAACACTAACTCTAACAATAAATCTAACCCTATCCCTTTCCCTATCTGTAAAACTAACCCTAAACCTAACCCTAACCCTAACACTTACCCTAAACCTATTCCTAAACCTAACCCTAACCCTGAACCTAACACTAATCCTAACCCTCAACCTAACACTAACTCCAATCATTACCCTAAACCTACGATGAACTGAATCCCTAACTCTAACACTAACCCTAAACCAAACACTAACCCTACACTAACAACATACCTAATACTAGTCCTGAACCTAAAACTAACTCTAACACAAGCACTAACCCTAGTCCTAACCCTAAACCTAAAACTAATACTAACCCTAACAAAAAACTTAAACCTAACACTAACACTAAACCTAACAGAAACACTAACACTAACACTAATCCTAACACTAATCCTAACACTAACCCTAATTATAACTGTGACCCTAAAGTAACACTAACCCTAATTCTAACCATAACACAGACCCAAACACTAAATTTAATCCTAACCTTAACACTAACCCTAAACATAAGACAAACCATTACCCAAACCATAATTCTAAACTTAACATAACCCAAACCCTAACAATAACCCTAACCCTAACCCTTACAATAACTCTAACACTAACCCTAACCCTAACCCTAAAACTAGCACTAATCTAACTCCAAACAAAACGTATCACTGACCCTAACCATAAATATAACCCTAAACCTAACACTAACCTTAACCCAAACATTAACAATAACCCTAACTGAAACCCTAAACTTAATCCTAAACCTAAACGGAAAACTAAAAGTAACCATAACCGTAACCATAACCTAACCCTAAACCTATCCTTAACTCTAACCCTAATACTATCAGTAAATCTAATCCTAACCCTAAACCTAACCCTAGCACAACTCCTAACCCAAACCCTACTCCTAACACAAAAACTAACCCTAATCCTAACATAAACCCTAACAAAAAACACTAACACTAAACCTGAACCTAACTTTAACACTAAACCTTACCCTAATGCTAACCCTAACCCTTACCTTAATACAAACCCTAACACTAACCCTTACCCTATCTCTAACTCTAACACTAACCATAAAACTATCCATTTCCCTATCCATAACTCTAACCCTAAAATTAACCCTAAACCTAACACTTACCCTAAACCTATTCCTAAGCCTAAATCTACCCCTAAACCTAAATATAACCCTAAACCTAACACTGACCATAATCCTAAACCTAACACTAACCCTAACCCTAAACCTAACACTATCCATATCCTAAACCTAACCCTAATGCTATCCCTAAACCTAACCCTAACCCTACACTAACCACATCCATAATATTAGACCTAAACCTAACAGTAACCATAACACTAACCATAACCCTAAACCTAACATTAACCAAAAGCCTAACCCTAACCCTAAACCTTAAGCTAAAGCTAACCATAAACCTTACCCTAACACTAAAACTTAATCTAACCTGAACACTAAACCCAACTTTAACCGTAACAACAACACTAATGCTAACACCAAATCTAACCCTAGGCATAACAGTAACCCTAAAACTAACCCTAAACCTAACCCTAACGCTAACCCTAATAATAACACTAAACCTAAGCCTAAACCTAATCCTAAATGTAACCCTAACCCTAACTCTAACCCTAAAAAAAAAAAAAAAACACAAAATCTAAGCCTTCCCCAACCATAACTATAACACAAACACTAACCCTAAACCTAACACTAAACCTAACTCTAACCCTACCACTAACACTAAACCTATCCCAAATTCTAACCCTAACACTAACACTAACCCTAAACATTACCCTAATATATACCCAAATATCAACCCTAACGATAAACCAAACTTTAACCCTAAACCTAAACCTAACCTTTACACAAATACTAACCGTAATCTTAACCCTAACACTAACCTTAACCCTAACCCTACCTTAAACCCTAACACTAACCCTAATCCTAAACCTAAACCTAAAACTAACCCTAACCCTAACCCTAAACCTAACTCTAACCCAAATGCTAATACTAAACCTAAACCTCTTCTTATCCCTAATCCTAACTCTAATACTAACACTGAACCTAACACTAACCCTAACCATAACTCTAAAACGAACCCTAACCCTGTCACTAACCCTAACCATAACCCTAGCCCTAACACTAATCCTAACAATAAACCTAAACCTAACCTAAAACTAACCCTAAAAATAACACTAACCCTAACCCCAAACCTAACAAAAACACTTATCATTATCTAACCCTAACACTAAATCTGAACCTAACTATAATGCTAACCCCAAGACTAACCCTAAACCTAACCCTAACACTAATTGTAGCCCTAACCCAAATGCTAATGCTAATCCTAACCTTGATCCTATTCCCATCCCTAAACCTAACCCTACCCTAAACGCTAAAGGTAACTATAACACTAAATCTAAACCTATCCCTAACCTTACCATTAACACTTATCCACACCCTACCAAAAACACTAACACTAACCCTAACATTAACCCTAATGCTAACACTAACTCTACCCTTAATCCTAACCATAACCTCAACCCTATGCCTAAACGTAACACAAACACTAACCCTAACAGAAACCCAAACCCTAACCCTAACCCTAACCCTAAAACCAACCCTAAACCTAACCCTAACACTAACACAAACCCTTAAGCTAACCATAACCCAAACCCTAACCTGAACCTAACCCTGAACCTAACCTAATCCTTACCCTAACCATAACACTAACACTAACACTAACCCTATAACTAAACTTATCCCTAAATTTAAAGATAACCCTAACACTAACACTAACACTAACCCTAACCCTAATAATAACTCTATTTGTAAACATAAACCTAACCCTAACACTTACCCTAATCCTTACCTAAGCCTAATCCTAACCCTAAAATTAACCCTAACCCTAAACCTAACCTTAACACTAACACTAACCCTTACCCTATCTCTAACTCTAACACTAACCCTAAAACTATCCATTTCCCTATCCATAACTCTAACCCTAAAATTAACCCTAAACCTAGCACTTACCCTAAACCTATTCCTAAGCCTATCCCTAACACTAACACTAAACATAACACTAATCCTAACCCTAACCCTAACACTATACCTTAGCCCAACCCTAACTTTATCACTAAAATTAACCCTAAACATAATCCTAAACTTATGACTAACCCTAACCCTAACCCTTACCTGAACACTACCACTAACCTTAAACCTAACCCTAATGTAACAGCAAATCTAACCCTAACCTTAAAAATATATGTAAACTTAACTTTAACCTAAACCCTAACCCTTACCCTAAAACTAATCCTATCCCTAATCCTAAATTTAACATTAATCCTAAACCTAAACCTAACCCTAACTATAACACTAACATTAACCCTAAGCCTAACACTAAAATAAACCTATACCTAACCTAACACTATCCATAAACCTTACTATAACCCTAACCCAAACGCGAAAACTAAACCAACCTAACCCTAAACCTAGATCTAACCCTAAAACAAACTCTAACCCTAAACCTAACACAAATCGTAATCCGAAAAGTAACACAACCTAATTGTATCAGTAAACTTAACAATAACCCTAAACCTAAACCTTACCATAACTCTAACCGTAACCTAACTCTAAAACTAACCCTAACACTAACACTAACCCTAAACCTAAACCTAACCCTAATGCAAACTGTAACCCTAACCCAAATACTAACCCTAACCTTAATACAAACCCTAACAGTAAGCCTAAAACTCACACTAAACTAACTCTAACACTAACCCTAACCCAAACCTTGACATTAAACCTAAACTTAAAATTAACCCTAACCCTAAACCTAAATCTTACCTTAAACCTAACCCTAACCCAAGCCCCAACCCTAAACCTAACACTAATTCTAAAACTAACTCTAAACCTTACACTAACCCTATAACTTACCCTAAACTTAACTCTAATCCTAACTCTAATGCTAACACTAATTCTAAACCTAACCCTAACACTAACCCTAACACTAAACTTAATCCTATTCCTAACACTAACACTAACCCTAGCCTTTACCCGAACAGTAACCCTAACCCCAACCCTAACCCTATCACTAACATTAACCCTAAACATAACCCTAAACCAATCACTAACCCCAACCCTAACCCCAACGCTAACACTATCCTAACTTAACCCTAACTCTAACCTAAAAGTAAAACTAACTGTAATGCAAAACCTAAATGAAAACTTAACACTAAATCTAACACTAACCCTTATCCTAACCCTAACCCTATCCCAACCATAACCCTAACACTAACCCTAAAACTAACACTAACCCTAACTGTAACATTAATCCTAAACCGAAGGCTAACACTAACCCTAAATCTATCCCTAACCCTAACACTATCTATAAACGAAAGTCTAACCTTATCCCAAACAGTAAAACTAACCCTAAACCTAATACTAACCTGAGCCATAACACTCACCCTAAACCTAACCCTAACATGAACCCTGACACTAAACCTAACTCTAACGCTAACCCTAACACTAACCCTAATCCTAATCCTAACCCTAACACTAAACCTAACCCTAACCATAACGCTAACACTAACAGTAGCAGTAACCCTAACCCTAATCCTAACACTAACCCTAACCCTAACCCTATTACTAACACTAATCCTAACCCTAACCCGAATCCTAACACTAGCCCTAAACATAATCCTAACCCTAACCCTAACACTAAACCTAATCGTAAACCTAACATGAAACCTAACCCAAACCCTAACCCTAATTCTCTCACTAACCAAACCTTAAACATAAACCTACAATACTCCTAACCATAAGACTAACCATAACCCTACCACTAACCCTAATCCTACGCTTAACACTAACCCTGTCACTAAAACTAACCTTAAACCTAAACCTAATACTAACCCTAACCCTAACACTAATATTAACCCTAACCCTAAGGCTAAATGAAACACTAATCCTAACCCTAACATTAACACTAACCCAAACCCTAACCCTAACACTAAACTAACACTAATCTTAACTGAAACTCTAACCCTAACCCTGTCCCTAACACAAACCATAACATTAACACTAAAACTACCCCAACTCTAACCCTAATCCTAATTCTAAAACTACACCTAAACCAAACCAGAACCCTAACCCTAAACCTAACCCTTACTCTAAAACTAACACTATCAATAACCCTAACCTAACCCTAACTCTAAACATAACACTAAACCTAAACCTAATACTAACCCTAACATTAACCCTAACCCTAAACCTATCCCTAACCTTAACAATATCCGTAAACCTAACCCTAACAATCACCTTAACCATAAACATAAACTTAACCCTATCACGAACCCTAAACCTAAGCCTACCAACAATCATACCAAAGCAAAAATTCTAACCCTAACCCTAACAATAACCCTAACAATTACCCTAATACTAAACCAAATACCAAGACTAACCCCAATCCAAAAAGTAACCTAACCCTACCCTAACCCTTACCAAAACCTAACCCAAAACTTAACCCTAAACCTAACCCCAACCCTAACTTTAACCCTAACACTAACCTTACCCTAACCCTATACAAACACTAACCCTACCTCTAACCCTTACACTAAACCTAACCCTAACCAAAACGCTAATACAAACCCTAAACCTCACCCTATCCCTACCTTAACTCTAAAACTAACACTAAACCAAACACTAATCCTAACGCAAATATTAATCCCAAACCTAATCCTAACCATAACACTAACCATAACCCTAAACCTAAACCTAACAGTAACCCTAAACATATGCCTAACACGAAACCTAACCCTAACACTAACCGTAACTCTAACATGAATCCTAATCGTAACCCTAACACTAACCATAACCCTAACCGTATCAGTAATCCTAAACCTAATTCTAACCCTAACACTAAACCTAAACCTAACCCGAACCCTAATACTAACCCTAACACTAATCCCAACCCTAACACTAACACTTTCACTAACTCTAAAAATAAGCCTAACCCTAACTGTAACACAAAACATAACCCAAACCCTAACCCTAACCCTAAATCTACCTCTAACATAAGCAGTATCACTAAGCCTTACACTTACCCTATCCCTAACACTAACCCTAACACTAACTCTAACACTAATCCTAACTGTAAACCTAACCCTATACCTAACCTGAACACAAAACCCAACCCTAATCATAACACTAAACCTAATACAAACCCTAACCCTAAACCTAACCCTAACACTAGCCCTAACCCTAACCCTAAACCTAACCTAACCATAACCCTAACAGATACACTAACACTAACAATAAACCTAACACTAACCTAACCCTAACTCTAAACCTAACCTAAATATTACCCTAACTCTAACTGTAACACTAATCATATAACTAACCTTAACCTAAATCTAATGATAACCCTAAAAATAAACTTATCTCTAAACCTAACTTTAAATCTAACCCTAACACAAACCTTAACACTAACCCTAACTTAAACCTAACACTAAACCTAACCCTAACCTGAATCCTAACCATAAGCATAATCCTAACCCTAACCCTAACACTCACCCTAACACAAACTTTAACACTAACACTAACACTAACCCTACACCGAATACTAACCCTAACTCTAACCTTAACCCTATCCATAACACTAACACTAAACTTAACTCTAATTCTAATACTAACCGAACAATAACCCTAACCCCAACCCTAACCCTATCAACACTAACCCTAAACATAACCCTAAACCAATCACTAACCCTAAACCTAACCCTAAACCGAACATGAACACTAACCCTAACCCTAACATAACCTAACAGTAACAATGATCTTAACCCTAAAGCTAAACGTAAATTTAACACTAACCCTAACACTAACACTATCGTAACACTAACCCTCTCCCTAACACTAACTCTAAACCTAACCCTAACCATAGCCCTAACCATAACACTAACCCTAAAACTAAGCCTAACACTAATTCTAAACCTACCCCTCACCATAACACTATCCATAACCCAAACACTCACCATATCCCAAACACTAAAACTATCCCTAAACCTAAACCTAACTCTAACCCTTACCCTAACACTCATCCTAATTCTAATCCTAAGACTAAAAGTAACCATAAACCTAAGCCTAACCCTAACCCTAAATTTTAACCTAGACCTAACACTAACCTGAGCACTTACCCTAATCTTAACCCTAAACCTAACACTAACTCTAACCCAAACACTAACCCTAGAGCTTACCCTAACCCTCACCCTAACCCTAACACTAACCCTAACACTAATTCTAAACCAAACCCTAACACTAACCCTAACTCTAACCCTAAACCTACACCTAACTATAACAATAACTGTAACCCTAAACCTAACACAAACCATAAACCCAAACCATAACCTTAAACCTAACCCAACACTAACCCTAACCCTTACCTAACCCTAACACGTATCCAAACACAAAACATAAAATGAAAGCTAAAACTAGATGTAAACCTAATGCTATATATAACACTAACCCTAACCCTAAACCAAACACTAAAACTCACCCTATTCTTAACACTCACCCTAAGCCTAACACTAAAACTCACCCTACACCTAACCCTAACACAAAACCTAACTATAACCCTAACACTAACCCTAAACCTATCCCTAACCCTAATACTAACCCTAAACCTAACCGTTACCATAACTCTAACCCTACCCTAACCCTAACACTAATCCTACCCTATCCCTAACACTAACACTAACACTAACCTTAACCCTAACCCTAAACAAAACGCTAATCCGAACTCTTACACTATCCCTAATACTAACCCTAACACTAACACAAACCCTAACACTAAGCCTAAAACTAACTCTAACCTAACCCTAACACTAACCCTAACCCTAACCCTAAAACTAAACCTAAACATAAGACTAAACCTAACTCTAACCCTAAAACTTACCCTAATCTTAATCCTAACCCAAGCACTAACCGTAACCCTAACCATAACCATAACACTTACCCTAACTCTAAACCTAACCCTAAGCCTAAAGCTAACCATAACCCTTACACTAACACTAACCCTAACCCTAACCTTTACCCTAACCCTAAACCTAACCCTAACCCTATCCTAAAACTTACCCTAACTCTAACCCTAAACTTAACACTAACCATAACATGAACCTTACCCCTATAACTAACACTAACCCTAACACTAACCCTAACACTAACTCTAATACTAACCTTCACACAAACTCTAACCTAAACCATAACCCTGACTCTAACATAACCCAAACCCTAAACCACACCTAACTCTAAACCTAAACCTAAACCTAACACTAACCCTAACCACAACCCTAACCCTAAACCTAACACAAAACCTCAGCCTAACACTAACACTAAAGCTAAACCTAACCCAAACCCTACCCCTAACACTAACCCTAACCCTAACAATATCCCTTAAAATAACTATAACAGAAATCCTAAAGCTAACACTAATCCGATCGCTAACCCTAATCCTAACCATAACTCTAAAGATTACACTAACCCTAACCCTAAGCCTAACACAAATCCTAACACTAAACCTAACTTTAACAGTAACCCTAAAAATAACTCTAACAGTAACCCTAACACTAACCTAAACCAAATCATACAGTAACCCTAAACATAACCTGAACAGTAACCCTAACACTAAAACAAACCATAATCCTGACACTAACCTCAAACATAAACTTAACCCTAACTCTAACCCTAAGTTTAACCCTAACACTTAACTAACCCTAACCCTAAACCTAACCATAGCAGTAACCCTAACCATAACCCTAACACTAACCCTTACCTAACCGTAACCTCTCACTAACCCTAACCATAACACTTACCTAAACCTAAACCTAACCAAAACCCTAACACTAAATGTAACCCTAACCAAAGCCCTAACACTAAAACTAACCCTAACCCTATCTGTAACCCTAAAATTAACCCTGAACCTAACCCTAAACCTAACTCTATCCATAATCCAAACGTTAACTCTAACGCTAACCCTAAATCTAATGAAAAACCTATCCATAACACTAATCCTAACACAAACCATAACCCTTACCCTAACACTAACCCTAACCTTAAACATAACCCTTACAAACCATAACCCTAACCCTAACACTAACCCTAAACATAAACCCAACACTAACACTAAAACTAACCTTAATGCTAACCCGGAACCTAACCCTTACCCTAACACTTACCCTAACCCTATCCCCAACCCTTACACTAAACCTAACACTAACCCAAACCCTAAACCTAATGCTAACCCTTACCCTAACACTAAACCTAACCCTAAATCTAGACAGAATGCTAAATCTAACCCTAACAATAAACAGAACCATAAAACTAAACTTGATACTTAACCTAACACTAAACTTAAACCTAAATATAACCCTATCCCTAACCCTAACCCTAAATTTATCCCTAAACCTAACCCTAAAACTAACCCTATCATAAACTGTAACCCACACCATAACCCTAACTTTAACAAAAAAAAAAAAATAATCCTTACTGTAGCCCTAACCCTAACTATAACCCTATCCCTAACACAAACAGTGACACTAACTGTAAACCTAACATTGACACTAAGCCTAACTTCAAACCTAAAATATCACTAAGCCTAATCAGAACTCTAACCCTAAACCTAACATTAACACTAACACTAAACCTAACGCTAATCATAACCCTAACTCTAACCCTAACCCTACCACAATCACTAACCCTGACCATAACCCTAACACAAAACATAACCTGAAACCTAACACTAACCCTAACACTAACCTGAAACCTATACCTAATTCTAAAGATAACCCTAACGATAACCCTAACACAAAACATAAACCTAACCATAACAGTTACTCTAATACTAAACCTAACCCCAATCCTAAGCCTAACCCTAACCCTAATCCTAACACTAACCCTAAACACAATACATACCCTAACACTAAACCTAACCCTAATCCTAAACCTAACCCTTACCCTAACACTAACACTTACCCTAACCGTAACCCTAACTCTAAACTTAACCCTAAACCTAACAGTAACCCTATCACTAACACAAACCCTAAATCTAACCCTAACCCTGACACTAACCATAACATGAACCCTAACCCTAAAACTAACACTAACCCTAACCCTAACACTAACACTAACCCTAAACATTACCCTCAGCCTAATCATAACATGAACCATAACCCTAACCCAAACACTACCCCTAACCCTAAATTAACCTTAAACCTAACCCTAACCCTAATACTAACCATAACCTTAACCCTAACCATAACACAAACTCAAACCGAAACCACAACTCTGACTCTAACATTATCTGAACACTAACCATTACTTAACCCTAAACCTAAATCCAACACTAACCCTAACACCAACCCTAACCCTAACCCTAAACTTAACATGAAACCTCACCATAACACTAACACTAAAGCTAAACCTAACCCTAACTCTAACCCTAACACTAACCCTAAACCTTACCCTAACAATATCCCTAAAACTAACTCTAGCACAAACCTTAACACTAACACTATTCTGAAACCTAACCATAATCCTAACTGTAACCCTAATGATTACACTAACCGCAACCCTAAGCCTAACACAAATTCTAACCCTAAACCTAAGTGTAACTCTAACTGTAAACCTAACCCTAACCTTACCCTAAAACTAACCCTAACCCTAACCCTAACCCTAAACCTAAACCTAGACCTAATGCTAAACCTAACCCTAACCATAAACAGAACCCTAATTCTTAACCTAACACTAAACCTAAACCAAATCATAACCCTATCCCTACTCCTAACCCTAAATGTAGTCCTAAACCAAAGCCTAAACCTAACCTTAACACAAACCATAACCCACACCATAACCCTAACCATAACCTTACCCTAATTTTAACTGTACTACTAACCCTAACCCTAACCCTATCCCTAACACAAACAGAGACACTAACCCTAACCCTAAAACTAACACTAAGCCTAACCCAATCCCTAACCCTATAACTAAGCCTAACCCTAACCCTACCCCTAAACCTAACACTAACCCTAACAAGAACCCTAATGATAACCCTAACCCTAAATCTAACCTTAATCTTAACCGTAACCCTAACACTAACCCTGACTCTAACACTAACCCTAACACAATTCCTAACCCTTACCATAAACCTAACACCAACCATAACCTGAACCCTAACACTAACCTTAACACTAACCTTAAACTTACACCTAATTCTAAAACTGACACTAACCCTAACACTAACCCTAACCTCACACTTACCCTAACATTAAATCTAACCCAAATTTTAAACCTAAACCTAAACCTACCACTAAAACTAACCCTAAACCTAACACTAACCCTAACCCAAACCCTAACACTAACCATAACATGAACCCTAACTCTAACCCTAACACTAACCTAACTCAAACCATAACTCTATTTCTAAAAATAACCTTAAACCTAACCATAACCCTTATAGTAACACTTATCCTAACACTAACCCTAAACATAACACTAAACCCAAACATAACCCTAACACTTAACCTAACACTAACCCTAAATCTAACCCTAATCCTAACACTAACCTAAATCTCACCCTAACGCTTACCTTAACCCTAACAATATACTTAAACCTAACCCTAACCCTAATACTAACACTAACCCTAACCCTAAGGCTAACACAAATCCTAACCCTAACACAAACCATAACCCAATCCCTAACACTAACTATAATACAAACCTCAAATCTACACCTAACTCTAAAACTAACCCTAACCCTAACCCTAACCCTACACCTCACACTAACCCTAAACCTAAATTTAACCCTAATCTTAACACTAACCTAACCCTAAACCTAACCCTAATCCTAACAGTTAACCTAACACTAAACCTAAAACTAACACTAACACAAACACTAAACCTAAACATAACACTAACCCTAACCCAAACACTGACACTAACACTATCCTTGACCCCAACCCTAAACCTAATCCTTACCATAACCCTAACCCTAAAACTAACAGTAACATTAACTGTAACTGTAAACCTAACACAAACCCTAACCCTAAACCTAAACCAAATATTAAACCTAACCCCTACTTTAACCCTAATACTAACCCTAAACCTAAACCTAATAATAACCATAACCATTACCCTAAACCTAAACTTACCTCAAGCCCTAAACATAACCCTAACACTAACAGTAATCCTAACCATCATCCTAAATCTAAAACTAATCTATCACTAACCCTAACACTAAACATAAACCTAACTTTAACTCTAACTGAAACACTAATTTTAAACCTAAGCTTAACCCTAATAGTAACACTAACCCTAAACCTAAATCTATACCTAACTGTCAGCTTAACATTAACCCTAAGCCTAAACCTAAACCTAACTCTATTACTAACCCTAACCCTAACCCTACACCTAACCCTAACTCTAACCCTAAACATAAACGTAAACATAATCCTAACCAATACCCTAACACTAACCCTAACAGAAAACCTAACCCTAACTCACACTATAACCTGAACCCTAACACTAAACCTAACACTCACCTTAAACCTACACCTAACTGAAAAACTAACTATATCCATAACCCTAACTCTAATCCCAACATTAACCCTAAACCTTACCATAACCCTAACAGTTATCCTAACAATAACACCAACCCTAACTCTAATGCTAACCCTAGTCATAATATTAACCCTAACTCTAACCCTAACACTAACCCTAAAACTATCCCTAACCCTAACAATATTCCTAACACTAACACTAACACTAACACTAACAATAACCCTAACCTGAAGCCTAACCCTAACACTTAGATAAACCCTAACACTAAACCTAACACTAACCCTAACCCTAACCCTAACCCTAACCCTAACCCTAACCCTAGCCATAATATTAAACTTAAAACTAGCCCGATTCATAGCAAGTTCTTACCCTAGCTTTCGCCCTAACCTATCACAAAACCTATCCCTAAATCAAGCCCTACCCTAGCTTTAACCCTAATGCTAATCCTAATCCTAACCATACACTTAACCTTAATCCTAAACCTCACCCTAGACCTAATCTTAGCATAACCCTAGCCTAAACCCTATCTCTAACCTATCTATTACCCTAATAATAACACTAACCTTTATGCTAACCCTTGGCCAAACCCTAATCTTATCCCTAACCCTAACCCTATCCATTATCCCACACTTAACCTTAACCCTAAACCTAAAACTATTGTCACCCTATCCTTAAAAAGATAATGCTAAATCAAGACCTAAACCTAAATCTTGACCTAACAAAAACCCTAAACCTGAGCCTAAACCTAATAATACAACTAGCTTTCAACCTGACCCTAACCATAAACCTAACCAGAGACATAGCTATAAACCTAATCCTAAAACTATCCTTAACTGTAACCCTAGACCTGACATTAGCCCTAACTCTAATCCTAGTCCTAACACTAATTCAAACCTAAGCCCTCATCCTAGCCATAATCCTCGTCTTAATCATAAACCTAACCCTAACTCTATCCCTAATTCTTACCTTCACCTTAGCCCTAAAACTAGGTATAATCACATCCCTTACACTAAACCTAAACTTAAACCTAAACCTAACACTAACAGTAGCCCTAAACATAAAACTGACCCTAACATTAACACTAGCCCTAATCCCATGCCTAATTTAGACCTATCCCTAACCCTAACCCTAACCCTTGCCCTAAGACTAATTCTAACTCTCACCCTAGCCCTATACCAATTTCTAATCCTATCCCCTACCATCCCATAAACCTAGCCCTAAACTTAGCCCTAACTCTACCCCTATCCTTAGCTGTAGCTCAAACCCTAGACCTAAACCTAACTCTAAATCTAACCTTATACCTAAGCCTAAAACTCACACTAACACTAGACCAAATTCTAACAGTAATCTAAAACTAGCCTTAATCCTACCCTAGCCCTAAAACAAAACCGAGTCATAGCCCTAACACTAATTCTTAACTTAAACCAACCATAACCTTACACCTAGCCCTAACCCTATCTCTAATTCTAGTCCTAACTATAACCTGAAAACTAATCTGGACCCTGACTCTGACCCTAAAACTAACCCTAGCTCTAAACATCATCATAACCATAACCCTAACCCTAACATTACACCTAGCCCTTACACTAAGTCTATAACTTGTGCTAATCATAACCCTACTTCATACATTATCCAAAGCCTTAACCCCAGCGCTACCCTAACCCAAAACCAAGCCTTAATCCTAGTCCTAAACCTAGATTTAACCCTAAACTTAATTGTAAACCTAACCCAAAAAATCCCTGATCCTTTACATAAACCTAGAACTAATCTTAGGTCTAAACCTATCCATTACCCTAATGAAAACTCTAACACTTATGCTAAAACTATGCCTAAACCTAACCCTATCCATTACACTAAACCACATCTAAACCCTAAACCTAACACTGTCATTACCCTAACCCTAAACCTAATGCTAATTCGAGCACTGAACCTAAACCCTAACCTAACACAAACCCTAACATTGAACCTGACCCTAATAGTAACCCTAGCTCTAAACCTGGACCTTACCCTAAACCTAACCCTTACACTGGAACAAGTCATAAACCTAACACTAAATCTATCCCTAACTGTAACCCTAGACCTGACATTAGCCCTACCCCTAATACTAACCCTAACCCTAACACAAACACTAGCCAGAAACCTATCCTTAATCATAGCCATAACCCTAACCTTTGCCCTAACCCTAATACTAACCCTCGCCCCAGCCCTCAACCTAGCTATAACCCATTCCCTTAACCTACATGTAACCCTAACTCTAACACTAAACCAAGGCCTCAACCGAACACTAACCCTAGCCCTAATTTAGCCCTATCCCTAAACATAAACCTAACCCTAGCCCTAAGACTAACTCTAACTCTCACAATAGCCCTATCACTAGTTTTAACCCTATCCCTTACAATAACCCTAAACCTAGTACTAACCCTAGTCCTAATCCTTGCCCTCTCCTTAGGCTACTAGCCCTAAGCATAGTTAAAAACGTAACTCTAAATCTAAACCTAACCCAAAGCCTAAGCCTAACAATTATAAATACATTTATATTTAGACTCCATGTCTACAGATGTTGGCTTCAATTTTTATTTAGAATATAGTCATTAGTTTTATAAAAGGCATACCATTTCTGGTGGTATATGGAGAATAGATGGTCAGGGGTTTGATGCTACGTTAACGGGAAAAGGAGTGAGGGTATGAGATTAATCTATCTTAGCAAATTGGAGGAAAATTGTAATGAATAGTCAGGGGTAATTTACAGAAGAATGTATAAATTCGAATTCTTTATCTGTATTCATAAAATTACCCTATGTATAAATAGTAAAAATTAAGAGGTTGAAAGTGGGATAGAGGGAGGAAGAAAAAAGAAGAAAAAATTTGACAAGAGAAGAAAGAAAGAGAGGGAAAGAATATAAGAGAAAATAAAGGGAGGTGAGGTGGGGCCTAGGCAATTCCTATATATTTTACTATTCTGGTGATTCAGTTATTTCTTTTTGAGAGAGAGAGAGAGAGAGAGAGAGAGAGAGAGAGAGGTCCAATTTTATGCAAAGTTCTTGGTTTCACTTATGTTGAGGTTTTGAGGACAAGAGGGGGAAGGGTAGAGGAGAATGGATGAGAAGAGCGAGAAAAGAAAAGTAAGAAAGAAAAAAAAACGTATTTCAGAACTCTGTTTTGTTTTCTTGCAGTAGTTGGAGTTGTTTATTACTAGCTAGAGTCTCTGTGCTCTGGGTGAAGGAGGTAGCCAGTGTGAGAGGGTCTGAGCTTCTCCTGGTAGCCTCCCTATTCTTAGTCTCTGAGATGGAAACCAGGTGCCTGTACAGTTGCTGTTCCACATTGATAGCTATGTCACACAAAAAGCTTGTGAGAAAAATCTTGAGTTATCACAGCTGGAGGTAGGGGAGTTGGAAACCAGGTACCTGAGCAGCCACAGAACTGAGCTGGTAGTCATGCCCACTGATAGATGTTGAATAAGTTTTTGAAAGATGGATTCCATCTGTTACCTGTGTAGGGTGTTTGGTGAATTGGGTGTTTCTGGGTTGACCTTGTGCCAAGTCCAGAGCTTGGTCTGGTGATCCCCAAGCAAAGCCTCTGTGTTCTGTACTTCCTACCCTCTGCACCGAGAGCGCCAGCCAAGATGAGTCTTCCCTCTAAGTCTCGAGCCCACAGGAGGCCGAGACTTCCTTCTGAGGTTTGAGCGAATGCACAGCGGAGACTTCTGTCTGCGTGGAGAATATCCACATGGTGGAGCCTTCTGTCTGTGCTGAGAGTGCCCGTGTGGCCCTAGTTTTCTTCAAATTTTTATGGTACTAGGCAGGATTTATATTTTACTTAGATTTACTATGCTCCACAGGTTTGAGTCTTGTCTGTTCAATGGTTCGCTGTCAGGAACAGATTATGTTTTAAGATTTCCCTTCATTATGGCTTATTGATGTGAATGAAAATTGAGCTGGAAATCAAACAGTGTTGGAAAGAGGTGCTTGAAACTTCACACAATCAGTTCTCAGTGGCACTTTCTGGTTTCTTTCTTTTGAAGGTAGGCCAAAGATGAAACATGCAAAAGCAACTGTATCCGAGAGCCCTTAAGTAGAAAACAGAGAAATATGCATGTACTGAAATAAGTCTCCCAATGATTTTATCAGATTTCTTTAAAACTGTACAGTATTCATCTTTAAGCTTGCCGTACTAGACACCCCACATTTGGGACTTCTAGATCATTGGTTACCTTGCCATACTAGGCACCCCAAATTTGGGACTACTATGATCAAATGTTCTCTAAACAGCTTAGGGTGAGGGTTAGATTAAGGGCTAGGGTTAGAAATAGTGTTAGGATTAGAGTTAGTTTTGTTCAAATTTCTTTGATACCAAGCAGGATTCATATTTTACCTAGCCTTACTATGTTCCCCAGGTTTGGGCCTTTTCCGTTAAAAGTTCACTGTCAGGAATAGTTTGTGTTTTAAGGTTTCACATTATCTTGATTTATATGAATAATTGGAAATGGAGCTGGATAACAGACAGAGTTGGTGTTAGCTGCTTGAAACTTCACACACTCAATCAGTTCTCTGTGAGCACACTCTGCTTTGTTCCTTGTGAATGTAGCCCTTCACTGAAGCATGCAAAGCATAGGTTTAGGGTTACAGTGATGTTTAGAGCTAGGTTTACTGTTAGGGTCAGAGTCAGGGTCAGTGTTAGTTTTAGGATTAGGGTTAGGACTCGAATTAGGGCTTAAGTTATGGCTAGATGTAGGGTTAGGGTTTGGTTTAAACTAAGGGTTAGGGTTAGGGCTATGGCTCAGTTTTGTTCTATAGCTAGGGCTAGTGTTAGGGCTGAATTTTGGTTTAGTTTTAGGTTTAGGGCTAGTGTTAGGGTGAGGTTTACACTTAGGTTTAGGGTTAGATTTAGAGTTAGGGTTAGATTTAGGGCTAGGATTAGGGCTAGTGCTAAGTTTATGATAAGGGATAGGGTTAGAATTAGGGATATGGCTAGGACGAGACTTAGAGTTAGACTTAGGACTAGGCTTAGTGTTAGAATTAGGATTCCAGCTAAATTAGGGCTAAGATTAGGGCAAGGGTTAGTGTTAGGTTTAGGCCTAGGGGTAGGGTTAGTGTTAGATTTAGCATTGGGGTTAGGGTTAATTTTAGGGGAATGGGTGGGTTATAGCTAGCTTTAGGGCTATGGTGAGGGTTAGAATTAAGATTAGGGCTAGGGTTAGAGTTTGGGTTAGGATTAAGGGTAGGTTTAGGGCTTAGGTTTCTGTTAGGGTTAGGGCTAGGTCTAGGACTAGGGTAATGTTAGGTCTATGGTTATGGTTAGGGATAGTTTTAGGGTTAGGTTATGGTAGGACTAGTGTAAGGGTTATGTTTATTTTGAGGATCATGTTTAGAGCTGGGGGTATTATTAGGGTTAGAGTCAGGGTTAGCATTTGGTTTATGTTAAAGTTTAGGTTTAGGGCTTAAATTAGTGTTAGAGTTAGGCTTAGGATTAGGATAATGGATAGTGTTAATTTTAGGTTTCAGTTAAGTTTTAGGGTAAGGGATGGGTTAGGTTTATCCATATGGTTATGGTTAGCATTAGGTTTAGCATTATATTTAGTGTAATGGATAGATTTAGAGCTAGAGTTATGGCTAGGTTATGGTTTGGATTTAGTCTAGGATTAGGGTTAGGTTTATGGGTAAGGCTAGGGTTTGGTTTAGGGTAAGTGTTAGGTTTAGTGCTAGGGTTTTGGTTAGGTTAGGCTAACTGTTAGTATTTGAGCTAGGGTTAGGGCTAGGGCGAGGTTAAGTTTAAGTTTAGGTATAGGGTTATGTTTATGGTTAGGGTTTTGTTTAGGGTAAGGGTTATGGCTAGTTTTTATTAGGTTTAGCATCAGGTTTAGGGTAATGGACAATGTTAGATTTAGGGTTAGAGGTTAGGGTATGGGTTAGGGCTAGTGTTTGGATTAGGTTTAGTGTAAGGACTTATGTTTCACCTAGAGTTAGGGCTATGATGATTGTTGAGAGCCACAGCCAAAGGGGCCCCAGCAAACTTCCAGCTGCCAGCAAACTTCCAACTGCTGGCTGATGATTGGCTCACAGCGGCCCCAGCAACATCTAGCTGATTGGCTCCTCGGCCCCAGCAACATCTAGCTGATTGGCTCCTCTGCGGTGATGCTCATTGGGCTGTTTCCCTGCCCTTTCAGACCACGGAGCTGCTCATTGGGGGACTTTTTTGGCTCCGCCCACGTGACCCAGCCAATCGGCCTCAAGAGCAGGAGGATTGTGGGAGGTGGGGAGAAGCTTGTGTGGGAGAGAGAGGCTTGGGGAAAGCCGGTGGTGGCAGTTGAGTCTCTGAGGGTTTTTCCTGAGAGACTATTTTGTTTGTCGTGTGTGGTTCTAAAAATAAAGTTACTTTCTTTTGACAAGTGGATCCTGATTGTGCCCAGCCAGACTGCGGCAGATGATGGTTAGGTGTAGGGTTAGGTCTAGGTTTACATTTATGTTTAGGTTAAGGTTTAGTGTTAGGGATATGGTAATAATTAGGGCTAGGCTTAGGGTTAGGATAATTGATAGGGTTAAAGGTAAAGTTTGGGCTAAGATTAAGGTTAGAATTAGAGCTAGGGTTAAGGTTATGGTTTAGGTTAGGGCTAGGTCTATATTTAGGGTAAGGGTTTGGCTTTGATCTAGGGTTAGTTCCAAGGCAAGGGTTAGTGTTAGGACTAGGGTTAGGGTTAGGGTTATGCTTAGGGCTAAGTTTAGGCATAGGATTAGGGCTAGGTTTTGAGTTAGGTTGAGTGCTAGTGTTAAGACTATGGGTAATGTAAGAGCTAGGGTTATGCTTAGGGCTAGTTTTAGGTTTAGGGTTATGGCTAGGTCTAGTGTTAGGACTATTTTTTTGGGTTAGGGTCAGGTTTAGAGGTAGGTTTAGTGTTGGGGTCAGGGTCAGTGTTCAGGATAGGGTTAGGGTTAGTATTACAGATAGAATTAGGATTGGTGTTAGGTCTAGGGGTAGGATAAGTGTTTGGTTTAGGTTAAGGGTTATTGTTAGGGCTAGAGATAGGATTTTGTGTAAATCTAGGTCTAGACTTATACCTATATTTAGGATTAGCTTTTTGTCTAGGTCTAGTGTTAGGGATAGGTATAGGTATAGGTTTACCAGTAAGGCTAATATTAGGGTTTGGTTTAGGTTTAGGGTCAGGTTTAGACCTAGGGTTACTGTTAGTGTCAGAATAACAGTCAGGGTTAGAGTTGAGCTAGAATGAGGGATAGGGTTAGGACTAGTAAAATGGTTAGAGTTTAAGTTAGGCTAAGGATTATGGTTAGGAATAGGGTTAGCATTTGGTTTAGGGTTTGGATTAGGGTAAGGGAAAGGGTTAGACCTAGGCTACGACTAGGTTTAGGGTTAGGGTTAGGGCTAGTGTTAGAATTTACATTAGGGTTAAAGCTAGGGTTAGGGCTCAGATTAAGGGAAGGAATTGTGTTAGGGTTAAGACTAGTGTTATAAAAATGACTAATGTATGAACTATGGTTACAATTATGGCTAGTTTTAGTGTTAAGGTATAGATTAGGTCTCTAGTTTGAGTTAATTTAAGGTTAGGGTGAGGTTTAGAGTTAGGATTAATGTTATGGTGAGTGTCAGGGTCAGGGTTAATTTTAGAGTTAGGATTAGGTCTATGTGTAGGATTAAGGTTTGGTTTAGGTTATGGGTTAAGGTCAGGGATAGGGCTTGGTTTTCTTTTATGGCTAGGGCTAGGGGTAGGGCAAGTTTTAGCATTAGCAATAATGTTAGGACTAGTGTTAGGGTTTTGTTTAGGATTATATTTATGGTTAAAATTAGAGTTAGGTTTAGATTTAGAGTTAGGTTTAGATCTAGGGTTAGGGCTAGGTCTAAGGATAAAACTATAGATAGGGATAGGGAAAGAGTTAGATTTAGTCTTAGGGCTAGGGTTAGGGTTACAATAGGATTAAAATAGGGCTAGGATTATCATTAGGCTTAGTGTTATTGTCAGGCCTACGGTTAGAGCTAAGGTTAGGTTTAGGGTTAGGGTTAGGCTTAGGTTTAGGATTATGGTTAGGTTTAGGGTTATTGTTAGGTTTGGGGAAAGGGATAGGATTTTAACTAGGTATAGATCCAGGGTAAGGGTCAGCATTATGGTTAAAGCTAAGGCTATGATTTGGGTTAGGATTAAGGCTAGGTTTAGGGCTAGGATTATGTCTAGGGCTAATTTAAATTCAACATTACAGTTAAAGATAGTTATGAGTTAGGTTTATGGCTATGTCTAGTTTAAGGTTTAGGTTTAGGGTTAGGTTCAGGTTTAGAGATAAGGGTATTATTATGGTCAGGGTTGCGATTAGTGATTTCGATAGTTTAAACTTTAAACTCAGGGCTAGAATTAACATAAGTTTAGGATTAGAATAATGATAGGGTTAGGTTTAGGATTCAGGTTAGATTTAGGGTAATGGATAGGGTTATGATTAGGGATAAGGTTAAGTTTAGGCATAGGGTTACCATTAGGGTTAGGATTATGGTTAGGTTAATGGATAGGTTTAGATCTATGGTTAGGAATAGGGTTATGGTTATTATTAATGCTAGGGTTAGGGTTAAGTTTAGGTTTAGGGCTAAACCTCAGGTTAGGGCTTGGTTAAGGACTCAGTTTTGGGTTAAGTTATGGCTAGGGTTAGGGTTACGGCTAATGTAAGTACTAGGGTTACAATTATGGCTGGTTTTAGGGTTGCGATTAGGGTGAGGTCTAGTGTTAAGTTTATGTTTAGGGTTAGGGTGATGTTTAAAGCTAGGGTTAGTTTTAGGGTCAGAGTCAGTGTCAGAATTCATATTAGGGTTCAGCTTAAATCCTTAATTAGGGCTAGGGTTATGGCTAGGTGTAGGGTTAGTGTTTGGTTTAGTTTAAGGTTTAGGGTTGGGGCTATGGCTCTGTTTTGTATTAGGGCTAGGGCTAGAGTTAGGGCTAGTTGTAGGAGTAGTGTTAGGGTTAGGGTAAGGGCTAGTGTAAGGTTTAGGTTTAGGCTTAGCTTAGGGTTGGATTTAGAGTTAGAGTTATATCTAGGCTTAGGGCTAGGGCTAAGGAAAGGGATAGGGTTAGGCCTAGGTTTAGAGTTCTGGTAAGGGATAGGTTCAGAACTAGTTTTATGCTTAGGGTGAGAGTTAGACTTAGTCTTAGGGCTATGGTTAGGGTTAGGGTTAGGGATAGGGCTAAGTTAGGTCTAAGATTAGGGCTAGGGTTAGGGTTATGACTAATGCTATGTTTAGGGCTAGGATAAGGGCTAGGGTGTGTGTTAGGGTTAGGGGTGGGATTTTGTCTAGGGCTAATATAAATTCTAGCGTTATGGTTAGGAATAGTTTTAGGGTTATGTTATTGGCTAGATATTCTAAGAATGAGGTTTAGGGTAGGGTCAGGTTTAGAGCTAGGGGAGTTATCAGGATCAGGGTCAGTGTTAGGGTTTGGTTTTGGGTTGAGTTTAGGGTTAGAGCTTGAATTAGAGGTAAGGGTTAGGGATACAGTAATTATAGGGTTAGATTTAAGGTTCAGGTTACATTTAGGGTAATTGATGGGGTTGGGGTTAGTGATAGGGTTAGAGTTATGCCTAGGGTTAGCATTAGGGTAAAGTTTAAGTTTAGATAATGGATATGGTTAGAATTAATTTTAGGGCTAGTGTTATGGTTAGGATTAGGTCTTGAGTTAGGGTTACGTTGAGGGTTAGAACTAGGGTTATGGTTAGGATTATGATTAGTGTAATGGTTAGGTTCTGAGCTGTGATTAGGGCTAGAGCAAGGGTTAGGTTCAGGGTTAGGTCCAGGGATAGGATTACAGTAGGTTTAGAGTTAGGGTTAGGGTTACTGCTAGGGTTATTGTTTTCGTTAGCATTAGGGTTAGGGTAATGAATATGGTTAGATATAGCTTTAGGGTTAGGGATGGGGTTATATTTAAGTTTAGGGTTGGGGTTAGGGCTATGGTTATGTTTAGGTTTATGGTAAGGCTTAGGGTATGAGCTATGGTTAGATTATAGTGAGTGTTAGGTTTAGGGTTAGTTCTGGGTTATTTTTCTGTTTAGGTTAAGAGTTATGGTTAGGGTTAAGGCTAGAGTAATCTTTAGGGTAAGGTTTAGGGTAAGGGAATGGGTATGTTTAGAGCTAGGGTTAGGGCTAGGGTTAAGTTTAGGATTTGGGCTAGGGTTAGGGTTTGAGTTAGGGATAGTTCTAGGTTTATGTTTATGGTAAGGGTTAGGCTTATAGCTAGGGTTTGGACTGAGGTGAGTATTAAATTTAGGTTATGGCTAGGGTTAGGGATAAGGTTACACTTAGGGCTAGTTTAAGGGCAAGGATTAGCTCTATATTTTGTGTTAGGTTTAGGCCTAGGGTTAGGGCTGTGGATAATGTAAGATCTAGGATTATGATTAGGGCTAGTTTTAGGGTTAGGGTTTTGGCTAGGTCTAGTGTTAGGTTTAGATTTTAGGTTAGGTTCAGGTTTAGAGCTAGGTTTACTGTTAAAGCCAGGGTCAGTGTTCGGATTAGAAATAGAGTTAGGGTTACAACCAGAATTAGAAATAGGATTAGGTCCTGGGGTAGGGTTAGTGTTTGGTCTAGGGTAAGGATTATTGTTAGGACTAGGACTAGGTTTTTGTTTAGGTCTAGGGGTAGAGTTCAAGCTAGATTTAGATTTAGGTTTAGGTCTAGAACTAATTTTAGGGTTAAGTTTAGGTGTAAGATTACCAGTAGAGCCAGCGTTAGGATTTGGTCTAGGGTGAAGGTTTGTTTTAGACCTGGGTTAATGTTAGGGTCAGAATAAGGGTCAAGTTTAGCATTAGGGTTTGGGATAGGATTAGAGCTAAAATGAGGGCAAGGGTCAGGGCTATTAATGGGATTAGGATTTTGGTTAAGCTAAAGATTAGGGATAGGTCTAGCATTACAATTAGGGTTAGGGTTTCACTTAATGTAAGGTATAGGATTAGAGCTAGGTTTAGGGTGAGAGTAAGGGTTAGGGTTAGGGCTAAAGCTAGGTTTAGAGCTCGAATTAGTGCTAGTTTTTGTGTTAGGGCTCAGGCTAGGGTGAGATCAATGGCTAATGTAAGAACTAGCATTACAATTAGGTTCAATTTTATTGTAAGAGTTAGGGGTAGGTATAGTGTTAGTGTTAGGTTTAGCATTAAGGTATTATTTAGAGCTAGGGTTAGTGTAAGGATATGAGTCAGGGTCAGGCATAGAGTTAGGATTCAAATTAGGTATAGGGTTAATGTTAGGTTTCAGTTTAAGCTTAGGAGGGTGTTTAGAGCTAGGGTGAGCTTCAGGGTATGAGTCGGGGTCAGAGTTAGTTTTAAGGTTAGGGTTAGGACTCGAATTAAGGCTATGGTTAGGTCTCGGTGTAGTGCTAGGGTTTGGTTTAAGTTAAGGTTTAGAGTTAGGGCTATTTCTCAGTTTTGTTTTACCTCTAGGGTTATGGTTAGTACTAGTTTTATGATTAGTGTTAGCGTTAGGGCTAGTGTTAGTGTTAGGCTTAGGCTTAGGTTTAGGGTTAGATTTAGAGTTAGCTTTGGATCTAGGATTAGGGATAGAAATGAGGATAGGGCTAGGGTTAGGGTTATGGTAAGGTATAGGGTTAGAACTAGGGATAGGACTATTGTAAGAGAGTAGTCTTAGGGCTAGGTTTAGGGTTAGGTTTAAGGATAGGGTTAAGTTTAGGATTAGGGCTAGTGTTAGGGTTAGATTTATGGACAGTTCTAGGTTTATATTTATGGTAAGAGTTAGGCTTTGAACTAGGGTTAGGACTAAGGTGAGAGTTAGGTTTGGATTAGGGCTAAGGTTAGGTTTAGTGTTACATTTAGGGCTAGGGTAAGGCCTAGGGTTAGCTCTAGGTTTTGTGTTAGGTTTAGGCCTAGGGATAGGGCTGTGGGTAATGTAAGAGCTAGGGTAATGATTATGGCTAGTTTTAGGGTTAGGATTATGGCTAGGTCTAGTGTTAGGTTTCTATTTTCAGTTAGGGTCAGGTTTTGATGTAGGTTTACCCTTAAAATCAGGGTCAGTGTTCGGATTAAAGTTAGAGTTAGGTTACAGTCAGAATTAGGACTAGGATTTGGTCTAGTGGTAGGGTTAGTGTTTGGGTTATGGTAAGGATTATTGTTACAGCTAGGACTATGTTTTTTCTTAGTCTAGGCTAGAGTTTAGGTTAGATTTAGGAATAGGTTTAGGTGTAGAACTAATTTTAGGGTTAGGTTTAGATATAAGGTTACCAGTGTTAGGGTTTGTTCTAGAGTTACGGTCAGGTTTAGACCTAGGGTTATTGTTAGGGTCAGAATAAGGGTCAGGTTATCATTAGAGTTTGGAATAGGTTTAGAGCTAGAATGAGGGCTAGGGTCAGGACTATTAATGGGGGTAGGATTTTGGTTAGCCTAAGGATTAAGGATAGGTTTAGGGATACCATTAGGATTAGGGTTTCATTTAGGTTAAGGAATAGGGTTAGAGCTAGGTTTAGGGCTAGAGTTATTTTCGTCAGGGTTAAAACTAGGTTTAGAGCTCTGATTAGGGCTCCTTTTTGTGTTAGAATTAGAACTGTGGTTAGGACAATGGCTAATATAAGATCTAGGGTTACAAATAGGGTTAGTTTTAGGGTTAGGTTAGGGGTAGGTCTGGTGTTAGTGATAGGTTTAAGGTTAGGGTGATATTTAGAGCTCAAGTTAATTTTAGAATATGAGTCAAGGTCAAGTATAGGATTAGGACTTAAATTAGGGATAACGTAAATGTTAGGCTTTGGTTTATTATCAGGAGGGTATTTAGAGCTAGGGTGAGTGTTAGGATATGAGTCAGGGTCAGAGTTAATTTTAAAGTTAGGGTTAGGACTCGAATTAAGGCTATGGTTAGGTATAGGTGTAGTGTTAGGGTTTGGTTTAAGTTAAGGTTTAGGTTTAGGGCTATTGCTCTTTTTAGTTGTACTGCTAGGGTTAGGGTTAGGGCTCATTTTATGATTAGCATTATGGTTAGGGCTAATGTTAGTGTTAGGCTTAGTCTTATGTTTAGGGTTAGATTTAGAGTTAGGGTTACATCTAGGGTTAGGGCTAGGACTAAGGATAGGGCAAGGGTTAGGGCTAGGGTTAGGGCTAGGGTTAGGGTTATGGTAAGTATAGGGTTAGAACTAAGGATAAGGCTAAATTGAGAATTAGACTTAGTCTTAGGGCTAGGGTTTATGTTAGGTTTAGGTATAAGGTTATCTGTAGGGCCAGTGTTAGGGTTTACTATAGGGTTACAGTCAGGTTTAGACCTAGGCTTTGTGTTAGAATAAGAATAAGGGTCAGGATTATCATTAGGTTTGGGATAGGATTAGAGCTAGAATGAGGGCTAGGGTCAAGACTATTAATATGGTTAGGATTTTGGTTAGCCTAACTATTAGGGATAGGTCTATGATTACCAATAATGTTAGGGCTTCACTTAGGTAAATGATAGGTTTAGAGCTAGGGTTAGGGCTAGGGTTAGGGTTAGGGTTAAAGCTAGGTTTAGGGCTCAGATTAGAGCTAGTTTTTGTGTTAGGGTGAGGGTTAGGGCAATCACTAATGTAAGAACTGGGGTTAAATTAAGGTTAGTCTTAGGTTTAGTTTTAGGGTAGGTCTAGGGTTAGGGTTAGGTTTAAGGTTAGGTTGATAATTAGAGCTAGGGTTAGTGTTAGGATATGAGTCAGTTTCAGGGTTAGGGTTAGGACTCAAATAAAGTCTAAGGTTACTGTTAGGTTTTGGTTTAAGATTAGGATGGTGTTTAGAGCTAGGGTGAGTTCAAGATATTAGTCAGGGTCAGGTGGTTAGATTTAAGGTTACTGTTAGGACTCAAATTAAAGCTAGGGTTAAGTCTAGGTGTAGTGTTAGTGTTTGGTTGAAGATACGGTTTAGGGTTAGGGCTATTGCTCGGTTTTGTTTTACTGCTAGGGTTAGGGTTAGGGCTATTTTTACAATTAGCATTAGGGTTAGGTTTAGTGTTAGTGTTAGGCTTAGGCTTAGGGTTATGTTTAGATTTAGAGTTAGGGTTAGATCTAGGATTAGGGCTAGGACTAAGGATAGGGCTAGGATTTGGGCTAGGGTTAGGGTTATGGTAAAAGATAACGTTAGAACTAGCAATAGTGCTAGTGTGAGAATTAGAGTTAGTCTTCGGGCTAAAGTTAGGGTTAGGGTTAGGGATTCGGCAAGAATTAGGGCTAGGATTACGGTTAGGGTTAGTGTTCAGCTTAAGCATAGAGTTAAGGTTCGATGTAGGATTAAGTTTATGGTAAGGGATGGCGTTATAGCTAGGTTGAGAGGTAGGGTGATGTTTATAATTAGGGTTAGGGCTATGGTTAGGTTTAGAGTATAGATTAAGTTTAGGTTTAGGGCAATAGAAGGACTAGGTTTTTTTTTTTTTTTTTCTATGGTTAGGCCTAGGATTAGAAGTATGGTTAATATCAGATCTATAATGTTTTAAAGATAGTTTTAGATTTAGGATTATGGCTACATCTAGTGTAATGTTTAGGTTAGGGTCAGGTTTATAGATAGGTCTGGGTTAGGGTTTGGGATAGGATAAGACTTAAAGTTAGGAATAGAATTAGGTATAGGGTTAAGGTTAGGATAATGTGAGGATTAATATTAGGATTCATGTTAGGTTTAGGGAAATGGATATGGATAGCTTTAGAGATAGGGTTAGTTTTAGGCCTAGTGTTAGCATTAGGGTTAGGGTTATTGTTATTATAATGGATAGAGTTAGAGCTGGGTTAGGGCTGGGCTTATGGTTATGAATAGGACTGGGGTTAGGGTTAGGGTTAGGTTTAAAGTTCGGTTAGTGCTCAGATTAGGGCTAGGTTTTGTGTTAAATTAGTGTTAGTGTTAGTGTTAGGGTTATGGCTAATGTAAGTACCAGGGTTAAGATTAGGGCTAATTTTAGGAGTGAGATTAGGGCTAGGTTTAGTGTTAGTGTTAGGTTTAGGGTTAGGGTGATGTTTAGAGCTAGGGTTAGTGTTAGTGTCAGAATCAGAGTCAGGGTTAGTTTTAGGGTTTGGCTTAAACCTCGAATTAGTGCTAGGGTTAGGGGTAGGTGTATGGTTAGGGTTTGGTTTACTTTAAGGGTTAGTGTTAGATCTATGGCTCAGTTTTGTTTTAGGTCTAGGGCTAGGGTTAGGGCTAGTTTAGGGATTAGTGTTATTCTTAGGGCTAGTGTTAGGGTTATTGTAACTGATAGGGTAAGAACTAGAATTAGGGCTAGGGCGAGTGTTAGAGTTAGTTTTAGGCTTAGGGTTAGGGGTAGGGTTGGGGCTAAATTAGGGCTAGGATTAGCGTTAGGGTTAGTGTTATGATTAGGCCTATATTTAGGGCTAGAGTTAGGGTTAGTTTTAGGGTAAGGGTTAGGGTTAGATTTAGGGGTAAATGATGGGGCTATAGTTAGATTCAGGGATAATGTGAGGGTTAAAATCAGGGGTTAGGCTAGGGTTAGGTTTCAAATTAGGATTAAGGCTAGGAAGAGGGCAAGGGTTTGTATTAGGGTTAGGGCTACTATTAAGTTTAGGGATAATGTCAGGTCTAGGTATATGGTTAGGGTTAGTTTTGGGGTTAGGTTGTGGCTAGGTCTAGTGTAAGGTTTAGGTTTAGGATAAAGGCCAGGTTTAGAGCTAGGTACATTATTAGGGTAAGGGTCCGGGTAGAGTTTGGTTTAGGTTAAGATTTAGGGTTAAGGCTTGATTTAGTGTTAGTGTTAGGGTTAGGGTTAGGGTAATGGATAGGGTTTAGGTTTAGGGTTCAAGTTAGGTTAGAGTAATGATAAAGGTTAGTGTTAGGGATAGGGTTAGCATTAGGCCTAGGGTTAGCATTTAAGTTAGGCTTATCCTTAGGGTAATGGAAATGGTTAGAGCTAAGGTTAGGGATAGCATTATGGCTAGGATTAGGACTAGTATAGGATTATGCCTAGGGTTAATGTTAGGGTTAGGTTTAGGGTAAGTATTAGCATTAGAGCTAGGGTTAGGGCTAGGGCAAGGGTTAGGATTAGGGTTGGGTCTAGGGTTACAGTTAGGTTTACAATTAGGTCTAGGTTTAGGTTAGGATAATGGCTAGGTGTTGTGGGAGGTTTATGGCTAGCATGAGGGCTATGGGTAAGGTAAGGGCTAGGATTATGTTTATGACAAGTTTTAGGGTTAGGGTTATGGATAAGTCTAGTGTTAGCGTTAGGTTTTGGCTTAGGATAAGGTTTAGAGCTAGGGTTTGGGTTATGGTAAGATTCATTGTTTGGGTTAGAGTTAGGTTTAGGGTTAGTTCCAGAATTAGGACTAGCATTGGGTCTAGGGATAAAGTTAGTCTTAGCATTAGTTGAAGGATTATTGTTAGGGCTAGTGCTATGTTTTTGTTTAGGGCTAGGGCTATATTTATGACTCTATTAAGGATTATGTTTAGTCCAGTGCTAGTGTTATGGTTAGGTTTAGGCATAGTTTTACTGGTAGGGGTACTCTTAGGGCTCCATTTAGGGTTGGGGTCAGGTTTAGAACTAGGGTTAGTGTTAGGGTCAAAATATTGGTCATGGTAAGGGTTTGGGTTTGGGTAGGGTTGGAGCTAGAATGAGGGCTGGAATTAGGACTAGGAACAGATTTAGTGTTTGGCGTAGGCTAAGGATTAGTTTAGGACTAGGGTAGCATTAGGTTGATGGTTTGGATTAGTTTAAGGGATAGTTTTAGAGGTAGGGTTAGGGTTTGTGTTAGTGTTAGGTTTAATGCTATGGTTAGGGTTAGAGCTAGGGTATAAACTAGGGTTAAGGCTCGGATTAGGGCTACGATTTGTATTAGCATTAGGACTATGGCCAACGTAAGATCTAGGTTTCCAATTATACCTAGTTTTAGGGTTAGAATTTAGATGATGTTTAGAGCTAGATTTATTGTTAGGGTCCAAGTCAGAGACAGGGTTATTTTTAGGGTTAGGGCTCAAATTAAAGGTAAGTTTAGGTCTAAGTGTAGGGTTCATGTTTGGTTTAGGTTAAGGGTTATGGTTATGGTTATGGCTTGATTTGTTTTAGGGCTATGGTAGTGTTAGGGCTATTTTTCCAATTAGCATTTGGGTTAGGGTTAGTGTTAGGGTGAGGTTTACACTTAATTTTAGGGTTAGAACCATGTTTAGGGCTAGGGTGAAGGTTAGGGCTAGGGTTGGGACAAGGGATAGGACTAAGTTTTGATTTATGATAAGGGATAGGCTTAGAACTAGTCCTAGGGCTAGGCGAGAATGAGACTTAGTCTTAGGGCTAGGGCTAGGGCTAGGGTTAGGTTTAAGGTTAGGTTAAATTAGGGATAGGATTAGTGCTAGGGTTATTGTTAGGTTTAGGCCTAGGTTTAGGGCTAGTGTTAGGGCTAATGATAGGATTATGGTAAGGTATGATGTTACAACTAGGTTTAGGGTTTGGACAAGGGATAAAATTAATGTTAGGGCTAGGATTAAAATTAGGATTAGAATTAAGGCTAGGCTTAGAGCTAGGATTAAAGCTAGGGTTTGTGTTAGCTTTATGGCTAGGGCTAATGACAAGTCTAGGGTTATGTTTAGGAATAGTTTTATGGTTAGTTTTATGGCTAGGTTTATTGTAAGGATGAGGTCGATGGTTGGGGTCAGGTTTACAGCTAGCATATTATTAGGGTCAGAGTCAGGGTTAGGGTATGGTTAGGTTCACGTTTAGGGTTAGGGCTCAAATTAGCATTAGGGATTAGGGTTAGGGTAAGCATAATTTTTATGGTTAGGTTTAGGATTCAGGTTAGTTTTAGGGTGATGGGTAGGGTTAGGGTTAGTGATAGAGTTAGGGTTAGGACTAGGTATAGAATTTGGTTAGGGTTATGGTTAGGCTAATGGACAGGATTAGAGCTACAGTTAGGGCTAGGGTTACGGTTAGGTTATGGCAATGATTAGGGTTAGGCCTTGGGTTAGAATATGGTTAGTGTAATGGATAGTATTCAAGCTAGGTTTAGGGCTGGGGTTATGGTTAAAATTTGGGCTGTGGTTCAGGTTAGGTAATGGTTAGGGTAACAAAGAGGATTAGAACTGTGGTTAGGGTTAGGTTTATGGTAAGTTTAGGGCTATGATTAAGGGTAGGCCTTTGGTTAGAATTTGGTTAGGGTTATGGTTAGCGTAATGGATCGGATTCGAGCCAGGGTTAGGACTAGGGTTATGGTTAAGATTAGGGCTATTTTTCAGGTTAGGTTTTAGGTTAGGACAGATTTAGGTTTAGGGTTAGGTTTAGGTTAATTGTTAAGGCCAGAGTCAGGGTTAGGGTTAGTGTTAAAGCTAGGGTGAGGGCTTGGATTAGGTCTAGGTTTTGGTTTACGTTAGGGCTAGTGTAGCACTATGTGTAATGTAAGATCTAGGGTTAAAAATAGGGCTAGTTTTAGGGTTAGCATTAAGTCTAGGTATAGTGTTAGGGTTAAGTTTAGGTTCAGGGTGATGATAAGAGATAGGGTTAGTGTTAGGGTCAGAGACAGGATCAATGTTACCTTCAGGGTTAGAGATAGGTCTTGAATTAGGGCTAGAGTTAAAACTAGGTGAAGGGTTAGCATTTGTGTTAGAATTAGGGTAAGAACTAGGGATAGGGATAATGTCAGGTCTAGGGTTAGAGTTAGTGCTATGGCTCATTTTTATTTTAGAACTAGGACTAAAGGTAGGGCTAGCTTTAGGATTAGTAATCGTGTTAGGGCTAGTGGTAGGGTGTGGTTTACGCTTAGATTTTTTGTTTTGGTAAGATCTAGGTTTAGGGGTAGGCCTAGGATTAGGACTAAGGTTAACGTTAGTGTTACGGTTTTGGTAACTGATAGGGTTAGAACTAGAAATAGGGCTAGGGTGAAAGGTAGAGTTATTCTCTGGGCTAGAGTTAGGAGTAGTTTTATAGTTAGGGCTAAATTAGGGCTAGGATTAGCTCTAGGGTAAGTGTTAGGGTTAGGCCTAGCATTAGGGCTAGAGTTAGGGTTAGTGTTAGGGTAAGGGTTAGGGTTAGAGTTAGGGGCAAAATGGGGTTTATATAGGTTTAGGTCCAGGGTGCGTGTTAGAGTTAGGTCTAGGGTTAGGGTACAGTTTAGGCTTAAGGCTAGGTTTAGGGCTTGGATGAGGATTTGTGTTAGGGATAGGGATATTATTAGGGGTAGGGCTAATGTCAGGTCTAGTATTATGGTTAAAGATAGTTTTAGGGTTAGGTTATGGCCAGGTCTAATGTAAGGTTTAGGTTTAGGGTAAAGGTCAGGTACAGAGTTCAGTGTATTATTAGGGTCAGAGTCAGGGTTAGAATTGGTTTAGGTTAAGGTCTAGGGTTAAGGCTCGAATTAACATTAGATTTTGGTAATGGATTGGTTAGATTTAGGGTTCTGGTTAGGTTTAGGTTTTAGAATAGCTTTAGGGATAGCTATTCGGTTAGTTTAGTCCTATTGTTAGCATTTGGGATAGGCTTATTTTTAGGGTAGTGTACAGAATTACAGCTAGGGGTGGGGCTAGGTTTATGGTAAGGATTAGGGATAAAGTTAGAGTTAGTGTTAGGGTTATGCTTAGGGTTAGGGATAGGTTTAGGGTTTGTGTTATTGTTTGAGCTAGGTTTAGGTAGGGCAGGGTTAGGATTAGAGCATGTATAATGTAAAGGTTAAGCTTAGGGCTATGGATACCATTAGGGTTAGGGTTAGGGTTATGATAATTGATAGAGTTAGAGCTAGGGTTTGGGCAATGGTTACAGTTAAAACTAGAGTTAAATTTATAGTTAGGGATAGGGCTATGTTAATGTTTAGAATTAGGATTAGGGCTAGGTTTAGAGGTTGTGACAGGGTTAGAGTTACTTTATTCAAATTTCTTTGATACAATCCAGGATTAATCTTTAAATAACCTTAACCTGTTCCCCAGGTTTGGGTCTTTTAGTCCAAATGTTTGGTGTCAGGAACACTTAATATTTTCATTTTACTTCATTTTGACCTATACGAGTAAATGGAAATCGACCTGGAAATTAAACAGCGTTTATGCTAGTTGGTTGAAACTGCACACACACCCTCAAATCTTTGTGGGGACACTGTGCTATGTTCCTTGTGAGTGTAGGCCTAAGTGGAAGCATGCAAAAACAACTTTATCTGAGACCACTTTAGGAAAAAGCAGGGGAATATGCATGAACTGAAATTCCTCCCATAATTTTTGGTCAGATTTTTTTTATACTGCATAGGATTCATTATTTAGCTTGCCCCACAAAGCACTCCAAGTGTGGGAATTCTAGGATCAATGGTTCTCTAATCTGGTTTGGGTCAGTGTTAGGTTTAGGGTTAGGGCTAGGGTTAGATATAGTGTTAGGGTGAGAGTTAGTTTTGTTCAAATTTCTTTGATACTTGGAAGAAGTCATCTTTTACCGAGTCTTAACATGCTCCCCAGGTTTGGGACTTCTTGTGTTTAAGGTTCGCTATCAGGAGCACTCTGTATTTTAAGGTTTCACTTCATATTGACCCATAGAGGTAAATAAAAATGGAGGTTGAAATCAAACCAGGTTGGTTCTAGCTTTTTGAAACTTCAGACCCTGAATCAGTTCTCCATGGGAACTCTCTGGTTTGTTCCTTGGGAAAGTAGCCTTAAGATGAAGATGGCAAAAACAACTTTATCTGAGAGCCCTTTTGCAGAAAAGAGAGAAATATGCATGAACTGAAATACCACCCAAATATTTGGTCATATTTCTTTGATACTGCATAGAATTCATCTGATAGCTTACCCCACTAGGCTACACAAGTTTGCGACTTCTAGGATCACCATTTTATTAAACAGGTTAGGGCTTGTATTTGGGTTAGTGTTAGGGCTAGTGTTAGAGCTAGTATCAGGGTTAGAGTTAGTTTTATTCAAATTTCTTTGATAATGGGCAGAATTAATTTTTCTCCTATGTTACTATACTCCACATGTTTGTGCCTCCTAGGTTCAATGGTTCACTGTAGGGAATGGTTTGTATTTTAAAGTTCCAGTTCATTTTGTCCTATACAGGTAAAAGAAAATTGAGCTGGAAATCAAACAGCGTTGGTGCTATCTGCTTGAAACTTCACACTCCATCAATTCTCTGTGGGAAATATCTGGTTTGTTCTTATAAAAGTAAGCCTAAGGGGCTGGATTATGGCTCAAGCAGTAGCGTGCTTGCCTGGCATGTGTACGGCCTGGGTTCGATCCTCAGCATCACATACAAACAAAGATGTTGTGTCCGCCGAAAACTAAAGAATAAATGTTGAAAATCTCTCTCTCTCTCTCTCTCTCTCTCTCTCTCTCTCTCTCTCTCTCTCTCTCTCTTTTAAAGAAAGTAAGCCTAAGCTGAAGCATGTAAAAACAACTGTATTTAAGAATAATTTAGGATGTAAAAGGGAAATGTGCATGTAGTGATATACTCCATCAATTATTTGGTCAGATTTACTTGATACTGCACAGCATTCATCCCTTAGCTTGACCTACTAGGCTGCCCAGGTTTACAATTTTAAGGTCCAAGGTTCCATAAAAAAATAGGGTTAGGGGAAAGGTTAGGGTTAGAGTTAGTGTTAGGGTTAGAGTTAGTTTTATCAAAATTCTTTGATACTTGGCAGGATTTATCTTTTATCTAGATTTACTCTGTTCCCCAGGTTTAGGACTTCTCCGTTCACAGTTTTGTTGTCAGGAACAATTTGTATTTTAAATTTTCACTTCATTTTGACCTATATGGGAAAGTTAATAGAGCTGAAAATCAAACAGGGTTTGTGCTGCTTGAAACTTCACACACTCCATAATTTCTCTAGGGACTCTGGTATGTTCCTTGTGAAAGTAGGCCTAAGCTTAAACATGCAAAAAAAAAAATATATTCAAGGTCTCTTTAGGAGAAAACAAGGAAACATGCATGTGCTGAAATCCCTCCCATAATTATTTGGTCAGATTTGTTTGATGTTGTGTAGGATTCATTACTTAGCTTGCCCCAGAATTCTCCCAAATGTGAGACTTCTAAGATGAATGGTTCTCTAATCCAGTTAGGGTTAGAGTTAGGTTTAGTGTTAGGGCTAGGGCTAGGGTTAGAGTTAATGTTAGGGTGAGAGTTAGTTTTGTCAAGTTTCTTTGATACTGGGCAGGATTTATCTTTTATCTAGCCTTAGTATGCTCCCAAGTTTTGGGCCTTCTCAAATCAATGGTTCGTTATCATGAACACTTTGTATTTTAAGGTTTCACTTCGTTTAGACTTATATGAGTAAATGGAAATGGAGGTGGAAATCAAACAGGCATCCCTTCCCCTAAACCTAACCCTAAACCTAACTCTAAACCTAGCCCTAAGACTAACTCTAATTCTCTCCCTAGCCCTATTCCTAGTTCTAACCCTATGCCTGACCATAACCATAACACCAGCCCTAACCTTAGCCCTAACCCTAGCCATAGCCCTAACTCTAGAATTAACCATAACTCTAAATCTACCCTTATGCCCAAACTTACACTATCACTAGCAATAACACTAATGCTAATTGTAAAACTAACCTTTACTTTAGCCTTAGCCCTAAAACAAAACCAAGCCATAGTACTAACCCTAAACCTTAATCTAAACCAAATCCTTACCCGACATCTAGCCCTTAGCCTACCCCTAATTCGAGTCCTATCCCTAACCCTAAAATGAATCCTGATCCTGACTCTGACCCTAACACTAACCCTAGTTCAAAACATCAACCTCAACGTAAACCTAATCCTAAAACTAGACTTAGCCCTAATGCTAACTCTAAAACTAGCCTTAATCATGACCCTAGTTCTTACATTAGCCATATCCCTAACACTAGCCCTAATATAACCCAACACCTAGCCCTAATCTGAAGCCCAACCATACGTTTAACCCTAACACTAACCCTAAACCTAACCCTAACCCTTACCCTAAACCTAACCCTAACTTTAATCCTTTCACTAGCTTTAAACCTAATCATAAACCTAGCCCTAAACTTAACCATAATCATAGCCCAAAACCTAGCTCTAACCCTATCCATTACTCTAACCCTAAACCTAATGCTAACCTCTGGCCCAACTCTAGCACTATCCCTAACCTTAACCAATATGTTACCATAAACATAACCTGAACCTTAAACCTAACCATACTCATTACCCTAACTATAACCTTAAACCTAATTCTAATTTGAGCCCTAACCCTCAACCTTAACCTAAATCAAACCCTAACCATGACCCTGACCCTAATAATTCCCCTACCTCTAAAGCTCACCTTAGCCCTCATCTTAACCCTTACACTATACCTAGCCATAAACCTATCATTAAAACTTTCCCTAACCATAACCCTAGACCTGATATTAAACCTAGTCCTAATGATAGCCCTAACCCTAACACAAACTGTAGCCCTAATCCTAGGCGTAACACTAGTTTAATCCTAACCCTAAAATTAACCCTAGCTGAAACCCTAATTTTAGCCCTCGACTTAGCTGTAACAACAAAACTTACCTAAACCTAGCTGTAACAACAATCCTTACCCTACCATAATCATAATGCTAATCCTAGACCAAAACCTAGGCCTAACCCTAACACTAACCCTTGCCCTAATCTTAGCCCTAATTTAGCCCTAACATTATCTATAACCCTAACTCTAGCCCTAAGACTAACTTTAACTCTCACCCTAGTTCTATTAATAGTTCTAAACCTATCACTTATCATAAACCAAAACCTAGCCCTAACCTTAGCCAAAACCCGAGACCTAAACTTCACCCTAGACTTAACCCTAGATCTAAACTTAACTCTAATATTAACCCTAACCCTAAGCCTAAACCTCACCCTAACACTGGCCATAATCCTAATGTTAATCCTAAAACTAGCCCTATCCCTACACTTAACACTAACCCTAGGTCAATCCCTAACACTATCACAATTTCTAAACCTATCCATTACCCTACCCCTAACCCTAACCTAACCGTAGCTCAAACCCTAATCATTATCTTAAAACTAACCCTTATCCTAACCCTAACCTAACCTGACATTTAACCCTATCCAATACCCTGAACCTAATGATAACCCTAGCCCTAACACTAACAGTAATCCAGACTCTAACTGTAACTCTAACATAGGAATAATCCTAAACCTAACCCTCCCTCTAGTGCAAACTAACCCTAGCTCAAACCCTAAATTGTACCCTAACTCTAACCCTAACCCTATACTTAGGCCTAACCCTAACCCTAACTCTGGGCCTAATAGTAACCCTAACCCTAGCTGTAACCCTGTCCATTACCCTAATCATAACCCTTACCCTAATGCTAACCCTAGGCCTAACCCTGATCCTATTGCTAACTCTAACTATATCAATTACCCTGAACCTAACCTAAACCCTAAACCTAACAGTCTCATTACCTTAATCCTAATCTAATGATAATTCAAGTCCTATCCCTGAATATTAACTTAAATTAAACCCTAAGCCTGACCCTAACTCTAATAATACACCTGGCTCTGAACCTGACCCTTACCCTAAACCTAACCCTTACATTAGACCTAGCAATAAACCTAACCCTAAATCTGTCCCTAACCATAACCCTAGACCAGACACTTGCCCTAGATCCAATTCTTGCCATAACCCTAAAACAAACCCTAGCCCTCAACCTAGCCATAACCTAGCCTTATTAATTACCAAAAACATAACCCTAGCTCTAAATGTAATTCTAATTTTCTACCTAGCCCTAAACCTAGCTATAATTCCATTCATTCCCCTAAACCTAACACTATCCCTAAAGCTAAACCTAAGCCTAACACTAGGCCTAACCCTAACACAGACCCTAGACCTAATCCTCGCCCTAATTTAGCCCCAAAACAAGCACTAAACAAAGACTTAACACTACCTTTAACACTTACCCTAACCCTAACCCTATCCCTAACACTTACCCTAAACCTAACCCTAACCTCAAAACTTGCCCTAACCCTAAACCTTACCCTAGCCCTAATCTTAACCATTACCCTAGCCATAAACCTAGCTGTAAGCCTATCCATTACCCTAACCCTAACCATAGCCTAATGCAAACTCTAGGATAACCCTAAAATTATTCCTAACCCTAAACCTATCTATTAACCTAAACCTAACCTGAACCTTAAACTTAACTATATCCATAACCCTGAAACTAAACCTAAAGCTAATTGGAGCCCTAAACTTAATCATTAACCTAACCCAAACCATAGCCCTGAATCTAACCCTAATAATATCCCTAGCTCTAAACCATACCCTAATCCTTAACCTAACCCTTATACTATACCTAGCCATAATCATAACGCCAAATCTATCCCTAAATCTAATCCTAGACCTGACATTAGCCCTAGCCCTAATGCTAGACCTGACCCTAACACAAACCCTAGCCCTAATACTAGCCCTAAACTTAGCCTTAATCCTAACCCTAACCCTAAACCTAACCCTAGACCTAACCCTAATACTATCCCTGGTCATAGCCCTAGCTCTAACCCTATCCCTTTCACTAAGTCAAACCTTCACCCTATTGATACACTAGTCCTAACCCTAAAGTTTAGTATTCCCCAAACTCTAACTGTATTACTAACCCTAACCCTACCCCTCATTCTAGCTCTAAACTTAACCCAACTCTTACCCTAACCATGACCCTTATTCTGACCCTAACACTAACCCTTGTTTTAACTTGACCCTACCCCTAAAGCGAAACATAACACTAGCCCTACCGGTAAACCTATACTTAAATCTACACTAACAATAAGCGTAGACCTAAATCTAATCCTAAATATAGCCATAACTCTATGCCTAAACCTAACAATAACACTTAAGCTAACCCAAACACTAACTCACCCTAGACTTAACCCTAGTGCTAATTATGGCCATAACCATAAAACTAACAGTAACCAGAACATTGACCTTTACCCTAACACAAACCCTAAATCTAAATTTTATCCTGACACCAAAACTAACCCAAACACTAGACTAACCCTAAAACTAGCCATAACCATAACCCTAGCTCTTAGATTACCCATAAACCTAACACAAGCCCTAAACTTCATACAAAACCTAGCTCTAATTGTAGCCCTAAACCTAACCCTAAGCATAACCCTAAACTTAAACCTAGCCTTAACACAAATCCTATCCTTCGCCCTAGACCTATCCCAAGCTCAAACCCTAAACCTTACCCTAAACATAGGCCTAGCCCAAACCCTAAATGTCACCCTAACCCTAGCTCTAACTCTATCCATAAATGTAATCATAACCCTAAACCTAATACTAACCCTAGCCCTATCCATAACATTAACACTACCCTAGCCCTGATTTTAACCTAACACTCACACTAGCCATAACCCTAGTTTGATCCCTAACCCTTACACTTAACCTAACCATAACACTAACCCAAGGCATAACTCTAACCCTAACCCTAGCCCTAATCTTAAACTTAACCCTACCCTAACACTAGATTGAACCTGAGCCATTACCCTAACCCTAAACCTAAACCTAATGATAAACCTAGATATAAACCTAAACCTACCCTAACTCTAAAAATAAACCTAACCCTAGAACTCACTGGAAACATAACATTAATCCTAACTTTAACCCTAGCTCAAATCCTAACCCTTATCCTAAACCTAAACGTACCCTAACCCTAAAACTAACCCTAACTCTAATCTGACACCTAACCCTATCAATTACCCTAAAACTAATGTTAACCTTAGCCCTAACTCTAACACTAACCATTACTATAACCCTAAACCTAACCCTAGCCCTAGAACTAACCCTAGCTCAAACGCTAAACCATACCCTTATCCTGATCCTAACACTAACCCTAGCCCTAACCTTGACCCTAACCCTAACTCTAGCCCTAATTCTAATCAGAACCCTATCCCTAACCCTAGCTCTAACTATAAATTACACTTAATGATATCCTTAACCCTAATGCTAACTCTCAGCCTAACCCTAAACCTATCGCAAAACCTAACAATGTCCATTATCCTAAACCTAACCTGAACACTAAACCTAACCTCTATCCATTACCCTAACCCTAACTATAACCTTAATGTTAATATGAGCCGTAAACCTAAACCTTAACCTAACCCAAACCCCAAACCTGATCTTGATCCTAATAATATCCATAGGCCTAAACCAGACCTTTTTTCTAACCCTAACCCTAAAACTATCCCTAACTTTAACCCTAGACTGGATATTAGCCCTAGCCCCAATTCTTGCCCTAAACCTAACACAAAACCTTGACCTAATCCTAACCTTAAACCTAGCCTTAATCCTAGCACAAACCATAGCCCTAGCCCAAACCCTAATGCTAATCGTAATTTTAGTCCTAACACTAACCCTAGCACTAAAACAAAATCAAGCAAGAGGCCAAAACCTAAACTTTAACTTAAACCAAATTCTAATACAATTCCTAGACCTAACCCTAGCCCTAATTCAGGTCCTAATTCTAACCTTAAGAATAACACTGACTCTTACTCATATCCTAACTCTCACCCTATCTCTACACAACCCTTAATTTAAACCAAACCCTAACACTAACCCTAGCCCTAATTCGAGTCCTAACCCTAACCCTAAACTAACCTTGACCATGACTCATATCCTAACACTAATCATAGCTATAAATATCACCATAAACCTAACACTAGAATTACCCCCAACCGTAACCCTAAAACTAACCGTAATTGTAACCCTAGTTCTTACATTAGCCATTTTCCTAACCTTAGCCTAAACCCTAACAGAAAAACTATCCCTAGTCAGAGACCTAAACCTAGCTAAACCCTAACCCTGACCCTAAACCTAACCTTAACAATAGCTCAAAGCCTAATCTTTACCCTAAACATAGACCTAGAACTATCCCTAACTCTAACCCTAAACTTAGACTTAACCCTATACTTAACCCTATCCCTAAACCTAGCTCGAAAACTACCCATCACCCTAACCCTAACACTAAACCTGTTGATAATCTTAGCCCGAACCTTAATGCTAACCCTAACCCTAACCAGAAAAAAAAAAAAAAAACCCTAGAGATAACCCTAAATGTAACACTCGTCATAGACCTAACTCTAGTTCAAACCCTAACCCTTACCATCAGCCTAAACATAAACATAGCCCTAACCCTAACCCTAAACCGAAATATAACCCTAACCCTAATCCTATATCTTTCTGTATTCATTACTTGAAATCTAACCTTAATGATAACCCTAACCATAACCCTACCAATATCCTATCCCTAGACCTAACTCTAAACCAAACCCTCACACTAGCCCTAACCCTAGCTCAATAACTAACCCTTACGCTAAACAAAACCTAAACCTAACCCCAGTTCTAACACTAATGCTAACCCAAACTCAAGACCTATTCCTAACCATAACCCTAGCTCTAAACTTAGCTCTAACCATACTGATTACCCTAAACATAACTCTTACCCAAATGCAAACCCTAAGCCTAACCCTAATCCTATTGCTAACTCAAACCCTATCAATTACCCTAAAACTAATCTTAACCCTAAACCAAGCCCTATCATTACCCTAACAATAACCCTAATGCTCGTTTGAGCCCTAAACCTAAATCAAACCCTAACCCTGACCCTAACCGAAAAATCCCCCTATCTCTAAACTTAACCTTACTCTAAAACTAACACTTACACTAGATGTAGCCATAAACCTAACCCTAAAACTATCATTAACCATAAACCTAGACCTGATGTAAGCCCTAGCCCTAATCCTAGCCCTAACACTAAAACAAACACTAGCTCTCATCCTAGCACTAAATCTATCCTTAATTATAACCTCAACACTAAACCCACCCCTAAACATATCTTTAAAGCCCACCCTACCTCTAAACCTAGCTACAACACCATCCCTTATCCTAACCTTTACCCTAACCCTAACCTTCATGATAGGCCTAAGCTGAACACTAACCCTATCCCTAATCCTACCCCTAATTTTACTATATTCATATCCCTAAACCTTATCTTAGCCCTAAGACTAATTCTAACTTTCACATTCAACCTACCCCTAGATCTAACCCTATCAAGTACCATAACCCTAAAGCAAGCCTTAACCCTAGCCCTAACCCTTACCCTATACTTAGTCCTAAGCCCTAACACTAGATCTAATCCTCACTCTAAATGTATCCCTAACACTAAGCCTAAGCCTAACATTAACACTAGCCCTGACCCTAATGCTAATTGTAAAAGTAGCACTAACCCTAACCCTAGGACTAAAACAAAACTGAGCAGTAGCCCTAACCCTAAATCTTAACTTAAACCAAACCCTAACACTACAACTAGACCTAGCCCTAGCCCTAATTAGAGTTCTAACCATAACCTTAAACTAACCCTGACCATGACTCATATCCTAAAACTCGCCCAGGCTCTAAACACCACTCTAAACTTAAACTGAACACTGACAGTAACCCTAGCCCTTATTTGAATCCTAACCCTAACCCTAAAACTAACTCTGACCCTGATTCCTATACTAATACTAATCCTAGCTCTAAATATCAACATAACCTTAAAACTAAACCTAACACTAGAGGTCTAACCCCTAAAACTAACCCTAAATTAAACTCTAATTTTTACCCTCGTTGTTACATTAGCCATTGCCCTAACCTTATCCCTAACCCTAACAGAAAAACTAGCACTAACTGAGCCATAAATGTAGCTTTAACCATACCCCAAAAGCTACCCCTAACACTAGCTCTAACCCTATCCCTAATCATAAGCAAAATGCTAACCCTAATGGTAACCCTAGACCTATCTCTAATCCTAAGGCTAATAAAAAACCTAAGTCAATTAATAGTCTTAAACCTAGCCCTTATTCTAGCTATAAACCTATCCCAAACCCTAACCCTAAACCTGACCCTGACCCTTATTCTGACCATAACACTAACCTTAGGTTTAAACCTCATCCTAAACCTAGACCAAACCCTAACACTAGCCCTACCAATACTTACACATAAGCCTAACGCTATCACAAGCCCTAGACCTAAACATAATCCTAAATCTAGGCTTAACTCTAGCCCTAGACCTAAGAAAATAACCTAGCCCTAGCCCTAACAATAACCCTTAACCTAACACAAAGACTAAACCTAATCCTAGACATAAACCTAAACCTAATTCTGGCTTTAACCTTAACTCTATCTCTGATCTGAACACTGACACTCCCTTTAGCACAAAACCTATCTCTAAATCTGACCCTAAATGAAAACCTAAACCTAACACTACACCTAGCTATAACCCTAACGTTACAACTAGCAATAATTATAACACTAGATCTTATGTTACCCATAGCCTTAACCTTATGCCTTAACCTAACACAAAATATAGAGTGAATCCTAGGCCTAAACCTAGCCCTAAGCATAACCCTAACCCTAACCCGAGCCCTAACCCTAATCCTAACCCTAGCTTTAGTCCTAACCCTAGCTCAAAGCCTAATTCTTAACCCTAAATATAAACTTAGGCCTATCCGTAACTCTGAAGGTAACCCTAGCCCTAATTGTAACCTTAACCCTAGCCCTAAACCTAGTTCTAAACCTACCCATTACACTAACCCTAACTCTAACCCCATTAATAGTCCTAACCATAGCCCTCACTCTAGCTCTAACTCTATTCCAAACCCTAATGCTAACACTGACCCTTATTCTGACCCTCATGCTAACACTAGGTCTAAACCTGACCCTAAATCTAGACCAAACACAAACACTTACTCTAGACCTAAACCTAATTCTAAATCTAGCCTTAAATCTAGCCCTAGACCTAAACAAAAACCTAGCCCTAAAAATAACCCTTAACATAATCCAAACATAAACCTACCCCTAGACTTAAACCTAGACCTAAAACTGGCTCTAAACCTAATTCTAACTCTAACCCAAATACTGACCTTGCCTTTAACAGTAAATCTACCTCTAAACCTTGACCTTAACCGAAAATATAAACCTAACACTAGACCTAGCCATAAACCTAGCCCTAAAACTAGCCCTAATAACAACCCTAGCTCTTACATTATCCATAGCCCTATCCTTTCACCTTAACCTAACACAAAACCTAGAGCAAATCCTAGGCCTAAACCTAACCCTAATCCTACCCTAACGCTAACTCTAGCCCTAACCTAATCCTAACCCTAGCCTTAGTCCTAAACCAAGCTTGAAGCCTAACCCTTAACCTAAATATAAACTTAGACCTATCCCTAACTCTAAAACTAACCCTAGCCCTAATCCTAACCTTAATCCTAGCCTTAAACCTAGCTATTAACCACCCATTACACTAACACAAATCCTAACCCTATTGATAACCCTAGATGTAACCCTAACCCCCCAAAAAAAAAAAAAAAAAAAAAACCTAATCCTGGTCCTAACCCTAAACCTAATGCTTGCGATAGCCCTAACGCAAGCTCAACCCTAACCCATACCATAAACCTAACCATGATTATAGCCTTAACTCTTGCCCTAAAACTAAATCAAATCCTATCCCTACACCTAAACCTATATATGAACATATCTATTACCCTAACCCTAAGCCTAACCCTAATGATAACCTTAGCCATAACCCTAACCCTAAAGCTAAACCTGTCATAATCCTATCCTTAGACCTAACGTTGAACCTAACCCTCGACCTAGCACTAACCTTAACTCTAGCTCAAACCCTCATCCTTACCCTGAATATAACCCTAGCCCAAACCCTAACCAATATCCTAGGCCTAATCCTAACCATAAACATAGCCCAAACCCTAGCTCTAACTCTATCCATTACTCTAATTCTAACCCTAAACCTAATGCTAATCCTAGCCCTAACTCTTACCCTCACTCTATCCCTAGCCCTGATTCTAACTCAAGCCCTCAACCTAGCCCTAACCCTTACTCAATCCCTGACCCTTACCCTTAACCTAACCATAAGACTTAACCTAAGCATAAGCCTAACACTAATACTATCTCTAATCCTAAACTGAACCCTAACCTTAACCCTAGCTCTCAGCTCACTCATTACCCTAACCCTAACCATAAACATCATGATCACCATAGCCCTAACCCAAAACCTATTCTAATCCTAACCATAAACCTAACCCTAGACCTAACATTAAACATAATCCTTGCCGTAGTCCTAATCTTAGCTCAAACCCTAACCATACCCTAAATCTAACCCTAAACCTAGTCCTAATCTAACCCTAATCTTAACCACACATTTAACCCTGTCCATTACCATAAACCTAATGATAACCCTAGACCTAAACATAATACTAACCCTACCCTAGTCCTAACCCTAAACCTAACCGTAGACTTAGCACTAACCCTAGCTAAAACCCTAAAGCGTATAATAAATCTAACCCAAACCCTAGCTTTAACCCTAATGCAAACCCTAACTCTAGCCATAATCCTAACCATAACTCTATTCCTAACACTAGGTCTAAACCTATCAATTACCCTAATGATAACCATAAACCTAATGCTAACCCTAGGCCTAACCCTAACCCTATCCATTACCCTAAACCTAATCTGAACCCGAAACCTAACTTGAAGCATGAACCTAACCCTATCTATTACCCTAACCCTAACTCTAACCATAACACTAATTTGAGTCCTAATCCTAAACCTTAACCTACCCAAACCCAAAACCTGACCCTGACGATTTTAATACCCTTAGCTCTAAACATGAACCTTACCCTAAACCTAACTCTGACAATAGACCTAGCCATAAACCTTATCCTAAAATTATCCCTAACCATAAACCTAGACATGATTTTAGCCCTAGCCCCAATACTTTTCATAACCCTGACACAAACACTAGCCCTCATCCTAGCCCTAAACCTAGCCTCGATCCTAACCTGTACCATATTTTAGCCCTACCCCTAATTTTATTCCTCGCCCTAGTTCTTAAACAAGCTATAACCCCATCTCTTCCCCTAAACCTAACACTAACCCTAGCCATAGACCTAAACATACAAGTAACCCTAGACCTAATCCTAGCCCTAATTTAGCCCTAACCCTAACCCTAACACTAGTTCTAAGACTAACTCCAACTCTCACACTAGCCCTATTCCTAGTTCCATCACTATCCCTTACCATAACCCTAACAGTTGCCCTAACCTTAGATCTAACCATAACTCTAAATCTAACCCTAAACCTAACCATAAAACTCACACTAACATTAGCCCTAACACTAAGGCTAATTATAAAACTAGCCCTAACCTAGTTCTAGTCCTAAAACAAAACCAAGCCATAGCCCTAACCCTAAACTTTAAACTAAACCAAAACTTAACCCAATATCTGGCCCTAACCCTAGCTCTAATTCTAGTTCTATCCTAACCATAAAACTAATCTTAACCCTGACTCTGACCCTGTAACTAACCCTACTTCTAACATCACCCTAAAAATAAACTTAAACCTAAAACTAGACATAGCCCTAAACCTAACGCTAAAAGTAGCCCTAATCATAACCCTAGTTCTTCCATTAGCTGTAGCCCTAAAACCTTAACATTACCCTGACCCAAACCATAACTTTTACCAGGAACCTAATAATAACCCTATCTCTAAAACTGAACCTAACCTTCAACCTAACAATTATACTAGAAATAGCCATAAACCTCACACTAAAACTAACCCTAACCATAAACCTAGACCTGACATTAGACTTAACCCTAAACCTAGTCCTAACCCTAACACAAAACCTAGCCCTAATCGTAGCACTTAATCTAGCCTAGACCTAAAATCTAACCCTAATCCTAGCCCTAAAACTAGGCCTAGCCCTAACACTAATCCTAATGCTAATCCTAGTACTAATTTTGACATAACCCTAACCCTAGCCCTAAGATTAACTCTAACTCTCACTGTACTCCTATCCATAGTTTTAAACCTATCCCTTAAAATAACCCAAACCCTATGCCTAAGCCTAGCCCCAACACTAGCCCTATCTTTTGTCCTAGCCCTAATCTTAGATCTAATCCTAACTCTAAATCTATCCTTAACTCTAAGCCTAAACCTTACCCTAACACTAGCCCTCACCGTAACACTAACAATGCCTAATTCTAATTGGAAAACTAGCTCTAACCCTAGCCCTACCACAAAATAAAACTGATTCATAGGCTTAACCCTAAACCGTACCCTAAATCAAAACCTAACCCTATACCTAGCCATAACCCTAGCACTAATTTGAGTCCTAATCCTAACTCTAGTACTTACACTGACCCTGATTCAGACGCTAACACTAACCCTAGCTCTAAACATCATCCCAGCCTAAACTTAACCCTAAAATAACATAATTGGAACTCTAGTTCTTAAATTAGCCATAACCCTGGGCTAACAGAAAACCTAGCTCTAATCTGAGACCTAAACCTAGCTTTAAACCTAACCCCAACTTTAACCCTATCCCTATCCCTAACCCTAATACTATCCCCAACCCTAGCTCTAACCCTGTCCCTTACACTAAGCCAATCCCTCACCCTAATGCTACCCTACTCCTAACCCTAATCCTTAGCCTACCCCAAACCATAACTCTAATACTAATCCTAACCCTAGCCCTCATTTTAGCTCTAACCCTCATCCAAACTCTAACCCTAACCCTGACCCTTATTCTGACCCTAACTCTAACCCTAGGTTTAAACCTGACCCTAAACCTAAGCCAAAACCTAACATTAGCCCTATGGATAACCCTATACCTAAACCTAACCCTAACACCAGACGTAGAAAAAACCCTAATCCTAAATCTAGCCATAACTCTAGCACTAGCACCCCCCCAAAATTAAAAAAAAACCTACCCCTAGGCCTAACAATAACCCTTAACCTATCTCAAACACTAACTCTATCCTTAGTCCTAAACCTAGCTAGATCTAAACCTAGCCCTAATTCTGGCCCTAACCTTAAACCTAACCCTAACCTGAACAATGACACTTACTCTAACACAAACCGCTCTAATCTTTATGCTAACCCAAAATCTAGCCATAACCTAACACTAGACCTATCCATATTACTAACCCTAGTTCTTTCACTACCCATAGCCCTAATGCTAGCCCTAAATCTCATGCAAAACCTAGCCCTAATCCTACCAGTAACCATACCCCTAAGCCTAAACCTAACCCTAACCCTAGACCTAACCATAACTAACCCTAACCTTCGCCCTAGTCCTAACCCTAGGTCAAACACTAACCCTTAACATAAACATAACCCTACCCCTAACCTTAACCCTAATGCTAATCCTAGCCTTAATCCTAACCATAACCAAGACCAAACCCTAGCTTTAAATCTATCCATTACCCTAAACATAAACCTAACCCTAATGCTAAACCTAGAACAAAATTTAACCCTAATTCTAAACCTAGACCTGACACTAAACTTAACCCTCACCCTGGCCCTTACCATAGGTCAAACCCTAACACTTACCCTAAACATAAGCCTAACACTAACCCTATGCTTAACACTAACCCTAATCTTAACCCTAGACTGAATCCTAACCATAACCCTATCCCTAAACCTATCCTTTACGCAAACATAAGCCTAAACCAAATGCTAACCCTAGGCCTAAACTTAAACCTATCACTAACACTAACCCTATCCATTACCTAAACCTAACATGAACATTAAACCTAACTCTATCAATTACTCTAATCCTAACCCTAACACTTACACTAAAGCTAATTCGAGTTCTAAACATAAACCATAACCCAAACCAAACTCTGAACATTACATTGACTCTAATAATACACCTGGATCTAAATTCTGACCTTTACCATAAACCTAACCCTTAACTAGACCTAGATACAAAACTAACCATAACACTATCCGTAACCAAATCATAGACCTGACATTAGCAATATACCTAATTTTTGCCCTAAACCTAACAGAAACCCTAGCACTCATCCTAGCCCAAACCTAGCCTTAATCTTCCTCCAAATACTAATAGCCCAATCCCTAATTTCAACCCTCACCCTAGTTGTGAACCTAGGTGTAACCAAATCCCTTCCCCTAACCCTAACTCTATCCCTAGCACTATCACTAACCCTAACCTGAGTCCTAACACTAGGCCTAACCATAAAAGTAACCCTAGCTCTAATCCTAGCCCTAATTTATCTCTAAATGTAACCCTTACTCTAACCTAGCCCTAAGACTAACTCTAAATCTCAAGCTAGACCTATTTCTAGTCCTAACCTTGGCCCTAACCCTAGCCCTAACCCTGGATCTAAAAATAATTATAAATCTAACCCTTACACTAAGCCTAAACCTCACCCTACCACTAGCCCTAACACTATCACTAATCCAAAACTAGCCCTAACCCAAGCCCTAGACCTAAAACAAAACTGAGCCATAACCCCAATGCTAATCCTAACCTAAATGTAACCGTATACCTGACATTAGCCCTAGCCCTAATCTTGTTCTAATCTTAATGCAAAACCTAACCCTACACCTACACTTAACCCTAGCTCTAATTCAAATGTTATCCCTAACCCTAAAAATGACACTAACCCTGACTCTGACCCTATCACTTACCCTATCTCAATGCATCACCCTAAAACTAAACCTAATCCTAACACTATACCTAGCCCTAAACCTAACCCAAAATCTATCGCTAATCATAAGGCTAGTTATTACATTAGCCATAGCCATACATAAGCCATAACCTAATCTATAACCTAGACCTAATCTGAGCCCTAACCCTAGCTTTAAACCTAACCCTAACACTTACCCTAAACCTAATCCTAACCCTAGCCTTAATCCTAACCTTAACCCTAGCCCTAACACTAGCACTAATCCTATCCATTACTTAACCCTAAACCTAATCCTAATGGTAACCTTAGGATAACCCTAACCCTATCCATAACTCTAACACTATTACCTAAACCTAGCCTGAATCCTAAACCTAACCATATCCATTACCCTAACCCTAAAACTACCACTAACGTTAATTTGAGCCATAAACCTAAACCTTAACCTAAACAAACACTAACCCTTTTCCTGACACTAATAATACCCCTATGTAAAACTTAACCTAACCCTTAACCTAACCCTTACTCTATACATAACCATAAACATAACCCTAAAACTATTGCTAACCATAACACTAGACCTGACTTTAGCACTAGTCCTAATGCTAGCCCTAACCCTAACAAAATCTGTAGCCCTAATCCTGGCTATAAACTTAGTATTAATCCTAAACCTAACCTGAACACTAGCCCTAACCCTAAACTGAACCTTCACCCTAGGTCTGAACCTAGCTATCACATCATAAAATACCCTAACCCAAACCCAAACACTAGCCCTAACCCTAAACCAAGGCCTAGCCTTAATACTAACCCTAGCTCTAATCCTATCCCTAATTTAGCTCTAGTCCTAAACCTAACAATATCCCTACCCCTAAGACTAAATCTAATTCTCTCCCTAGCCCTATCCCGAGTTCTAAAGTTATCCCTTTCTAAGCCAAAGCCTAGCCCTAATCCTAGCCCAAATCTAGCCCTAAACTTAGGCCTAGACATAAACCTAGATCTAAACCTAACTCTAAATCTAACCCTAACCCTAAACCTAAACCCCATCCTAACACTAGACCTAGTCCTAATGCTGATTCAAAAACTTGCCCTAAGCCTAGCCTTAGCCCTCAAACACAACTGAGCTATAGACCTAATCCTAACCCTTAACCTAAACCAAATCCTAATGCTATATTAGCCCTAATCCTAACCCTGCAACTAATATTGACTCTGACTCTGAATCTAAAACTAACCCTAGCTCTAAATATCACCCTAACCCTAAACCTAACCAAAACACTAGACTGAGCCCTAACCCTAACCCTAACTCTAATCATAAAACCACTTCAAATATTAGCCATAGCCCTAACCCTAACAAAAAACTTAGCCCTAGTCTGAGCCCCAACTCTAGCTTTAACCCAGGCCTTAACCCTAATCCTAAACCTAGCTCTAAACTTATTCCTTACCTTAAGTAAAACCCTCACCCTAATGCTACCCTAGTTCTAACCCTAATCGTTAGCCTACCCCAAACCGTAACTCTATTAGTAGTCCTAACCCTAGACCTCATTCTATCTCTAAACCTAACCAAAAGCCTAAGCCTAACCCTGACCCTTATTCTCACCCTAACAATAACCCTAGGAATAAGCCTGACCCTAATCCTAAACCAAACTGTAACACTAGCCCTACTGGTAAACCTACACCTAAACCTTACTGTAGCACTAGCACTAGAACTAAATTTAATCCTAAATATAGCCATAACTCTAGCCCTAGCTCTAATAATGACCATTAACCTAACACAAAGACTAAATATACTCCTAGACCTAAACCTAGTTCTAATTCTGGCCCTAATACTAAATCCAATACTAACCTGAACCCTGACGCTTACCTTAACATAAACCATAGCTCTAAATCTTATCCTACCACGCCTGCAAGGTAAGCGGACCTGCGACCCACCGGCAGAACAGGCCCAGTGGCCTGCAGAGGGGCAGAGACACTGCCCGCGCCTGCAAGGTAGGAGGACCTGCTACCGATCGGCAGAACAGTCCCAGCGGCCTGCCGGCGTGGTAGGCACATTGCCCCAATTGGAGGAGGGGCAGAGCCGCCGCCCGTGCCTTTGATGGAGACTTTGCAACTATACAAGAGCAATATAAATATATAGGGGGAAAATTCAATAACACAACAGTTTCACCAAGCAGAAAGAAACGTGAACAGTATGAAGAGACAAGGAAAGAAAGGACCACAAGCAATGCAGGTCAACTTAACTTTAGAAGAGGTAATATCTGCAGCAGATGGAATGTCAGATAAAGAATTCAGGATATACATGCTTCAGATGATCTGTCTCAAGGAAGACATTAGACAGCAAAATCAGACAATGAAAGATCACTTCGACAATGCATTACATAAACAAATCCAAGAAGCAAAAGATCAACTATACAGGGAGATAGTGTTAAAAAAAAAAACAAAAAAACAGAAATCCTAGAAATGCAGGAAGCAATAAACCAACTTAAAAACTCAATTGAGAATACTACCAGCAGAGTAGAACACTTAGAAGATAGAACATCAGACAATTAAGACAAAGTATTTGAACTTGAAAAGAACATAGACAGCTCAGCAAGACTGTTAAGAAACCATGAGCAGAACATCCAAGAAATATGGGATAACATAAAGTGACCAAACTTAAGAGTCATTGGGATACAGGAAGGTATAGAGGTACAAACCAAAGGAATGAGCAATCTATTCAGAGAAATAATACGAGAAAACTTCCCAGACTTGAAGAATGAGACAGAATCCCAAATCCTAGAAGCCTACAGGACGCCGAATGTGCAAAATCATAAGAGATCCACACCTAGACACATTATAATGAAGATGCCCAACATACAGAATAAGGAGAGAATTTTAAAAGCTACAAGAGAAATGAAACACATTACATTTAGGGGTAAACCAATCAGGATAACAGCTGATCTTTCAACACAGACTCTGAAAGCTAGAAGATCCTGGAATAACATATTTCAAACACTGAAAGAAAATGGGTTCCAACCAATAATTGTGTATCCAGCAAAATTAAGCTTCAGGATGGAAGATGAAATTAAAACCTTCCATGATAAACAAAAGTTAAAAGAATTTGCAGCTAGAAAACCATCTCTCCAAAAAATCCTCGGCAAAACATTACAGGAAGAGGAAATGGAAAATAACAATGAAAACCAACAGTGGGAGGTAGTACAGTAAAGGGGGGAAATAATCAAAGAGGAAAACAAACCATGTTTAGTAACATAAATAAACAAATATGGCTGGAAGAACAACACATATCTCAATAATAATCCTAAATGTTAATGGCTTAAACTCACCAATTAAGAGACACAGGCTAGTAGAATGGATCACAAAACATGACCCAACAATATGCTGCCTACAAGAGACACATTTGATAGGAAAAGACATACATAGGCTGAAGGTGAAAGGTTGGGAAAAATCATATCACTCACATGGACATCGGAAACAAGCAGGAGTGTCCATACTCATATCAAATAAAATAGATTTCAAGCCAAAGTTAATCAAAAGGGATAAAGAGGGACACTACATACTGCTCAAGGGAACCATACACCAACAAGACATAACAATCATAAATATATATGCCCCAAACAATGGTGCAGCTATGTTCATCAAACAAGCTCTTCTCAAGTTCAAGAGTCTAATAGACCACCATACAATAATCATGTGAGACTTCAACACACCTCTCTCACCACTGGACAGATCTTCCAAACAAAAGTTGAATAAGGAAACTATAGAACTCAATAACACAATTAATAACCTAGACTTAATTGACATATATAGAATATACCACCCAACATCAAGCAGTTACACTTTTTTCTCAGCAGCACATGGATCCTTCTCAAAAATAGATCATATATTATGTCACAAGGCAACTCTTAGGCAATATAAAGGAGTAGAGATAATACCATGCATCTTATCTGATCATAATGGAATGAAACTGAAAATCACCAATAAAAGAAGGAAGGGAAAAGCATACATCAATTGGAGAATGAACAATAGGTTACTGAATGATCAATGGGTTATAGAAGACATCAAAGGAAATTAAAAAAAATTCTTAGAGATAAATGAAAACACAGACACAACATATCTGAATCTATGGGACATATTGAAAGCAGTTCTAAGAGGAAAATTCATTGCTTGGAGTTCATTCCTTAAAAAAAGAAAAAACCAACAAATAAATTATCTCATACTTCATCTCAAAATCCTAGAAAAAGAAGAGCAAAACAACAGCAAAAGAAGTAGAAGGCAAGAAGTAATTAAAATCAGAACTGAAATTAATGAAATCAAAACAAAAGAAACAATTGAAAAATTGATAAAACTAAAAGTTGTTTCTTTGAAAAAATAAATAAAATCGACAGACCCTTAGCCATGCTAATGAAGAGAAGAAGAGAGAGAACTCAAATTACTAGCATACGGGATGAAAAAGGCAATATCACAACAGACACTTCAGAAATACAGAAGATAATCAGAAATTATTTTGAATCCTTATACTCCAATAAATTAGAAGATAGTGAAGGCATCGATAAATTTCTTAAGTCATATGATCTGCCCAGATTGAGTCAGGAGGATATAGACAACCTAAACAGACCAATATCAATTGAGGAAATAGAAGAAACCATCAGAAGACTACCAACTAAGAAAAGCCCAGGACCAGATGGGTATACAGCAGAGTTTTACAAAACCTTTAAAGAGGAACTAATACCAATACTTTTCAAGCTACTTCAGGAAATAGAAAAAGAGGGAGAACTTCCAAATTCATTCTATGAGGCCAACATCACCCTGATACCTAAACCAGACAAAGACACTTCAAAGAAAGAAAACTACAGACCAATATCTCTAATGAACCTAGATGCAAAAATCCTCAATAAAATTCTGGCGAATCGGATACAAAAACATATCAAAAAAAATTGTGCACCATGATCAAGTAGGATTCATCCCTGGGATGCAAGGCTGGTTCAATATACGGAAATCAATAAATGTTATTCACCACATCAATAGACTTAAAAATAAGAACCATATGATCATCTCGATAGATGCAGAAAAAGCATTAGACAAAGTACAGCATCCCTTTATGTTCAAAACTCTAGAAAAACTAGGGATAACAGGAACATACCTCAATATTGTAAAAGCAATCTATGCTAAGCCTCAGGCTAGCATCATTCTGAATGGAGAAAAATTGAAGGCATTCCCTCTAAAATATGGAACAAGTCAGGGATGCTCTCTCTCACCACTTCTGTTCTACATAGTTCTCGAAACACTGGCCAGAGCAATTAGACAGATGAAAGAAATTAAAGGCATAAAAATAGGAAAAGAAGAACTTAAGTTATCACTATTTGCAGATGACATTATTCTATACATAGCAGACCCAAAAGGGTCTACAAAAAAACTATTAGAGCTAATAAATGAACTCAGCAAAGTGGCAGGATATAAAATCAACACGCATAAATCAAAGGCATTCCTGTATATCAGTGACAAATCCTCTGAAATGGAAATGAGGACAACCACTCCATTCACAATATCCTCAAAAAAAAAATACTTGGGAATCAACCTAACAAAAGAGGTGAAAGACTTATACAATAAAAATTACAGAACCCTAAAGAGAGAAATAGAAGATCTTATAAGATGGAAAAATATACCCTGTTCATGGATAGGCAGAACTAACATCATCAAAATGGCGATATTATCAAAAGTTCTCTATAGGTTTAATGCAATGCCAATCAAAATCCCAACAGCATTTCTTGTAGAAATAGATAAAGCAATTATGAAATTCATATGGAAAAATAAAAGACCCATAATAGCAAAAACAACTCTAAGCAGGAAGTGTGAATCAGGCGGTACAGCGACACCAGACCTCAAACTATACTACAGCACAATAGTAACAAAAACAGCATGGTACTGGTACCAAAACAGGCGGGTGGACCAATGGTACAGAATAGCAGAATAGAGGACACAGAAACCAATCCACAAAACTACAACTATCTTATATTTGATAAAGGGGCTAAAAGCATGAAATGGAGGAAGTATAGCATATTCAACAAATGGTGCTGGGAAAACTGGAAATCCATTTGCAACAAAATGAAACTGAATCCCTTTCTCTCGCCATGCACAAAAGTTAACTCAAAATGGATCAAGGAGCTTGATATCAAATCAGAGACACGCCGTCTGATAGAAGAAAAACGTTGGCTACAATCTGCATACTGTTGGGTCGGGCTCCAAATTCCTCAATAGGGCTCCCATACCATAAGAGTTAATAACTAGAATCAACAAATGGGACTACTGAAACTAAAAAGTTTTTTTCTCAGCAAAAGAAACAATAAGAGAGGTAAATAGGGAGCCTATATCCTGGGAACAAATCTTTATTCCTCACACTTCAGATAGAGCCCTAATATCCAGAGTATACAAAGAACTCAAAAAATTAAACAATAAGAAAACAAATAACCCAATCAACAAATGGGCCAAGGACCTGAACAGACACTTCTCAGAGGAGGACATACAATCAATCAACAAGTACATGAAAAAATGCTCACCATCTCTAGCAGTCAGAGAAATGCAAATCAAAACCACCCTAAGATACCATCTCACTCCAGTAAGATTGGCAACCATTATGAAGTCAAACAACAACAAGTGCTGGCGAGGATGTGAGGAAAAGTGTACACTTGTACATTGCTGGTGGGACTGCAAATTGGTGCAGCCAATTTGGAAAGCAGTATGGAGATTTCTTGGAAAGCTGGGAATGGAACCACCATTTTACCCAGCTATTCCCCTTCTCAGTCTCTTCCCTAAAGACCTAAAAAGAGCATGCTACAGGGACACCGCTACATCGATGTTCATAGCAGCACAATTCACAATAGCAAGACTGTGGAACCAACCTAGATGCCCTTCAAAAGACGAATGGATTAAAAAAAAAAAAAAAAAAACTGTGGCATTTATACACAATGGAGTATTACTCTGCATTAAAAAATGACAAAATCCTAGAATTTGCAGAGAAATGGATGGCATTAGAACAGATTATGCTAAGTGAAGCTAGCCAATCCCTAAAAAAACAAATGCCAAATGTTTTCTTTGATATAAGGAGAGTAACTAAGAACAGAGTTGGGAGGAAGAGCATGAGAAGAAGATTAACATTAAACAGGGGTGAGAGGTGGGAGGGAAAAAGAAAGAGAAGGGAAATTGCATGGAAATGGAAGGAGACCCTCATGGTTATACAAAATTACATACAAGAGGAAGTGAGGGGAAAGGGGAAAAAAAACAAGGGGGAGAAATGAATTACAGTAGATGGGGTAGAGAGAGAAGATGGGAGAGGATGGGATGGGGGATAGTAGAGGATAGGAAAGGCAGCAGAATACAACAGACACTAGTATAGCAATATGTAAAACAGTGGATGTGTAACTGATGTGATGCTGAAATCTGTATACGGGGTAAAAATGGGAGTTCATAACCCACTTGAATCAAAGTGTGAAATATGATTTGTCAAGAATTATGTAATGTTTTGAAAAAACCAACAATAAAAATTTAAAAAAAGTAAAATAAAAATAAATCTTATCCTAACCCAAAACCTAACCATAACTTACGATTTATCCATAACCCTAACCCTCAAACTAGCCATAACCATAACCCTAGCTCTTACATAACGCTTAGCCCTAATGCTAGCCATAAACCTCACATAAAACATAGTCCTAAATCTAGCCCTAAGCCTAAACCTATCATTAACCTAACCAAAATTAATTCTAACACTATCCGTAGCCCTTACCCTAGCTCAAACTCTAACCCTTACCCTAAGCATAACCCTAGCCCTAACCTTAAACCTAATCCTAGCCCAAATCCTAATTGTAACCATAGACCAAATCCTAGATCTAACTTTATCCATTACTTTAAACATAACCCTGACCCTAATGCTAACCTTAGCCCTATCCCTAACCCTAAACTTAACCATAGCCGTGACTCTAACCCTAAACATCATGCTAGCCCTAACACTAGCTCAAACCCGAACACTTACCCTAAACCTAACCCTAACACTAACACTAAGCCTAACCTTAACCCAATCCCTTACACTAGCACTAACCCTAAACATTAAACTAAGCATAAGCCTAATCCAAACGTTAATACTAGGCCTAACCTTAACCCTATTCCTAACATTAACCCTATACATTACTCTAAACCTCAGCTGAAACCGAAACTTAACCCTATCCATTACTCTAACCCGAATCCTAACCCTAACGCTAATTCAAGTCCATATGTAAACCTTAACCAAAACCAACCCTAACCCAGACTCTGACCCTAATAATACACCTAGCTTTAAACCTGACACCTACCCTAAACCTAACCCTTACATTCGACCTAGTCATAAACCAAACCTTAAAATTATCCCTTATTGTAACCCTAGACCTGATATTAGCCTTAGCCCTAATCTTAGCCCTAACCCTAACACAGACACTAGCTCTCATCCTATCCCTAAACCTAGCCTTAATCCCAACCAGAACCCTCACCCTATCCTTTTCCCTAATTTTAACCTTTTCTCTAGCCCTGATCCAGGCTATATAACCCCATCCTTGCCCCTAAAACTAACCCTAATCCTAGCCCTAACCATAGGCCTAATCCTAACACTAATCCTAGCACTAATCCTAGCCCTAATTGAGCCCTAACCTTAACCATACCCCTAACCCTATCCCTAAGACTAACTCTAACTCTCAACACTAGCCCTATTTCTATTTCTAACCCTACATGTTACTGTAACCCTCACACTGGCCCTAATTTTAGCCCTAACCCTAGCCATAAACCTAACCCTAGATCTAGCAATAATGGTAAATCTAACCCTAATCTTAATCCTAAACCTCACGCTACCGCTAGCCCTAACACTATTGCTAATCCTAAACTAGTCATAACCATAGCCTTAGCCCTAAAACAAAACCGAGTCTTTGCTCTAACCCTAATAATACCATATACCAAACCTACCACTATAACTAGCAAAAACCCTAGCTCTAATTAGAGTCCTAGGCCTAAAATTAACCCTGACCTAACTCTTATCCAAACACTAACCCTAGCTCTATATATCACCCTAACGCTAAAGCTAATAATAACACAAGACCGAGCCCAAATGCTAACCTAAAACTAACCTTAATCGTAACCCTAGTTCTTACATTAGAAATAGCCCTAACCCTAACACAAAATAGCCCTAATCCGAGCCCTAACTAGATTTAACCCTAATCCTAACCGTAACCCTAGCACTAAACCTAAACCTAAACTTAGCCGTAACTCTAGTTCTAACTAGAGTTAACTTGCGCTGTCAAAACCTACCTATAATGCTAACCCCAGTCCTAAGCCAAAAACTAACCCTATTACTAGTCCTAACCCTAGACCTTATTCTAGCTCTAACACGAACCCAAACCTAACTCCAAACTTCACCCTTATTCTGACCCTAACACTAATTATAGGTCTAAACCTGACCCTAACCCTAAACCAAAACCTGAAACTAGCCCTACCAGTAACCTTATACTTAAATTTAACCTTAACTGTAGTCGTAGACCAAAACCTAATCCTAAATCTAGCAATAAATCTAGCTCTAGACCTGAACAAAAACTTAGTCCTAGACCTAACAATAAACATTAACCTAAAACAAACACTAACCCTACCCCTATACCTAACCCTAGTCCTAATTCTGGCTTTCACCCTTACCCTAACACTTACTTGAATACTGATACTGACACTAACACAAAACCTAGCTTTAAACCTGACCCTAAACCAAAATCTACATTTAACACTAGAACTAGCCATAGCCCTAACCCTAAAACTAGCCCTAATTAGAATCCTAGATCTTACATTAACCGTATCACTAATTCTAGTCCTAAACCTAACAAAAAACCTAGCCCTAATCCAAGCCCTAAACCTATCCTATGCATAATCCTCACCCTAACGCTATTCCTAACCCTAAAGGTAAATGACACCTTAGTCCTTACCATAGCTCAAAGCCTAACCCTTAGCCAAAACATAACCCTAGGACTATCCTTAACCATAACCATAACCCTAGCCCTAATCCTAACATTAAACCTAGCCCTAACCCTAGCTCTAACCCTAGCCATTATCTTAACTCTAACCCTAACCCCAATGATAACCCTAGCCCTAACCATAACCAAAACCCTAATACAAATCATAAACCTAACCCTAGACCTAACCCTAAACCTAACCCTTGCTATAGCCCTAACACTAACTCAAACCGTAATCCTTACCCTAAACTCAACAGTAAACCTAGTCCTAAAACTAAACTTAACCATAAATCTAACCTTAACACTAAAGCTAACCTTACATCTAATCCAATATATTACCCTAAACCTAACCCTAACTCTAATGAAAACCCTATCCCTAACCCTAAGCCTAACTCAGACCATTACCATAACCATAACCATAGACCTAACACTAAACCTAACCCTAAACCTTAGACTAACCCTAGCTCAAAACCTAACATTTACCCCAAACAGAACCTTAACCCTACACTAAGCTAGTCTTGCTAACCCTAACCCAAACCCTAAGCCTAACTCTAGACCTAATCTTATCAATAACCTTAGACCTAACCCTAGCTCTAAACCTATGCATTATACTTAAGATAACCTTAATCCTAATGCTAAGTCTAGGCCTAACCCTAACCATTTGGCTAAACTGAAACTACTCCATTCCCCTAAACCTACCCTAAACCCTAAACCTAACCCTATCCATTACTCTAACCCTAACCCTAATGCTCACTTGAGACCTATCCTTAAACATTAAGCTAAAACAAACCCTAATCCTGATCCTGACCCTAACAATACACTTAGCTCTAAACCTGACCCTTACCCTAAGTGTAACACACTAGACCTAGATACAAACCTAACCCTAAATCTAACCTAACTGTAACACTAGACCTGACATTAGCCCTAGCCCTAATTATAGAACTAAACCTACAACAAACCCTAGCACTCATTCTAGCCCTAAACCTAGCCTTAATCATATCCCTAACCCTATCCGTAGCCTGAACCCTAATTCTAACCCTCACTCTACCTCTTAACCTAGCTATAATGCCATCACTTACCATAAAGATAACCATAACCCTAGTCCTAATGCTAGGCATAAGATGAACACTAAACCTAGACCTAATTTATCCCTAGCCCTTAAACTAACCATAACCCTAGCTGTAGAACTAACTCTAACTCTCATCATAGCCCTATCCCTATTTCTAAACCTCTCTGTTACCATAATCCTAACCCTAGCCCAAACCCTTGCCCTATCCTTAGACCTAGCCCAAACCCTACATCTAATGCTAACTCCAAATCGAACCCTAACCCTAGCATAGTATAACACTAACACTCGTCCTAACCCTAATGCTAATCATATAGCTAATGCTAACCCTAAACCTAGGACGAAAACAAAATTGAGAAATACCCCTAACTCTTAACTTAAACCAAACCCTAACACTACATCTAGACCTAACCCTAGGCCTCATTGGAGTGCTAACCCTAACCTTAAAACTTATCCTAACCCTGACTCCTATCCTAACAGTGACCCTAGCTCTAAACACCATGCTAAACTTAAACGAAACCCTAACAGTAACCCTAGCCCTAATTCATGTTATAACACTAACTTTAAAACTAACCCTGACCTTAACTCATATCGTAAAAGTCACCCTAGCTCTAAACACCACCTTCTTCTTAAACCAAAACCTAACAGTAACCCTAGACCTTATTTGAGTCCTAATCCTAACCCTAAAAAAAACTCTGATTCTTACTCAGATCCTGACAATAACCCTAGCTCTAAAGATTACCCTAATCTTAAACCTAACACTTACACTACAGCTACCCATAATGATAAACCTAAAACTAACCCTAAATGTAACCCTAGTTTTTACATTAGCCATTTACTTAACCATAACATGAAAACCAGCCCTAATATGAGTCCAAAACCTAGAATTAACCCTAACCCTAATCCTAATCTTAGCCCTAACCCTAGCTCTAAGGCTATCACTTACCCTAAGCCAAACAATAACAGTAATGATAACACTAGACCTATCCCTAATCTTTAGGCTAATCAAAACCTTAACCCAATAATAGTCCTAAACCAAGCCATCCCTCTAGCTCTAACACTATCCCAAACATTAATACTAACCCTGATCCTTATTCTGATCCTAACACTAACCCTCAGTCTAAACCTGACCCTAACCTTAGACCAAACCCTAACACTAGCCCTAGACCTAAACCTAATCCTAAATCTAGACTTAACTCTAGCCCAAACCTAAACAAAAACCTAGCCTTAGCCCTAACAATAACCCTGAACCTAACCCAAACACTAACCCTACCCCTAGACCTAAACCTAGTCCTAATTTTGGCTGTAACCCTAATTCTAACTCTAACCCGAACACTGGTCCTGCCTTTATAGTAAACTTATCTCTAAATTTGACCCTACCCGAAAATCTGAACCTAACACTATACATAACCATAACCATAACCCTAAAACTAGCCCTAAATATAACCCTAGCTCTTACACTACCTATAGCTCTAACACTAGGCCTAAACCTAACAAAAACCCTAGAGCTAATCCCAGGCATAAGCCTAGCCTGAAGCTTAACCCTAACCCTAACCCTAACCTAACCCTCACCTTAGTCCTAATCCTAGCTCAAAGCTTAAATATTACCCTAAACATAAACCTATATCTATCCCCAAAAATGACCCTAATTCTAGTCCTAATCCTAACCTTAACCCTAGCCCTAAACCTTCCGTTTACCCCAAACCTAAACTTAAAACTATTGATAATGCTAGGCCTAACCTTAAGGCTATAACTAACTGGAAAATTAACCCTAGCTCAAACCCTAACCCTTATCATAAACCTAAACATAACCATAGCTCTAACCCTAAGCCTAAACCTCTATCTAAACCTAACTATAACCCTAAACCTACATCTAAACCTATCCATTACCCTAACCTTAACCCTACCCCTAATGATGACCTAGCCCTAATCCTAACCCTAGCACTAACCATACTGTAATCTTATCCCTAGACTTCACCCTAAACCTAAACCTCACCCTAGGAATTACCCTAGCTCAAAACCTAACCCTTATGCTAAACATAACCCTGATCCTAGCCCTAGTTCTAACCCTAAACCTAATCGTAAATTAAGGCCTAATCCTAAACATAAACCTAACCCTAAACTTAGCCCTAAACTATCCATTATACTAACACTAACGCTTACCTTAATGCAAAGCCTAGACCTAACCCTAAACCTAACAATTAGCTAAACCTAACCTGAACCCTAAACAAAACCCTATCATTATCCTAACCCACACCCAAATGCTTACTCGAGGCCAAATCCTAAACCCTAACTTTAACCAAACTCTATTTCTGACCCTGACCCTAATAAATCCCCTAGCTCTAAAGCTTACCCTTACCTTAAACATAACACTTACATCAGACCAAGCCATAACAATAATCCTAAAACTATCCCCAACCATAAGCCTAGACATGACATTTGCCCTAGCCCTAATCCTTGCCGTAAATGTAACACAAATAACAGCACTCATCAGAGCACTAAATATACCCTTACTCCTAATCCTAACCCTAACACTAGCCCTACACCTAACACTAACCTAGCCCTAATCTTAGCCTTAATTTAGCCCTATACCTTACCCTTGACCTAACCCTAGCCTTAAGACTAACTCTAAATCTCACCCTAGCCCCAACCCTTGTTCTAACCCAATCCCTTACCAGAACACTAATCCTAGACCTAACCCTAGCTCTATATTTAGCCCTAGCCCTAACCTAGTTTTTACTTTAACTCTAAATCTAACAATAACTCTAAGGTTAACCCTAACCCTAACCCTAACTCTAAATCTAAATTTAACCCCAAGGCTAAACCTAAACCTAACACTATCCCTAACCCTAATGCTAATCCTAAAATTAGCCCTTAACTTAGCCCTGGCCCTAGCCCTAAAACAAAACTTAACTATAGCCCCAACCCTAACCCTTAACCTAAACCAAACCCTAAACCTAACCCTAGCCCTAATTGGAGTTTTAATCCAAACCCTAAAATTAACCCTGACCCTGACTCTGATCATAACACTAACTCTAGATCTAAATATAACCCTAACTGTAAACCTAAACCTAATATTAGATATTGCCCTAACCCTAAACCTAAATTTAGCTGTAAAAAAAAAAAATAAAAACCCTTGTACTTACATTAGCCATAACCCTAACCCTATCACTATCTTAACAAAAAACCTAGCCCTAATCCGAGCCCTAACACATGTTTTAACACTAATCCTAACCCTAATCCTAGCCCTAATCATAAACATAACCCTGGCCCTAACCCTAGCTCTAATCCTATGCATTTCCATAAACATAACCCTAACCCTAATGCTAAACCTAGTACTACACCTACCCTATCCCTTATCCTAACTCTATCCATTACCCTAATCCAAACCTAGACCTTAAACCTCACCCTATCATTAACCTAACACTAACCTTAATGCTAATTTGAGCCCTAACTTTAAAACTTAACCTATCCCAAACCCTAACCCACACCCTGACTGTGAAAATACTCCTAGCTCTAAACCTGACCCTAAACCTAAAACTAACCCTTTCATAAAATGTAGCCATAAACCTAACACTAAAACTATGTTTAACCATAACACAATACCAGATATAAGCCCTAGCCCTAATCCTATCCCTAAACTTAAAACAAACCCTGGCCCTCATCCTACCCCTAAACATAGCCCTAATCATAACCTAACCTTAACCATAGCCATAACCTAATTCTAACCCTCACCCTCCCACTAAACCTAGCTATAACACCATTCCTTACCTAAACTGAATCCTAACCCTAACCCTAACATGAGACCTAAGGTGAACACTAACTGTACCCAAATCCTGAGCCCTAATTTAACCCTATCCCTAATTCTAATGCTAACCATAGCCCTACGACTAACTCTAACTCTCCACACTAGCCATATCCCTAGTTCTAACACTATCCCTTAACTTAACCCTAACCCTAGCCCTAAACATAGCCATAGACCTAGCCATAACCCTTGCCTAATCCTTAATCCTAGTCCTAACCCTAGATTTAACTTTAACTCTAACTCTAACACTAAACCTAAGCCTAAGGCTAAAATTAACATTATCACTAACCCTAACACTAATCTTGAAACTAGCCCTAACCCTAACCCTAGCAGTAAAACAAAACCAAGTAATAGCCCTAAAACTAAACCTTAACTTAAACCAAACTCTAGCACTACTCTAGACCTAACCCTAGCCCTAATTTGAGTCCTAACCTTAATTTGATACTAAACCTGACTCTGACTCATATCCTATCACTCACCCTAGCTCAAAAAAACACCACCCTAACCTTAAACCAAGCACTTACAGTAACCCTAGACTTATTTTGAGACCTAACCCTAACCCTAAACCTAACCCTGACCCTGACTATTAACCTAACACTAAGGCTAGCTCTAAATATCACCCTAACCTTAAAACTAATTAACACTAGAGATTTAACATGTAATCATAATCCAAAAATTAACCCTAAATTTAACCCTAACTCTTACATTAGACATTGCTCTAAACTTACCCCTAGTCTTAACACAAAAACTAGCCCAAAACCAAGCCCTAAAAATAGCTTTAACCCTAATCATTGTCCTAACCCTAGCACTAAACCTAGCTCTAAACCTATCTCTTACCCTAAGCCAAACCCTAACCCTAAAGCTAAGCCTAATACTTAACCTAACACAAACCCTTACCCTACTAGTCCTAACCCTAGCCTTCATTCTAGCTCTAATCATAACCCAAACCCTAACTCTAACCCTGAGACTTATTCTGACCGTAACACAAATCTTAGGTTTAACCCGGAACCTAACCCTAAACTGAACCCTGACAGTAGCCCTTCCAGTAACCTTATACCTAAACATGACCCTAAGACTAGCAGTAGACCTAAATCTAATCTTAAATCTAGCCATAACTCGAACCCTAGTCCTAAAGAAAAGCCTAGATATATCCCTAACAATAATGCTCAGCCTAAGCCAAACACTAGCACTTCCCCTAGACCTAATTGTAGACCTTTAATTCTAACCATAACCCAAACCTGTACACTGACCCTAACACTAACAGTAACCCTTGCTCTAAACACCACCCCAACCCTAAACCTAACCTAAAACTATACCTAGCCCTAACATTAATACAAAAACTAACCTGAATCATAACAAGTTCTTACATTAGCTGTAGCCCTAACCTATAGCAAAACCTAGCCCTAATCCAAGTCCTACCCTAGCTTTAACCCTAAAGCTAATCTTAACCCTAACAATAGCCCTAACCCTAACCCTAAGCCTAAACCTAGATTTAATCTTTAGCATAACCGTAGCTCTAACCCTAGCTCTAACCTATCCATTACTCTAATGATAACACTAACCCTTATGCTAACCCTAAGCCAAACCCTAATCCTATACCTAACCCTAACCCTATCCATTACCCTACACTTAACCTGAACCCTAAAGCTAAAATTATCATTACCCTAAACTTAACAATAATGCTTATTCGAGCCCTAAGCCTGAACCTAAACGTAAAAAAAAAACAAAACCCTAAACCTGACCCTAACTCTAATAATACCCCTAGCTCTAAACCTGACCCTAACCATAAACCTAACCCTTAAAATAGACCTAGCTATAAAACTAACCCTAAACAATCCCTAACTGTAACCCTAGACCTGATTTAGCCCTAGCTCTAATATTAATCCTAAACCTAACACAAACATTAGCCCACATACTAGCCAGAAACTTCACCTTAATAATAATCCTAAACCTAACCCTAATTATAACCCTCACCCTAGCGATAAAACTAGCTATAATCCCAACCCTTACCCTAAACCTAAACTTAACACTAACCCTAGCCCTAACCCTAACACTAACACTTTCCCTAAAACTAACTCTAACACTCGCCCTAGCCCTATAACGAGTTCTAACCCAATCCCTTACCATCACCCTAAACCTAACCCTAAACTTAGCCCTAACCCTAGCCCTATCCTTAGCCTAGCTCAAACCCTAGATCTAAACCTAATTCTAAATCTAACCCTACACCTAAGCCTAAACCTAACACTAACACTCGCCATAACCCGAACTCTAATCCTAAAACTAGACCTAACCCTATCCCTAGCCCTAAAACAAAACTGAGTCATGGTCCTAACCCTAACCCTTAACCAAAACCAAACCCTAACCTTACACCTAGCCCTACACCTATCTCTAATTCTAGTCCTAAGTCTAACCTGAAAAGTAATCTGGACACTGACTCTGACCCTAAAACTAACTCTAGCTCTAAATATTGTCATAACCATAAACCTACCCCTAACACTAGACATAACCCTAACCCTAACCCTAAAACTAGTTCTAATCATTACCCTACTTTGTACATTACACGTAGCCTTAACCCTAGCCCTAACCTATCCAATAACGTAGACTTAATCTGAGTCCTAAACCTAGCTTTAACCCTAAACTTAAACCTAACCCTAAACAAAACAAGCCCAAATACTATTCATATCCCTAGCCCTAAACTTAGGTCTAACTCTATCCATTACCCTAATGATAACCTTACCCCTTATGCTAAACATTAGGCCTAATCTTAACCCTATTCATTACACTAAACCACATCTAACCTGTAAACCTAACCCTGCATTAACCCTAACCTTGTACCGAATGCTAATTTTAGCCCTAAACCTTACCTCTAACCTAAAACAAACCCTAACCTTGATCCTGATCCTAATAATGACCCTAGCTCTAAACCTGACCCTTACCCTAAAACTAACCCTTACACTGGACCAAGCCGTTAACCTAACACTAAATCTATCCCTAACTGTAACCCTAGACCTGGCATTTGTCCTAGCCATAATACTAGCCATAACCCTAACACAAATATTAGCCTTCATTCTAGCCCTAAGCCTAGCCTTAATCATAACCCTAAATCTAAACCTAGCACTAACCCTAATACTAACCACACCCTAGCCCTAAACCTAACTATAAAACACTCCCATACCCTACATGTAACCCTAACTCTAACCCTAACCTGAGGTCTAAACCTAACAATAACCCTAGCCCTAGCCTAACCATAACCCTAGCCCTAGCCCTAAGACTAACTCTGACTCTCACACTAGTCCTATCACTAGTTCTAACCCTATTCCTTATCATAACCCTGACCCTAGTCCTAACCCCTGCCATATACTTAGTCTTAGCTCTAACCATAGATCAAATCCTAACTCTAAATATAAACCTAACCCGAAGCCTAAGCCTAACCATTAAAAATACATTTATATTTAGATTCTATGTCTACAGATGATGGCTTCAATTATTATTTAGAATATAGTCATCAGTTTCATAAAAGGCATACCATTTCTGGTGGTATATAGAGAACTGATGTTCAGGGGTAGGATGCTATGTTAAGGGGGAAAGGAGTGATGGTATGAGATTAATCTATCTTAGCAAGTTGGAGGATAATTTTAATGAATAGACAGGGGTAATTTACAGAAGAATATATAAATTCAAATTTCTTATTTGTATTCATAAAATTACCCTATGTATAAATAGTAGAAGTTAGGAGGTTGAAAGTGAGTTAGAGGGAGCAAGAAAAAAGGAGAAAAAAATAACAAGGAAGAAAGAAAGAGAGGGAGAATGAAAATAAGAGAAAATAAGGGGGGGGAGTGAGGTGGGCCTATGCAATTCCTTTATATTATACTATTTTGGTGATTCAGTTCTTAAAGTCCAATTTCATGCAAAGTTCTTGGTTTCACATATGTTGAGATTGTTAGGGCCATAGGTGGAAGGGTAGAGGAGAATAGGTGAGAAAAGTGAGAATAGAAAAGTGTATCAAAACTCTGTTATCTTCCAGTAGGTGGAGTTATTTATTACTAGCTTGTGTCTCTGTGCTAAGAGTGGAGGAGGTAGCCAGTTTGAGAGGGCTTGAACTTCTATCTGGAGCCTCCCTACTCTTAGTCTCTGAGTTGGAAACCAGGTACCTGTACAGTTGCTTTTCCACATTGATAGCTTCGCCCCCCAAAAGGTTGTGAGAAAAATCTTGAGTTATCACAGCTGGAGGTAGGGGAGTTGGAAACTGGGTACCTGAGCAGCCACAAAACTGAGCTGATAGCCACAGCCACCAATACATGGTGAGAGATGGATTCCATCTGTTATCTGTGTAGGGAGATTGGTGAGGTGGGTGGTTCTGGGGTGACCTTTGGCTGTGTCCAGAGCTTGGTCTGGTTACCAGCAAGCAAAGCCTCTGTGTTCTGTGCTACCTACCCTCTGCACCAAGAGTGCCTGCATGGCCAAGACTTCCTTCTGCGCAGAGAGAGAACACTCAGCCAAGACTTCCGTCTGCACCAAGACCTCACACAAGGCTGAGACTTCCATCTGAGCTGAGAGTATATGTGAAGCAGAGTCTTCCTTCTGTGCAGAGAGCTCATGCGTGGCCGAGACTTTTTACTTCTTACTGAGCTGAGAGAAACCACATAGCCAAGCCTTCAATCTGCACAGAGAGCACCAGCGTGGCCATAGTTTTCTTCAAATTTCTATGATATTGGGCAAGATTCATCTTTTTCTTAGCCTTACTATGCTCCACAGGTGTTGGCCTTCTCAGTTCAATGGTTCACTGTCGGGAACAGTGTGTATGTTAAGTATTCCTTTCATTATGGCTCATTGATGTGAAGGAAAATTGAGCTGGAAATCAAACAGGGATTGTAGGAGGTGATTGAAACTTCACAAATCAGTTTTCAGTGGACACTCTCTGGTTCCTTTCTTTTGAAGGTAGACCAAAGATGAAGCATGCAAAAGCATCTGTATCTGAGCACTAAAGGAGAAAACAGAGAAATATGTATGTATTGAAATAAGTCTCCCAATGATTTGATCAGATTTATTTGATACTGTGCAGTATTCATCTTTAACTTGATCCACTAGGCTCCCAAAGTTTGTCACATCTAGGATCAATGATTTTCTATACAGGTAACTGTTAGGGTTAGGGTTAGGGTTAGGGTTAGGTTTAAAGCTACTGTCACAGTTATTTTTGTTCAAATTTCTTTGATGCTGGGATGGATTCATCTTTTCCCTAGCCTTACTATTCTACCCACTCCCCACATTTGGGCATTCTGGGTTCATTGGTTCGCTATCAGGAACAGTTTGTATTTTAATGTTTCACTTCATTTTGACTTATATGGGTAAATGGAAATAGAGCTTGAAATCAAACAGAGTTGGTTTGAAAGTTTGCTTGAAACTTCACACCCTCAATCAGTTCTCAGTGTGCATTTTCTGTTTGTTTTTTTCCTTGTGAAAGAAGTCCTATGCTGAAATAGAAAGAAATAGCTTCATCTGTGAGTGCTTTAGAAGAAATCTTCAATATTTCTTGGTCAAATTACTTTGATAGTGTACAGGATTCATTCTTTACCTAGTATTAATAGGATCCCCAATTTGGGGCCTTTAAGTTCAACTGTTCACTCTCAGGATCATTTTGAATTTCTATGTGTCACTTTATTATGGCTCATAGGTCTAAATTACAATGAAGCTGGAAATCAAACAGGGTTGGTACTAGCTGCTTGATACATCACACACTCAATTAGTTCTTTGCGAGCACTCTCTGCTTTCTTTCTATTGAATATAGGCCAAAGGAGAAGCATGCAAAAACAACCTTATCTGAGAGCACTTTTGCAGACAACAGAGAAATAAGCATGTAATGAACTACCTCCCGTAATGTTTTGATCAGATTTCTTTTATACTGTGCATTTTTTATCTCTTAGCTTGCCCAATAGGCTTCACAACTTTGGGGTTTCTATGATCAAAGGTTATCTAAATAGGTAAGGGTTAAGGTTACAGTTAGGGTTAGGGCTAGGTTTAGACCTAGTGTTAGGTTTAAAGTTAGTTTGGTTCAAATTTTCTAGATAGTGGGCAGGATTCTTCTTTTACCTAGCCTAACTATGTTCCCCAGGTTTGATCCATCTCAGTTCAATGGTTTGCTGGCAGTAACAGTTTGTATTTTGAGTTTTCACTTCATTTTGACCTTTATGTTAAAGGGAAATGGAGCTCAAAATCAAAGATGGTTGGTGCTAGCTTATTGACACATTTCACACTCAATCAGTTCTCTATGTGCACTCTCTGGTTTGTTCCTTGTGAATGTAACCCTAGGCTGAAGCATGCAAAGCAACTTTATCTGAGAGTACTTTAGGAGAAAACAAGAAAATCAGCATGTACTGAACTATCTCTTCCAATTATTTGGTCAGATTTCTTAGACGCTGCACAGGATTCATGTATTAGCTTGCCCCAGTAAGATCCCCACGTTTGGGAAATATAGGATCAATGATTTTCTAAACAGGTTAGGATTAGTTTTAAGAATAATGTTAGGGCTATCTTTAGAGATAGTGTTAGTGTTAGAGTATGTTTTGTTCAAATTTCTTTGATACTGGGAAGGATTCATCTTTTACCCAGCCTTATTATGTGCCCCAGTTTTGGGCCTTCTTTGTTCAATGGTTCACTGTCAGGAATAATTTGTTTTTAGTGTCTCACTCCATTTTGACCTATATGAGTAAATGCAAATGGAACTAGAAATCAGAGGATTGGTGCTAGCTGGGTGAAACTTCACATACTCAATGAGTTGTCTTTGGGCTCTCTCTGGTTTCTTCCTTGTGACAATAGTTGTAAGATGAAGCATGCAAATCAAATTTTTCCAAGATCACTTTAAGAGAAAAAAGGGGCAATATGCATGTAGTGAAATACTGCCCCCAATAATTTGGTCAGAGTTTTGATACTGTGCAGAATTAATCTGTAAGCTTTCCCCACTAGTCTCACCAAGTTTGAAACTTTTATGACCAAAGGTTCTCATAACAGGTTAGGGTTACATTTATGGTTAGAGTTAGGGCAAGGGTTAGGGGTAGTGTTAGGGTTAGAGTTAATTTTTTTCAACTTTTTTGATACTAGGCAGGATTCATCTTTTTTGAATTATTAGTATACTCCCAATGTTTGCGCCTTCTGGGTAAAAGGAGTTGCTCTCAGGAACAGTTAATTTTCATGTTTCATTTCATTTTGATTATAGGGGTGAATGGAAATGGAGCTGAACTCAAACAGGGTTTGTGCTAGCTGCTTGAAACTTCACACACTCAATCAGTTCTCAGTGTGCATTCTCTCATTTTCTTCTTGTGGAAGTAGCCCAAAGCTGAAGTAGAAAGAAACAGCTTTATCTGTGAGCACTATAGGAGCAAGCTTCAACTTTTTTCTTGATTGCTTTGATACTGTACAGGATTATCCTTTCTGTAGCCTTAGTAAGATCCCAAAGTTTGGCCTTCAAGTTTTGCCAGTTCACTGTCAGGAACAGTTTGAATTTTTAGGTTTCACTTTATTATGGTCTATAGATGTGGATGAAAATGGATCTGTAAATCAAACAGAGTTAGTACTAGCTGCTTGAAACTTCACACACTCAATCATCTCTCTGTGGGCACTCCCTGGTTTGTTCCTTGTGAAAGTACCATAAACTGCAGCATGAAAAAAAAAATAGTTTAACCAAGAGCACATTAGGAGAAAAGAGGGATATATGAATGTACTGAAATACCTCCCCCAATTACTTGGTCAGATTCATTTGATATTGCACAGGATTTATCTCTTAGCTTTCCCCACTAGGCTACTTTATTTGGGGACTACTATGATCATCGGTTCTCTAAACACATTAGATTAGGTTTAGTATTATATTAGGGCTAGGTTTACAGCTAGTGTTTTGTTAGATTTAGTTTTGTTCAAATTAATTTGATACTGGGCAGGATTCAGTTTTTACATAGCCTTACTATGTTCTCTAGGTTTGAGCCTCTTGGGTCAAGTGTTAAGTGTCTGGAACAGTTTGTATTTTAAGTTTTCACTTTATTTTGACCTATGTGGGTAAATGGAAATGGAACTGGAAATCAAACAGGGTTGGTGCTTGCTACTTCAAACCTCACACACTCAATCAGTTCTCTATTGGTATTTACTGGTTTATACGTCGTGAAAGTAGCCCTAAGCAGAAGCATGCAAAGCAACTTTATGTGAAAGCACTTTAGGAGAAAACAGGGAAGTATACATGTGCTGAACTACGTCCCCCCAAGTATTTGGTCAGATTACTTTGATAATGTGAAAGATCCATCTGTTAGCCTGGCCCACATTGCTCCACAAGTGTGAAACTTCTAGCATCAAAAGGCACTCTAAACAGGTTAATGTTAGTGTTAGGGCTAGTGTTAGGACTAGGTTTAGACCTAGTGTTAGGGTTAGAGTTAGTTTTGTTTTCGAATTTCTATGATACTGCGCAGGATTCAACTTTCTCCTATTTTGACTATAATCCAAATGTTTGGGCTTCCTACATAAAGGTTTCCTTTCAGGAACAGTTTCAATTTTCATGTTTCACTTCTTTTTTACCTATAGGGGTGAGTGGATATTAAGCTGAAAATCAAACAGGGTTTGGGCTAGCTGCATGAATCATCATTTACTCAATCAGTTCTCAATGAGGATTCTCTGGTTTGTTTCCTGTGGAAGTAGCCCTAAGCTGAAGTAGAAAGAAACAGCTTTATCTATGAGTGCTTTAGGAGCAAGCAGAATACACATGTACTGAAAGACCTTCGAATTTTTTTTATCAGATTTCTTTGATACTGTACAGGATTCATCCTTGACCTAATCTTAGTAGGCTCCCCAGGTTAGGGCCTTCAAGATTCAATGTTTCACTTTCAGGAACAGTTTCTATCTTAAGGTTTCACTTCATTTTGACCTAAATGGAATTGGAGCTAGAAATCTAACAGTGTTGGTGCTAGATGCTTCAAACTTCACACACTCAATCAGTTCTCTATTGGCACTCTCTGGTTTGTTTCTTGTGAATGTAGCTCTAAGCTGAAGCATGCAAAGCAAATTTATCTGAGAGCACATTAGGAGAAAGGGAAATATAAATATATTGAAATACCTTCCCAATTATTTGGTCATATTTCTTTGATATTGTGCAGGATTCATCTACTACCTTGCCACACTAGGAACCCCAATTTTTGGACTTTTATGATCATAGGTTCTCTAAACAGCTTAGCGTTAGTGTTGGGGATAGAGTCAAATCTAGCTTTAGAGTTACAGTTATATTTGTTCAAATTTATTTGATACTGGGCAGTATTCATCTTTTCCTTACCCTTGTTAATTTCCCAAATTTTGGACCTTCTCAGTTCAATTGTAGAAAGAAACAGCTTTATCTCTGAGTGCTTTAGGAGCAAGCAGAATACACATGTACTGAAAGACCTTCAAATTTTTTTATGAGATTTCTTTGATTCTGTACAGGATTCACCCTTGACCTAGCCTTAGTAGGCTCCCAAGGTTTGGGCCTTCAAGATTCAATGTTTCACTTTCAGGAACAGTTTGTATTTAAAGGTTTCACTTCATTTTGACCTAAATGGAATTGGAGCTAGAAATCAAATAGTGTTGGTGCTAGCTGCTTCAAACTTCACACACTCAATCAGTTCTCTATGGGCACTCTCTGGTTTGTTCCTTGTGAATGTATCTCTAAGCTGAAGCATGCAAAGCAAGTTTATCTGAGAGTACTATAGGAGAAAAGAGGGAAATATAAATATATTGAAATACCTTCCCCAATTATTTTGTCATATTTCATTGATATTGTGCAGGATTCATCTACTAGGTTGCCCCTCTAGGATCCCCAATTTTTGGACTTTTATGATCATAGGTTCCCTAAACAGCTTAACATTAGTGTTGGGGATAGAGTCAAATCTTGCATTAGAGTTACAGTTATATTTATTCAAATTTATTTGATACTGGGCAGTATTCATCTTTTCCTTACCCTTGTTAACTTCCCCAGTTTTGGACCTTCTCAGTTCAAGTGTTCACTCTCAGGAACACTGTATATTTTAAGGGTTCACTTTATTTTGACCACTATGGGTAAATGGAAATGGAGCTCAAAATCAAACAATCTTGGTGCTAGCTACTTGAAACTTCACATACATAATTAATTCCTTTTCAGTACTCTTTGAGTTCTTCTTTGTGAAAGTATCTGAAAGCTGAAGCATACAAAAAAAAAACTATCTGAGAGCACTTTAGGAGACAACAGGAAAATATGCATGTAATGAACGACCTCCCCCAGTCATTTGGTCAGATTTCTTTGATACTGCACAGGATTCATGTGTTATATTTTTCCATTAGTCTCTACAAGTTTGGAACTTCTATGATCAAAGGTTCTCTAAACAGGTTAGGGTTAGTTTTAGGGTTAGAATTAGGGCTAGTTTTAGAGTGAGTGTTAAGGTAACATTTAGTTTTTTTTTTTTTCAAATTTCTTTGATATTGGGCAGGAGTCATCTTTTACCTAGTCTTACTATGTTCACCAGTTTGGGGCCTTCCTGGTTCAAGGTTCACTGTCAGGAACAGTTTGAGTTTTAAGGTTTCACTTCATTTGAACCTATACAGGTAAATGGAAATGGAGCTAGAAATGAAACAGTGTTTGTGCTACCTGCTTGAAACTTTACACACTCAATCTGTTCTCTGTGGTCACTCTGTGGTTTTTTCCTTTTGAAAGTAGCTCTAAGCAGAAGCATGCAAAAACAACTTTATCCAAGAGCACTTTATGAGAAATCAGAAAATATGCATGTCCTGAACTACCTCCCCCCAATTATTTGGTCAGATTTGTTTGATACTGCACAGAATTCATCTGCTAGCTTGCTGCACTGGGTTCCCCAAGTTGGGGACTTGTATGATCAAAGCTCTATAAACAGGATATATTTGGGTTAGTGTTAGAGGTAGGACTAGAGTTAGTACTAGTGTTAGGGTTAGGGTTATTTTTGTTCAAATTTCTTCGATACTGGACAGGATTTCTCTTTTATCTAGCCTTATTATGTTCCCCAGTTTTGGGCCTTCTAATTTCAATTGTTCACTGGCAGGAACAGTTCATATTTTAAAGTTTCACTTCAAGTTGTCCTATATGGGTAAATGGAAATGGAGCTGGTGATCAAACAGGTTTGGTGCTAGCTGCTTGAATTTTCACACACTCAGTCAGTTCTCTGTGGGTACTCTCTGAGTTTTTCCTAGTGAAAGATTTCCAAAGACATGGCAATGAAAAGAACATTATTCAAGAGCACTTCAGGAAAATACAGAAGAAATAGGCATGTACTGTAACACCTCCCCCAATTATTTTGTCTGATTATTTTTGATACTGGCCAGGATTCATCTGTTATCTTGCCCTACTAGGCACCCCACCTTTTGGTCTTCTATGATCAAAGGTTCTCTAAACAGGTTAGGGTTAGGGTTAGGTTTAGGTTTAGGGCTAGGGTTTAGAATTAGTGTTGAAGTAAGAGTTAGTTTTGTTCAAATTTCTTTGATACCGGGTAGGATTCTTCTTTTACCTAGCCTTACTATATCACCCATGTTTGGGCCTTCTCAGTTCATCTTTTGGTGTCAGGAACAGTTTGTGTTTTAAGAATTCACTTCATCTTGACTTATATGTGTTATTGGACATGGAGCTGGATAAAAAACAGGGTGGGTGTTACCTGCATGAAACTTCACACTCTCAATCAGTTCTCTGTGGGCACTCTCTGATTTGTTACTTGAGAATTTAGCCCTATGCTGAAGCATGCAAAGCATAGGTTTAGGGTGAGGGTGATATATAGATTTACGTTTAGTGTTAGGGTCAAAGTCAGAGTAAGGGTTAGTATTAGGGTTGGGGTTAGAACTCGAATTAGGGCTAAAGCGAGGGCTAAATGTAGGGTTAGGGTTTGGTTTAAGTTTAGGTTTAGGGTTATGGCTATGGCTCGGTTTTGTTTTAGGGCTAGGGCTAGTGCTAGGGCTAGATTTTGCATTAGTGTTAGAGTTAGAGCTGGTGTTAGGATGAGGTTTAGAGTTAGGGTTAGGGTTAGATTTAGATTTATGGTTATATCTAGTACTAGGTTAGGATTCTGGAAGAGATAGGGTTATAACTAGGGATACGGCTAGGAAGAGAGTTATTTTTAGACTTATTACCAGGTTTAGGTTAGGGTTAGGGTTACAGCTAAATTAGGACTCGGATTAGGGGTAGTGTTAGGGTTAGGCCTAGGGGTAGGGCTAGGTTTAGGGTTAGCATTGTGGTCAAGGTTAAGTTTAGGGGAATGGGTTGTGTTATAGCTAGCTTTAGGTCTAGTATGAGGGTTAGAATTAGGATTATGGTAATGGTTAATATTCAGGGTAGGATTAAGGTAGGTTTAGGGCTAGAATGATGGCTAGGGTTTCTGTTAGGTTTAGGGCCATGACTAGGACCAGGACTATTGTCAGGTCTATGGTTATGGTTAGATATAGTTATAGGATTAGATTATGCCTAGTTCTAGTGTAAGAGTTATGTTTGGTGTAAGGGTCAGGTTTAAAGCTAGGGGTTTTATAAGGGTTAGAATCAGGGTTGGCATTTGGATTAGGTTAAAGTTTACAGTTAAGTCTTGAGTTAGTGGTAGGTTTAGGTTTGGGGTTAGGGTAATGGATATGGTTAGGTTTAGATTTCAGTTAAAATTTAAGGTAAAGAAAGGGTTAGGTTTATTGATAAGGTTAGGGTTAGCATTAGGGCTAGGGTTATGTTTAGTGTAATCGATAGGTTTAGATCTCTGGTTAAAGCTAGGTTATGGTTTGAATTAATCTAGGATTAGGGTTAGGTTTAGGGAGAGGATTAGTGTTTGGTTTTAGGTAAGTTTAGGGTTAGGGTAAGTGTTAGGGTTAGGGCAAGGATTATAGTTAGGTAGAGTAAAGGTTAGTGTTTGAGCTGGGATTAGAGGTAGGGTGAGGGTTAGGTTTAAGTTTAGGTCTAAGGTTATGTTTTAGGTTATTGTTTGGTTTAGGGTTAGGGTTATGTCTACAGTTTTAATTAGGGTTAGGTTTAAGTTTAGGTTAACGGATAATATTAGAGGTAGGGTTAGGTTTATGGTTAGGGTATGGGTTACGGATAGTGTTAGGATTAGGTTTAGTGTAAAGGTTAATATTTCAGCTAAGTTTAGGGCTATTGCAAGGGTTAGGTTTCGGGTTCTAGGGTTACATTTATGTTTAAGGTTAGGTTTAGTGTTATGGATAGGGTTATAATTAGGGTTAGTGTAAGCATAATGGATAGGGTTAGAGCTAAAGTTTGGTGTAGAATTAAATTTAGGATTAGAGCTAGGATTAGGGTTAGTGTTTAGGATAGGGCTAGTGTTATGTTTAGTGAATTGGTTTTCCTTGAGCTAGGGTTAGTTCTAAGGCATGGGTTAAGCTTAAGGCTATTACTAGTGTTAGGGTTATATTTAGGACTAAGTTTAGGGCTAGATTTAGTGGTAGGTTTCGTGTTATGTTTAGGGCTAGGGTTAGAACTCTGGGTAATGTAAGAGCTAGGATTATGTTTACATTAGTTTTAAGGTTACGATTATGGCTAGGTCTAGTTTTAGGTCTAGGTTTTGGGTTGGGTCAAGTTTCGAGCTAGGTTTTTGTGTTAGGGTATGGGTTAGTGTTCGGGACAGGGTTAGGGTTAGGATTATAGCCAGAATTAAGTTTAGGTTTAAGTCTAGGCGTAGGGTTAGTATTTGTTTTAGGTTAAGGGTTAATGCGAGGACTATGGCTAGGTTATTGTTTAAGTCTATGGATAGAGTTATATCTGTTGTTAGGATTAGCTCTAGGTCTAGGGCTAGTGTTAGGGTTTGGTTTAGGAATAGGGTCAGGTTTAGACCCAGGGTTAGTGTTAGGGTAAGAGTAAATGTCAGGGTAGGGTTAGAGCTAGAATGAGGGCTAGTGTTAGGACAAGTAATATGGTTAGAGTATAAGTTGGGCTAATAATTAGGGTTAGTACCAAGGTTATCATTTGGGATAGCGTTTGGCTTTGGGTAAGGACAAGTGTTAGTGCTAGGATTTTGGCTAGGGTTGGGGTTAAGGCCAGTGTGAGGGTTATGATTTGGGTTAAATCTAGGGTTAGGGCTTAGATTACAGGTAGGTTTTGTGTTAGTGTTAGGGGTATGGTTAGGACAACGACTAATGTATGAATTAGAGTTATGATTAGGGCTAGTTTTATTGTTAGAGTTAAAGCTAGGTCTAGTGATAGACTTAATTTAAGGTTAGTGTAATTTTTAGAGCTAGGATTAGTGTGAGGGTCAGCCTCAGGTTTAGGGTTAGTTTTAGAGTTAGGTTTAGGGCCAATTGCAGGGTTAGAGTTTTGTTTAGAATAAGTGTTAGTGTTAGGGCTATGGTTTGGTTTTGTTTTATGACTAGGGCTAGGGGTTGTTCAAGTATTAGGATTAGCATTATTGTCAGGGCCATGGTAGTGTTTGGATTAGGCTTATGGTAATGATTAAATTTAGAGTTAGGTTTATATTTAGAGTTAGGTTAGGGCTAGGACTAAGGATAGAACTAGGGATATGGCTATGGCAAGAATTAGTCTTAGGGCTAAGGTTTGGTTTTGGATAGGACTAAATTAGGACTCCAATTAGTGCTAGGCTTAGTGTTATTTTTAGGCCTAGGGTTAGGCGATTGGTTAGGATTATGTTTAGGGTTATGGTTAGGTTTAGGGTAAGGGATGAGGTTTTAGCTATGTTTAGGGCTCGGACAAGAGTTAGAATTAGGGTTAAAACTTGGGTTATGGTTTGGGCTAGGGCTAGGGCTAATTTCAAGTCCAGCATTATCGCTAAAGATAATTTTATTGTTAGGTTTATGGATACATCAAGTGAAATGGTAGGTTTAAGTTTAGGATCAGGTTTAGAGCTAAGGGTATTATTAGGGTCAAGGTCATTATTAGTGTTTGGGATAAGTTAAGGTTTTAAGTTAGGGCTTGAATTAGCATTAGGGTTAAAATTAAGGTATTGATAGGTTTAGGTTTAGGTTTAGGTTTCAGGTTAGCTTTAGGGTAATGGATAGGGTTATGGGTAGGGATAGGTTAGGTGTAAGCCTAGGGGTAGTATTAGGGTTAGTGTTATGGTTAGGATAATAGATCGGGTTAGAACTAGGTTTATAGTTAGGGTAATGGATAGGGTTAGAGCTAAGGTTATGGCTAGGGTTTTGGTTAGAGTTAGTGCTAGTGTTAGGGTTAAGGTTATTGTGAGGGTTAAAGCTAGGCTTAGGGCAGAGTTTCGGGCTAGCTTTTGGGTTAAGGCTAGGGTTAGGGATACATCTAACATAACTACTAGGTTATGAATAAGGGTAGTTTTATGGTTAGCATTAGGGCTAAGTCTAGTGTTAGATTTAGGGTTACGGTTAGAGTTATGTTTAGAGCTAAGTTTAGGGTTACGTCAGGTTCAGGGTTAGTTGTAGTTTTCGGCTTAAAACTCAAATTATGGCTAAGGTTGGGGCTAGGTTTAGGGTTAAGGTTTGGTTTAGGTTAAGGGTCAGGTTAGGGCTATGGCTTGGTTTTGTATTAGTTCTAGGGCTAGAGTTAGGAATAGTTTTAAAATTAGCATTGGTGTTAGGGTTAGGGATAGTGTTAGATTTAGTTTTAGGCTCATGGTTAGGGTTAGATTTAGATTTAAGATCTAGGGTTAAGGGTAGGCCTAAAAAAATTCTAGGGTTAGGCCTAGGGTTAGAGCTAGGATTCAGGTCCTGTAAGGGGTAGGGTTAGAACTAGTTTTAGGGCAAGTGTGAGAGTTAGACTTAGTCTTAGGGCTAGGTTAGGATTAGGGTTACGGATACAGCTAAATTAGGGCTAAGATTAGGGTTAGGTTTAGTGTTAAATTTAGGCCCAGGTTTAGGGTTAGTGTTATGATAAGGCTATGTTTAGGGCTAAAATAAGGGGTAGGGTTTGTTGTAGGGTTAGGGCGAGGATTATGGCTAGGATAATGTCTAGGGTTACCATTAGGGATATTTTCAAGCTTAGGTTTTTGGCTAGGTCTAGTGTAAGGGTTAGTTTTAGGGTAAGGGTCAGGTTTAGAGCTAGGGGAATTATTAGGGTCATGTTCAGAGTTAGGGTTTGGTTTAGGTGTGAGTTTAGGGTTAGTGCTTGAATTAGCATTAGGGTTAGGGTTATTGCAATAATAGGGTTAGGTTTAGGTTTCAGGTTAGGTTTAGGATAATTGATAGAGTTGGGGTTATAGATAGGGTTATGGTTAGGCCTAATGTTAGCATTAGGGTATGGTTTATGTTTAGGGTAATGGATACAGTTTGAGTTTAGTTTAGGGCTAGCTTTATGGCTAGGATTAGGTCTTGAGTTTGTGTTAGGGTGAGGGTTAGATCTAGGGTTATGTTTAGGCTTATGTTTAGCATAAGGGTAGATTATGAGCTATGGGAAGAGCTAGAGCAAGGGTTAGGTTAAAGGTTAGGTTTAGGTACAGAATTACGGTAGTTTTAGGGTTAGAGTTAGGGTTACGGCTAGGATTATCATTAGGATTAGGGTTAGGTTTAGTGTAATGGATATGGTTAGATTTAGGTTTAGGTTTAGAGTTAGGGTTAGATTTAAGTTCAGGGTTAAGGTTAGATCTATGGTTATGCTTACGTTTATGGTAAAAGATGAGTTTTTAGCTAGCTTTAGGTTTATAGCAAGTGTTAATCTTAGGGTTACATCTAAGTTTAGTTTTCTGGTTAGGGTTAGGGATATGGTAAGGGTTAAGGCTAGGGTTACCAATGGCTTTACTGTTAGGCTTAGGGTATTGGGTAGGTTTAGAGCTAGGGTTAGGGGTAGGGTTAAGGTTAGGATTAGGGCTAGGTTTAGGGTTATATTTATGGATAGTTCTTGGTTTATGTTTATGGTAAGGGTTAGTCTTTGAGCTAGGGTTGGGACTAAGGCTAGGGTTAAGTTAGGATTAGGGTTAGGGGTAGGGTTATGCTTAGGGGTAGGTTAACGCCCAAGATTAGCTCTAGGTTTTGTGTTTGGTTTAGGCCTAGGGTTAGGGCTGTGGATAATGTAAGATCTAGGATTATGAGTTGGGCTAATTTTAGGGTTAGGTTCATGGCTAGGTCTAGTGTTAGGTTTATATGTTCCGTTAGGGTCAGATTTACAATTAGACTTACTGATAAATGCTGGTCAGTGATTGGGTTAGAGTTAGAGTTAGGTTATAGCCAGAATTAGGACTACGTTTATGTCTAAGATTAGGGGTAGTTTTTGGGTTAGGGTAAGGGTTATTGTTAGGGATAGTACTAGGTTTTTGTTAATGTCTAGGGCTAGAGTTAAGGCTAGATTTAGGATTAGGTTTCTGTCTAAGGTTTATGTTAGAGTTAGGTTTAGGAATAATTTTATCAGTAGTGCCAGTGTTAGAGTTGGCCTAGGGTGAAGGTCAGCTTTAGACCTAAGTTTAGTGTTAGGGTCAGAATAAGGGTCAGGGTTAGCATTAGAGTTTGGTATAGGATTAGAGCTAGAATGAGGGCTAGGGTCAGAACTATTAATGGGGTTAGGATTTTGGTTAGCCTAAGTATTAGGGATAGGTCTAGGGTTACTATTAGGGTTAGGGTTTTGCTTAGGGTAAGGGATAAGTTTAGAGGTAGGGTTAGCATTAGAGGTAGCGTTAGGGTTAAAGCTAGTTTTAGAGCTTTGATTCTGGCTTGTTTTTGTGTTAGGTTTAGGGCTATGGTTACAGCAATGGCTAACATTAGAACTAGAGTTACAATTAGGGTGAGTTTTGGGGTTAGGTTTAGGGTAGGTCTAGTGTAAGTGTTAGGTTTAAGGTTAGGGTGATATTTAGAGCTAGGGTTAGTGTTAGGATATGAGTCAGGGTCAGGGTCAGGGTTAGGACTCGAATTAGCAATAGGGCTTTTTTTAGGTTTTTATTTAAGTTTAGGATGGGGTCTAGAGCTAGGGTGAGCATTAGGATATGAGTCTGTTTCAGGGTTAGATTTAAGGTTAGGTTTATGAGTCGAATTAAGTCTAGGGTTAGATCTAAATTTAATTTTGGGTGGTTTAAATTAAGGTTTAGGGTTGGGCCATTGCTTAGTTTTGTTTTACTACTAGGATTAGGGTTAGGGCTAGTTTTATGATTAACATTAGAGTTAGGGCTAGTGTTAGTGTTAGGCTTAGTCTTAGGTTTAGGGTTAGATTTAGAGTTAGGGTTAGATCTAGCGTTAGGGCAAGGACTAAGGATAGGTCAAGCATTAGTGCTAGGTTTAGGGCTAGGTTTTGTTTTATGTTAAGGAATAGGGCTAGAACTAGGGATAGGTCTAGTGTGATAGTTAGAGTTAGTCTTAGGGCTAGGGTTAGGGTTAGGTTTAATTATAAGTTTACCAGTACGGCCAGTGTTAGGTATTGCTGTAGGCTTAGGTTCAGGTTTAGACCTAGGGTTATTGTTTGTGTCAGAATAAGGGTCAGGGTTAGTGTTAGGGTTTGGGATAACATTAGAGCTAAAATGAGAGCTAGAGTCACGACTATTAAAAGGATTTGTATTTCAGTTAGCCTAATAATTAGGAATCATTCTAGGGTTACCATTAGGGTTAGAGTTTTGCTTAGGGTAAGGGATAGGGATAGAACTATGGTAAGGGTTAGGGTTAGGGTTAAAGCTACTTTTAGAGATTGACTTAGGGCAAGTTCTTGTTGTAGGTTTAGGGCTAGGGTTAGGGCAATGGCTAATTTAAGAACTAGGGTTACCATTAGGGTTAGTTTTAAAGTTAAGGTTAAGGGTACATCTAGAGTTAGGGTTAGGATTAAGGTTAGAGTGATATTTAGAGCTCGGGTTAGTGTCAGGATATGAATGAGAGTCAGGGTTAGGGTTAGGACTCAAATTAGGGATAGGGTTACTGGTAGGTTTCGGTTTAAGTTTAGGATAGTTTTGAGAGCTAGGGTGAATGTTAGGATATGAGTCAGTGTCAGGGTTTCTTTTAAGGTTGGGTTTAGGGGTCAAATTAGGGCTGGGGCTAGTTTTAGATGTATAGTTAGGGTGGTTTAAGTTAAGGTTTAGGGTTAGGGCTATTGCTTGGTTTTGTTTTACTGCTAGGGTTAGAGTTAGTGCTAATTTTATGATTAGCATTAAGGTTAGGTCTAGTGTTAGTGTTAGGCTGAAGCTTAGGGTTAGGGTTAGATTTAGATTTAAAGTTAGATCTAGGTTTAGGTTTAGGACTGATGATAGGGCAAGGGTTAGGGCTAGGGTTAGATTATGGTGTGTAACAGGGTTAGAACTAGGGATAGGGCTAGTGTGAGTTGAGTTAGTCTTAGGGCTTGGGTTAAGGAAATGGATAAATTAGGGCTAGGATTAGGGCTATGGTTAGTGTTCAGCTTAAATATAGAGTAGGGTTTGAGTTAGTATTAAGTTTAGGTTAAGGGATGATGTTATAGCTAGATTTAGAGGTAGGGTGATATTTAGAATTAGGGTTAGGGCTTTGGTTACAGTTAGCGTTATGATTAAGGCTAGGTTTAGTGCTAGGAGGAGGGCTAGTTTTTGTTTTAGGGTTAGGGCTAGGATTTGGGGTATGGCTAATTTCAGGTGTGAAATTATGTTTAAAGATAATTTTATGTTTAGGATTATGGCTATGTCTAGTGTACGGGTTAGGTTTAGGGGTAGGGCCAGGTTTAGAGCTAGAGGTATTATTATGAACAAGGTCTGGGTTAAGGTGTGCGTAGGTTAAGGTTTAAAGTTAGGGATCAAATTAGCATTGGGGTTAGGGTTAGAGTAATGATAGGGGTAATATTAGGGTTCAGGTTAGGTTTAGGTTTATGGATAGAAATAAGATTAGAGATAGCATTAGATTTAGGCCTAGGGTTAGCATTAGGGTTAGGGTTATGTATATGGTAATGGATAGGGTTAGGGCTAGGGTCATGGTTAGGGCTTGGATTAGGTTTCAAGCTCAGGATAGGGCTCAGATTATGGCTAGGTTCCGGGTTAACTTAGTGCTAGAGTTAGGGTTATGTCTAATGTAAGTAGTAGAATTACATTTATGGCTAATTTTACGGTTAAGGTTAGGGATAGGTTGAGTGTTAGGGTTAGATTTAAGTCATGGTGATTTTTAGAGCTAGAGTTAATGTTAGTGTCAGAGTCAGTGTCAGAATTAGTTTTAGGGTTTGGCTTAAAACTCGAATTAAGTCTAGGGTTAGGTGTAGGTGTATGGTTAGGGTTTCGTTTAGTTTAAGGATTAGTGTTAGAGCTATGGCTCAGTTTTGTTTTAGGCTAGGGCTAGGGTTAAGGCTAGATTTAGGATTAGTGTTAGGCTTAGGGCTAGTGTTTGTGTTAGCCTTAAGCTTCAGGTTAGGGTTAGATTTGGAGATAGGTGTTTGATCTAAGATTCGTGCTAGGGCTAAGGATAGGGCAAGGGTTAGGACAACAGTTAGGGCTAGGGTTAGAGTTATGGTAGGGAATAGGCTTCGAACTAGTGATAGGGATAAAGTGAGAGTTAGATTTCATGTTATGGCTAGGTTTAGGGTTATGGTTAGGGATAGGGCTTAATTAGGGCTAGGGTTAGTATTAGGTTTAGGCTTAGGTTTAGAGTTAGAGTTAGGGTTATGTTTAGTTTAAAGGAACGGGTTACAACAAGTTTGAGAGCTTGGTGAGGGTTAGTATTAGGGTTAGGATCAGGGTTAGGGTTAGGGTTGTGATTAAGGCTAGGGATTAGGGCCAGGATGAGGGCTAGTGTTTGTATTAGGATTAGGGCTAGTATTAAGTGTAGGGCTAATGTCAGGTCTAGGGTTACAATTAGAGATACATTTAGTGTTAGGTTTATGGCTTGGTCCAGTGTAAGGGTTAGGTTTAGGGTAAGGATCAGTTTTAGAGCCAGGGTTATTATTAGGGTCAGAATAAAGGTTAGGGTTTGGGTTAGGTTAGGGTTTAAGTTTAGGGCTCAAATTAGCATTAGATTTAGGGTTAGGGTAATGACAGAGTTAGGTTTAGGGTTTAGTTGTGGTTTAGTGTAACAGATAGGGTTAGGGTTAGGCCTACGCTTTGCATAAGGGTTAGTGTTATCATTAGGGTAATGGATAGAGTTAGACCTAAGTTTAGGGCTCTGGTTATGTATAGGATTAGGGCTTTTGTTTGGGTTAGTGTTAGGTTTAAGTTAAGGGTTAAAGCTAGGATAAGAACTCTGAATAAGTGTTGGTTTTGGGTTAGGTTAGGGCTAGGGTTAAGACTTTGGCTAATGTACAAATTATGGTTATGATTAGCGCTAGTTATAAGGTTAGGGTTAAGTCTACGTGTAGGGTTAGGGTTAGATTTATGGTTACAATGATTGTAGAGCTAGGTTTAATGTCAGGGTCAGCTTTAGGGTCAGGGTTAGTTTTCAGGTTAGGGTTAGGACTAGAATTAGGGATAGGGTTAGAGATAGTGTTAGGGCTAGGTTTAAGGTTAGGGTTTGGTTTAGGTTAAGGATTAGAATTAAGGCTATGACTCAGTTTTGTTTTAGGGCTAGGGCTAGGGTTAGGGCTAAGATTAGGTCTAGGTTCAGGGTGATGGTAAGAAAAAAGGTTAGAACTACCTTATAGGTCTAAGGCAAGAATTATATTTAGTCTCAGGGCTAGGATTATGTTTAGTGTTAGGGATAGTTTAAGGTTTAGGGCTAGGGCTCAAATTAGCGTTAGGATTATGTTTAGGGTTAGGATAATGGATAGGGTTAGCATTTTGGATAGGGTTAGGTCTAAGATTAGGGCTTATGTTAGTGGTAGGGTTAGGCATAAGTTTATAGTCAGGATTAGCATTAAGGCTAGGTTTAGATCTAGGATTAGGGCAAGTGTTAATATTAGAGTTATGCCTAGGTTTAGGGTAAGTTCAGTGTGAGGGTTTGGATTATGGTTAGGTTTAGGTTAAGGGATGAGATTATACCTGGTTTTAGGAATAGGGTGAGGGTTAGAATTAGGGTTAGGGTCAGGGTTATGATGAAGGTGAGGATTATGTCTAGGATGTGGGTTAAGGTTTGTGTTAGGGTTAGGACTAAGATTAGTGTTAGGGCTAATGTAAGGTCTAGGGTTAGCTTTAGGGATAGTTTTAGGGTTAGGTTTATATCTAGGTCTATTGTAATGTTTAGGTTTATGACTAGGGTCAGTTTTAGGACTAGGGGTATTATTAGGGCCAGAGATAGGGTTTAGGTTAGGTTATGGTTTATGGTTAGAGCTCAAATTAGCATTAGATTTAGTGATAAGTTAATGATAGTTTTAGGTTTAGGGTTCAAGTTAGGTGTAAGGTAATGCATAGGGTTAGGGATGGGCATAGGGTTAGCATAAGGGTTAGGGTTATCCTATGGGTAATGGATAGGATTACAGCTAGAGTTAGGGCTAGGGTTATGCTTAGGATTGTGTCTAAGGTTAGGCTTAGGCTTAGGGTTAGGGCTATGGTTAGTGTTAGGGTTAAAGATAGGGTAGGGCTTCGATTAGGGCTAGGTTTTGCAATAGGTTAGGGCTATGGCTAAATTAAGAACTTGTCATTATAAGGGCTAGTTTTAGGGTTAATGTTAGGGCTAGGTATAGTTTCAGTGATAGGGTGATGTTTAGAGCTAGGGTTAGGGTTAGTGTAAGGGTCAGTGTTCAGATTAAAATTATGGTTAGAATTAAAGCCAGAACTAGGACTAGGATTAGGTCTAGGGGAAGAGTTGGTGTTTGGGTTACTCTAAGGATTATTATTAGGGCTAGTTCTAGGTTTCTTTTTAGGTCTAGGGCTAGAGTTATGGCTAGATTTAGGTTTAGGTCTATGGCTAATGTTAGGGTTAGGTTTATGTATAAGGTTACTGGTAAGGCTATAGTTTGTTTTAGGGTTAGGTTCAGGTTTAGACCTATGATTAGTGTTAGGGTCAGAATAAGGGTCAGGGTTATGGTTAGGCTTTGGTTTATGGTTAGAGCTAGAATGAGGGCTAGGGTTACAAATAGTAATAGGATTAGTGTTTCGGTTAGGTAAAGGATTAGGGTTAAAATTGGGGTTAGAAGTAGTTTTAGGGTTTGGCTTAGATAAGGGATAGGGTTAGAGCTAGGGTTAGGGCTAGAGTTAGGGTTAAAACTAGGTTTAGAGCTAAGATTAGGGCTAGTTTTTGTGTTATAATTAGGGCTGTGTTTAGAGTAATGGCTAATGTAAGAATTAGGTTTACAATTAGGGTTAGTTTTAGGGTTATAAGTAGGGGTTAGAGCTCTAGTCTTAGAATTAGGTTTAAAGTTGGGGTTATATTTAGAGCTAGTGTTAGTGTTAGATTAATAGTCATGGTCAGGGTTAGTTTTAAGGTTAGGTTTAGGACTCAAATTATGGCTAGAGTTACAGTAATTGTTTGGTTTAAGTTAGGATGGTGTTTAGAGCTAGGGTGAGTGTTAGGATATGAGTCATAAACAGGGTTAGTATTAAGGTTAAGATTAGGAATCGAATTAGGGCTAGGGTTAGGTCTAGGTGCCATATTAGGATTTGGTTTAAGTTAAGGTTTAATATTAGGGCTATTGCTTGGTTTTGATTTACTGCTATGGTCAGGGTTAAGGCTAATATCAGGTCTAGGGTTATCATTAAAGATAGATTTAGGGTTAGATTTATGGATACAGGTAGTGTAAGGGTTATGTTAATTTTAGGTCAGGTTTAGAGCTAGGGGTATTAATAGTGTCAGAGCCTTGGTTAGGGTTTGGTATAGGTTATGGTTTAAATTTAGGGCTTGAATTCACATTAAGGTTAGGGTTAAGGTAATGGTAGGTTGAGTTTTAGGGTTTAGGTTTTGGTTAGAGTAATAGATACGGTTAGGATTAGGGATAGGTTTAGGTTTAGGCCTAGGGTTTGCATTAGTGTTAGGATTATATTAATAGTCAGGGTCTTATAAGTCTTATAATTAAGACTTATAAGATTAAATTAAAATTATAATTTTATAATTATAATTATAATTATAATTATAATTATAACTTATAATTCTTATAAGTCTTATAATTAATAAGTCTTATAATTAATAGTTTTAAGGTTAGGCTTATCACTCAAATTACAGCTAGGGTTGCTGTACTTACTTGGTTTAATGTTAGGACAGAATTTGGTTAGAATTTGAGGTAGGGTTATAGTTATGGCAATATATAGGGTTAGAGCTAGGGTTAGGGTTAGTGTTAGGGTTAAAGCTTGGTTTAGGGCTTGAATTAATGCTAGGTTTTGTGTTAAGTTAGTGCTGGGTTAGGGTTATGGCTAATGTAAATACCAGGGTTACATTTAGGGCTAAATTTAGATTTAGGGTTGGGGCTAGGTCTAGTGTTAGGTTTAGGTTTAGGGTTAAGGTGATGTTTAGGGGTAGGTTTAGTGTTATTGTCAGATTCAGGGTCAGGTTAGTTTTAGGGTTCAGCTTAAAACTCGAATTAGGGCTAAGTTTAGGTTAGGCTTATGGTTCAGTTTAGGTTAAGTGTTAGGTTTAGGGCTATGTCTGGGTTTTGTTTTAGGGCTAGGGCTAGGATTAGGGCTAGTTTTAGGATTAGCATTAGGGTTAGGGCTAGTGTTAGGTTTAGGTTTAGGCTTAGGGTTAAAGTTATATTTAGAGTTAGAGTTTGATCTAGGTTAGGGATAGGGCTAAGGATAGGGCTAGGGTTAGAGCTAGGATCATTGTTCCATTAAGGGATAGGGTTAGAACTAGGGATGGGGGAAGGGTGATAGTTAGAGTTAGTCTTAGGGCTAGTGTTAGGGCTAAGGTTAGGGACAGGTGTACATTAGGGCTAAGATTAGGGCTAGGGTTAGTGTTAGGGTTAGGCCTCAGGTTAGGGTTTGGGTTAGGATTATGGCTAGGTTTAGGGTTAGGATAAGGGCTGGGGTTTGTGTTAGGATTAGGCCTAGAATTAGGGCTAGTGTTAATGTCATGTATAGGGTTACAGTTGGGGATAGATTTAGAATGTTTTATGGCTAGGTCTAGTGTAAGGGCTAGGTTTAGGGTAAGGGTCATTTTTAGATCTTGGGGAATTATGAGGGAAAGGTTCAGGGTTAGGGTTTGTTTGAGATCAGTGTTTAGGGTTAGGGCTCTAATTAGCTTTAGGGTCAGGGTTAGGGTAATGATAGGCTTTTGTTTAGGGTTCAGTTTTGGTTTAGGGTAATTAATAAGTTTAGTGTTAGCGATAGGTTAGGGTTACGTCTAGAGTTAGCATTAGGGTAAGGGTAATGGTTAGGATAATGGATAGGATTACAGCTAAGTTTAGGGCTAGGGTTATGGTTAGAAATAGGTCTTGAGATAGGGTTAGGGTTAGGGTTAGATCTAGGGTTAGGGTTAGGGTTAGTGTTGGGTTTTGAGCTAGGTTTAGGGCTAGGGTGAGGGTTAGGTTTAGGGTTAGGTCTAGGGATAAAATGTCGCGACCCCTCGCCGGCAAGGGAAACACGACACAGGATTCTTCTTTCAACAGTTTATTCAGGCCTTGAGTCATGTATCATTCTTCTAGCGCCCGCCCAAGCACAGCTTAATAAAGCCCCCCGCATCCCAATCCTAAGCCGCCACGTGGATCTCTCTCATAGGGTGGTAAGGGATTGCGTGCCAACTCTCCATAAAAGGAGTTATTTGTCACAGGCCACAGTGGAAGCCTGCGCCATCTTCTAATGGCAGCCACGGTCTATAAGAATGGCTTACCACAGTTCCCCCTTCTATTTTATATAACAATGCAGGTGAAAGTAGAGGTCCTATCCCACTGTGCAGAAGTGGCTGCAATGTATGGTTCAGTCCTAAGGAGGTGCCTTCCCCAGACCTGATCCCATATCAGCCAAAGCCTTTTTTCGTAGGGCGGGGCGTGGACGTCAAACCCGCATGCAATAGGACATGCTTCCCTTGAGGTCCGTTGAGGGATCACTCAAGTGCAGTGCCTTGCCTCGCATCCTGCATCGTGACGACGGCGAGAAGTAGGATAACACAGGTAGCCTGGTAATAATGACAAAATTTAAGTTGGCAACACAATCCCTAAGCCCCAGAGGAAGGTAAAGAGTCTGTAGTCAAGAAGAAAGACCAGTCCTGAAACCCATCTGCGTGTAATGGTAACAACACCTGCAGAGTGCAAGGGCTATTCAGCACTGGGAGAGAATAAGGAAGAGGACATGCCAATCCCAGTGCAATGTGAAACTAACTTGGGGTGCAATGGCCATGCCCAGAAATCACTGTTTAAGATGTGCAAGCCAGATTTGTGGAGAAATGCCATTTTCTAAGGCCGCAAGAGCCTGTACAATCATAGCCTTTTCTTGTGCATGGCGAGTTTTAAGGCGACAGAGAAGCCACAAACAAAGTACAACACCGAAGCAACACATTGCCCCAAAAATGCCCACTCCCACCCATTCCTTAAAGAAGGAAAAGGCAGAGGATAGCCAACTGGTGAATTGACCCAAAGTCACTGGTTCGACATGGGTACTATTCAAAACAGCAATCTGAGTTAGTTGAGACTGGATCAAGTTTTCTGCTTCCATGGACCAGGTTCCGGATAGATACTCCCCGATGATGCGGGAGGCATTTCTGGAATCATTAAATCTGACAGAGGTTATACATAAATGCGCACGTTGATCGACACAACCCAAATGTACCAGATCAAACAACTCCTCAACTTGAGCTTGAAGCAGATCTATCCTTTGATTAGCAGCCAGAATCCCAGATAAAATGTGTTGATTAATTCTACTTTGAGATTCAAGTATGGTGGATGTTTGTTGAATAACCTGATTAATAGTGGCAGCAGTTTGTACCTGGCTGGCCATGGCTACTCCAGCTGTAACTGCTGCAGCAGCAGATACCGCCACAGCTGTCACTATAGCTGCCGTAATTCCAAAATCTCTACGGTTTCTAATCAGTTCAACAATAGGAAAAGACTCTGGATCTGCAGTAACCGGAATAGGGACAAAGGTCGGAACTTTCATAACCACTGCCGTAGTCCAGGAGCCATTCCAACACTCAGACAACTAGCAGGTAATATTAGAACAATTAAGCATCCCCTGTGATGTATCATTAGCCAAAATAAACAGGAACGGAGATTGGAGAGAGACTGCTGCGGAGGGTAATGTAGCATTAGATAATTGTGAATTATTTGCAGAAATTCTAAGCCTCCTACCTCGCTCTGAGTCTTGGGTACTGCCAGAAACATTAAACAGCCAACTTTGGACTCCTCGTAATTGAGCCAAAGTGGAAATATCAGCTGTGGCTCCCTTCTCATTGGAAATCAACCATTGAAACCAAGACCAACCTGCTCCTATAGAGGAATTATTGTTGGAAGAATTATACAAGTATCTTTTAAGAGAGGGGGAAAGGGAGAAACCTTTAGCGACCTGATGTTTCTCCCAAGAATGATCTTGGCAAGGCGTGAATGTTGGGGGGAAGCCACACTCAGGAGTGCAATAAGGAGAAGCCTTAAAATGAGTGGCATTAGAGGTCTGATTAGAAGGAGACAACGGAATTAACACCTGGGAAGTAATGGCCAGAGTGGTAATATTAAGTTCAGAATTATTTGTCGGGGTTCCTGAGCCCTCATTTTTCCCTGAGCTAACTTGTAGGAGCGCTGCAACCAAAACTCCCTGCGAGATCCGACTGTACTGCAATGGGTCCTCCCAATTAGTCAAGTTCTTAAGTTTTAAATGGATGCAATCACCCTTGGAAAAACTGAAGCAAAAAACTCCTGTGAGATTGATGCTGGAGAGATTGAAGGACCGATCTTGGTCCCCTCTAGGGGAAACACAAGGAGCAGACATCTCACATGAAGTAGAAAAAAGAGTGGGGAGAACACTAGAATTGCTATGAACCGGCATCGGCATTGGCCACGTTCGAGCTACCGCCCACCACTGCATTGATGTCCCCTGTACCATCGATATCAGCATTAGAATCAGGACACTCAGTAGAAGGATGGTCCTCATCATGAGATTGTTGCAGCGCCTCCTGTTGTTGGTTGATTGATGTCGGGACTCTTCTTGTCAGGCGTTCTGGAACCCACACCGGCTCCGTCCGGTCCTGTGGGAAAACACCGACGGAACCTCGTGCCCATGCCAGCACGGGATCAGGCCCATACCATTGTCCAGAAAGTACATCTTTCCACTTAACGTGCCCAAAGTTCGGGGCAGAGGGCGAACAGTGCCTAGTCGCAGCAGAGCGCCCTTGGATGTCCAAATTCAAGAAATTAATAGTAAATAGAGCCAGGGAGAGGCGCTCTTTTGGGGTGTGGCCTAAGCCAATTCCCCCTTTTTGTTTTATTAACATCTCTTTTAGAGTCTTATGAGCACGCTCTACAATGCCCTGACCTTGTGGATTGTAAGGTAAACCATGGACAAGCTGGATACCCATCTGGCTGCAAAAGGAAGAAAATTGTCGTCCAGTATACGCTGGACCATTGTCCGTTTTAATGGTCTGTGGTAAGCCCCATGCTGCCCAGGCTTCCAAGCAATGCGTGATAACATTTCCAGCCTTTTCACCAGACAAAGCAGAAGCATGGATAATGCCAGAACAAGTATCCACAGACACATGGACATACTTAAGCTTGCCAAAGTCAGGGACATGAGTGACATCCATTTGCCATATTGTTCAAGGCCGCAAACCACAAGGATTTATGCCTACAGAAGGAGGATGATGTAAAATGACACAATTAGGGCAATCCAAGACAATCTGGCGAGCATCAGCACGGGAGATAGCAAAGCGCTTTTGGAGTGCTCGTGCATTGACATGAAATTTACTATGAAAGTTTCTAGCTTGGTCTAAGGAGGAAACGAGGAACATCCAAGAAGGACGAGTAGCAAGGTCAGCTTGGGCATTGCCAGCAGAAAGAGCACCCGGTAAACCTGTGTGAGCTCGAATATGCAAAGGGTAAAAACAGGCGGAGCGATTCCAAATCAGTGTTTGAAGATGGAGAAAAAGGGAAGACATTACTCCTGATGTGTGTATGGGACCCACTGCTTCCAACACCTTTAAAGCTTGAACTACATAAATAGAATCTGAGATTAAGTTAAAAGGAAACGGACATTGTTCAAATACTTTTATGACAATTTGTAACTCCACCCATTGTGGATTGCCAGGAGCAAACTGATGTTGGATAGGAGGTTGATCATTTACCACATAGGCTCCAATACCAGTTTTGGATCCATCTGTAAAGATATTTGCAGCTCCTGGGATAGGCGTAGAAGAAGTGATTTTAGGAAAAATGATAGGATGTTCCTTAACAAATGTTATAAGAGGATGTGAAGGATAGTGATTATCTATCTCTCCTGGAAAAGAGCATCACAATATAGCCCAATTATCCAGGTTAGCACACAAAACTTGAATTTGTTGACACGTATAAGGGACAATCACAGACGTTGGAGGGAAACCAAAAAATTGTATACTTTGTTGTATCCCTAACATAGCTAAGGAAGCAACTGCATCAGGATAATACTCAAGGGATTTTCCAGGGGATATACGTGGATGTATCCACAATAAAGGACCATCTTGCCATAAAACTCCAGTGGGTTGCCGTACAGTGGTGAGCACACATAATTGAAGAGGCTTATCCTCTTGAAGCCTGCAAAGGCTAGCATGTTGTATAGCCTCCTCCACTTTAAGCAGCACTGACCTTGCTTCCTCAGTAAGATGCCGAGGGGAAGAAAGGTCGGAATCACCTTTAAGAATTTCATACAAAGGTTTCAATTCAGTATTGGGAATATGTAAATAACCCCTAATCCAATTTATGTCACCCAATAATTTTTGGAAATCATTTAAGGTATGTAAATTATCAGTCCTGAGAGTCACCTTTTGGGGTGTAATAGTTTTAGAAGAGATACTAGCACCAAGATAATCAATAGAATCTCCTGTTTGTACTTTATCAGGTGAAATAAGCAAGCCCTTTGATTGTAATAAATGTACCAAATCAGTGTAAGCTGCTTCCAACATATATTTGGTTTTGGCTGCCAGCAATATATCATCCATATAATGTATACACTTTAACAATGGATACTTTTGTCTGAGTGGAACAATGGTCGCTCCTACAAACATTTGACACATTGTAGGACTATTGGCCATGCCTTGAGGCAAAACCACCCATTCAAACCTTTGATCAGGTTCCTCATGATTACATGAAGGCAGAGTAAAAGCAAAACGTTCGGAGTCCTGAGGATGCAATGGAATGGAAAAGAAACAATCTTTAATGTCTATACATATCACTGGCCAATTTTTTGGAATTGTTGAAAGCAAAGGCAAACCTCTCTGAATGGGTCCCATGAGCTGCATTTGAGCATTAATGGCCCGTAGATCATGTAACAACCGCCATTTTCCAGACTTCTTTTTAATAATAAATATGGGTGTATTCCATGGAGAAGTGGAGGGCTTTATATGTCCCAACTTTAATTGTTCTTGTACTAAGGCATAAGCTGCAGTCAATTTTTCAGAGGGGAGCGGCCACTGAGGAACCCATACCAGCTCCCCTGTTTTCCAGGTAATGGGCACCTGATCCTCAGCGGCCTCTTAGAAAAACCCAGCCCATGTCTATCAAGTTTTTGTTGAGGTTCCAAGGGATGTTTACGTCCCTGTAAATTTTTCCCTAATCCAAAACCTGGTCTATATCCCATGTCCTGCATTATCTTTTGGGCAACTGCGGAATAGTCATTACTAAGTTGAAACCCCATGTCCTTCATCAAATCACGTCCCCATAGAGAGATTGGGAGATCGAGCACATATGGTTGAAAAGTGCCAGAATGCCCTTCAGAATCTTTCCATGATAAATGCCTACAGCTGACTTGTGGAGCTCGAGCGTATCCCAAACCTCTTAGTGATTGATCTGAGAGCTGCACCAGCCACCCCTTTGACCAGTCCTTTTGTGCAATTATACTACGATCTGCTCCAGTATCTAGTATTCCCAAAATTGATTTGCCTTCTATAGTTAACTTTAAAGTAGGACGGTCATCCATATCTAAGGACAAGTAAACGCAATTCCCTCCGGTAGTTCCAATTTCAGCACTTGTCCTTAAAAAGGAATCAGCAGGAAAGCGGGTATGCAAACTGGGTAGAATTAGCAATTGGGCAATCCGGTCTCCTGGGGAAATGGACACAATGCCTTTTGGGGCCTCCACCATAATCTTCACTGTTCCTACTGTGTCCAGATTAATAAGCCCAGGGAAAACATGAAGGCCTTGTAGGACGGAAGAAGCACGCCCAATTAACAGGCCCACAGTGCCAGGTGGTAAAGGTCCTTTAAATTCAGTCTCCACCAGTTGGACTCCCATTTTAGGTGTTAATACGAGTCTGGTGGCGGAGCAGAGGTCCAGTCCCACGGCACCTGCAGTGGCTCTCCGCGATTCTTGGGATGGCGCAGGGACGGCCATGACTCGGTTTCCATTGTCCCATTTTCCATTGCCCCATATATTTGCGGGCCCTGGGGTCGGGGGCCCCCCGGCCGTTTTTTGACATGTTTCTATCTTTTAAAGGTTGACCATGTATATCTCTGACGGACCTACACTCATTAGCCCAATGCTTTCCCTTTTTACATCTGGGGCATAAGCCCGGTTGACGGCTAACAGAGGTGGGCTCAACTTTGGATGTTCCCTTCTTGTTAGGACATTCTCGTTTGAAATGTCCTCCTTGACCACACCCAAAACACTTTCCGGCAACAGGGCTGGATTTATGTGATAATTGAAGGACAGCAGCAGCAAGGCCTGCATTAGTTAACGGCCCACCTATTTCTCTACAGACTTTCATCCAGGCCTCTATGCCTTTGTTTTTATAAGGAGTAATAGCTGCTTTACATTCTTTAGTACATTGTTCAAAGACAAGTTGTTTAATCAAGGGCATTGCTCTATCAGGGTCACCAAAGATTTTTCCTGCGGCGTCCACCATCCTGGCAACAAAGTCTGAGAAAGGTTCTGTGGGGCCTTGTATAATTTTTGTCAAATTGCCAGACACTTCTCCTCTATTTGGGAGTGATTTCCATGCACGGATACAAATGTTATTAATCTGTTCATATACCTCAGGAGGGTATCCTGTTTGTTGATTAGCAAACCTGCCTTGTCCCAAAAGCATATCCTTATCCCAGGCAGGGCGTCCCGCTGCATGATTTTGGGCAGCTTGCTCTACTGCACCCTCTAGCATAAATGCTCTCCAATCCAAGTATTTCCCTGGGGAAACACAAGCGCGGACTAGACTAGCCCAATCTGAAGGAGTCATGCAAAATCTAGTAAGTCCCTCCACCTGAGTAAGGGTGAAAGTGGCATCTATGCCATAAGTGCGGACAGATTCTGCCAAGGTTTTAATTATCTTAAAGTCTAAAGGCTCATGATATCTTCCCCTGTTATTGTCCTGAAATACAGGGTATGCAAGTCCCATATCTGTATTAACTGTCCTCCAAACTTGCGCATGAAAAGATCTCCCAGAACCTTGGCTCCCCCCCACATACGGGGGTGGGGCAACCGGCACCATATCTTCTTCTAGATATTCTACCTCCTCCTCCTCAGAGTTTTGTTGACCGATATTGGATCCCTTCCCCTTCTTACAGTAGCCTGCGTGCCCTGTGTCTCCGTTTTCTTCTTTTTTATTTTTATCTTATGTAGTTGTTGTAGCAATATATCAAGGTCCTCAGAACTCTCTGAGTCGCTTGTGTTCTCAGGCGTTTTTAATTCAGTCAAGTCTGGGTAGAGCCTTCTCCTATTTTTATTTTCAGGCTCTTTTGCCTTCTCACTACTCTTACTCTTAATACTCTCTGCCACTTCACTATGTGATCCTTCAGATTTTTCCTCATGTAGTTGCTCAAGAACAGCTTGACCCTCACTCACAGCTTCTTGGCATTTACTATCTGCTATACATCCTCTAACTAACTTCCAAAGTGGTATAACACCACCCTCCAAGGTGCCTTGCTCATGAGCGAAATCTAGATCTTTCCCTAATTTGTCCCAGCTAGGAATCGTAAGACTCCCTGAAAAGGCAAACCAAGGAGCTGCTATATCAGCTTCTCTCAAAAACATCTGCAAAGTGCTCTGCTTTACCTTAAGTCCTTTTGAACGTAGCAACCCATCTAGGGCCAACAAAATTGGGCTTCAAGAGGTAGCGCCCATAATGTCTCCAAAGATATAATGAAAGTGAAAGTACAAAAATCCCCGCTCTCTCCTTTTCTATGGAGGAGCGTCCCGCTACTTACTTGCGGATTCCCACTTACCTGGGAACTTACTGGTGCACCACCCTGACTGCTGAAAGTTCTGGATCCTGGGTTCGAGGAATATGTTCCCCGTGTGGGCCACCAACTCTCGCCACCCCTCGCCGGCAAGGGAAACACAACACAGGATTCTTCTTTCAACAGTTTATTCAGGCCTTGAGTCATGTATCATTCTTCTAGCGCCCGCCCAAGCACAGCTTAATAAAGCCCCCCGCATCCCAATCCTAAGCCGCCACGTGGATCTCTCTCATAGGGTGGTAAGGGATTGCGTGCCAACTCTCCATAAAAGGAGTTGTTTATCACAGGCCACAGTGGAAGCCTGCGCCATCTTCTAATGGCGGCCAATGTCTATAAGAATAGCCTACCACAATAATATTACAATACAGTTGGGGTTAGGGTTAGTATTAGGTCTACGGTCATCATTAGGGGTAGTGTTAGGGTTAGGGTAATGGATATGATTAGATGTAGGTTTAGGTTTATGGTTTGGGTTAGATTGAGGGTTAGGCTTAGGGTTAGGGCTATGGTTATGGTTAGGTTTATGGTAAGGGTTAGGTTTTGAGCTAGGGTTAAGTCTATGGTGAGGGTGAGGTTTAGGATTAGGTCTAAGGTTAGCTTTCTGGTTAGGTTTAGGGTTAGGGTTATGCCTAGCATTATCAATAAAGTTAGGGTTGTATTTAGGGTAATGGGTATCTTTAGAGCTATGTTTCTTTCTAGAGTTAAGGTTAGGGTTAGAGCTAGGCTTAGGGTTAGATTTTGGGATAGGTGTAGGTTTATATTTAGGGTAAGGGTTAGGTTTTGAGCCAGGACTAGGACTAAGGCGAGGTTTAGAATAGGGTTAGGGCTGTGGTTTGTGTTAGGATTACACCTAAGACTTGGTTTAGGCCTAGGATAAATCTAGGTTTTGTGTTAGGTTTAGGCCTAGGGTTATAGCTATGGGTAATATAAGAGCTAGTGTTATAATTAGGGCTAGTTTCAGGGTTAGAGTTATGGCTAGGTCTAGTGTTAGGTTTAGATGTTTTTTAGGCTCACGTTTAGAGACAGGTTTACTGTTAAAGGCAGGGTCAGTGTTCAGGTTAGGGTTAGGGTTAAGGTGAAAGCCAGAATTAGGACAAGGTTAGGTTTAGGGGTAGGCTTAGTGTTTGTTTTAGGTTAAGGGTTATTGTTAGGGCTAGGACTAAGTTTTTGTTTAGGTCTAGGGCTAGAGTTACCACTAGATTTAGGATTTGATTTAGGTTTAGGGCTAGTGTTATGGTTAGGTTTATGTATAAGGTTACTATAAGTCTTTTTTCAGGGTTCAGTTTAGGGTTAGGTTCAGGTTTAGTCCTATATTTGGTGTTAGTATCAGAATAAGGGTTAACGTTACGGTTAGGTTTGGGGATAGATTTAGATCTAGAATGAGTGATAGGGTTAGGACTATAATAGGGTTAGGGTTTGGGTTAGGCTAAGTATTAGGATTAGGACTAGGGTTCGCATTATGGATAGGGTTTGGCTTAGGGTAAGGGATACGGTTAGGGCTAGAGTTAGGATTAGGTTTAGGACTAGGGATTAGGGTTAGGGTTACGGTTAAATCTAGTGTTAGGGCTCAGATTAGGGCTATTTTGTATTATGGTTAAGGCTAGAGTTCGGGCTAAGGCCAATTCTTACTAGGTTTATGATTAGGGTTAGTATTAAGGATGAGATTTGGGCTGGTCTAGTGTTAGCATTAGCTTTAGGGTTAGCGTGATATTTAGAGCTATGGTTAGTTTTAGACCTAGGACTTTAATTAGAGCTGGAGTTATGGCTAGTTGTAGAATTAGGGTTTGGTTTAGATTAAGGTTTAGGGTTAGAGCAATGGCTTGGTTTTGTTTTAGGGCTAGGGCTATTGATCTGGCTAGTTTTAGAATTAGCAATGGTATTAGGGCTAGGGGTAGGGTGAGTTTTAGGCTTAAATTTAAGGTTAGATTTAGAGTTATGCTTAGATCTAGGGTTAGGGCTATGGCTACAATGAGGGTAAATTTAGGGCTAAGGTAATGGATAGGGTTAGAAATAGAAGTAGGGCTAGGATGAGAGTGAGTTAGTCTTAGGACTAGGGTTAGCGGTAGGGTTAGGGTTAGGGCTAAATTAGCTCTAGGATTAGCGCTAGGGTTAGTGTTAGTGTTAGGCCTCTGGTTAAGGCTAGGGTTAGGTTTTGTGTAATTGTTAGTGTTAGGGTTAGTTTTAGGGGATGTGATAGGGTTATAGTTAGGTTCAGGGCTAGGTCGAGGTTTAAAATTAGGAATAGAGCTAGGGTGAGTGTTTGGATTAGGATTAAAGCTAGGTTTAGGGCTAGGTTTTGTGTTAGGGTTATATTAGGGCTAGGGCTAATGTCACGTCTAGGGTTATAGGGTTAGGGCTAGGATTAGGTCTAGGGCTAATGACAGGTCTAGTGTAAAGGTTAGGGTCAGTTTTAGGGTAAGGTTTATGGCCAGGTCTATTGTAAGGGTTAGGTTGAGGACTGGGGTCAGCTTTACAGCTAAGGTTATTATTAGTGACAGGGTCAGATTTAAGGTATGTGTTAGGTTCAGGTTTAGGTTTAGGGCTCAAGTTACCATTAGTGTTATGGTAATGTATATGGTTAGGTTTAGGATTCAGGCTAGGTTTAGGTAATGGATAGGGTTAGGGTTAGGGTTAAAAATATGGTTAGGGTTAGGGCTATATTTTGGGTTAGAAAAAGGTTAAGTTCAGAGTAAATTTAAGTTATGTGTTAGAGCAAATATTAGGGTTATGGTTAGGTTTAAAGGTATGTTTAGGGCTCAAATTAGGGCTAGGTTTTGGGTTACTTTAGGGCTACAGTAGGACTATGGCTAATGTAAGATCTAGGGTTATTATTAGGGCAAGTTTTAGGGTTAGCATTAGGTCTAGGTCTAGTGTTACATTAAGGCTTAGGTTTAGGGTGATGATTAGAAATATGGTGAGTGTTAGGGTCAGATTTAGGGTCAGTGATACTTTTAGGGTTAGAAATAGCACTCAGATTAGGGCTAGGGTTAGGGCTAGGTGTAGGGTTAGGGTCTATGTTAGGCTTAGGGTAAGAATTAGGGATAGGGCTAGTCTAATATATATAGGCTCCCCAAGTTAGGGACTTCTAGGATCAATAGTTTTTAGACAGGTTATAGTTTGTGTTAAGGTTAGTGTTAGGGCTAGTGTTAGAGCTAATATTGGGGTTAGAGTTAGTTTTATTCAATTTTTTTTATACTCTGCATGATTCATTTTTTCCTATCCTTACTGTAAGTTAAATGGTTCACTGTAAGGAACATTTTACATTTTAAAGTTTCAGTTCATTTTGTCCTATTATGGTAAATGGAAATGGAGCTGGAAATCAAACAGTTTGGGTGCTAGCTGCTTGAAACTTCACACTCCATCAGTTTTCTGTGGGAAATTTCTGGTTTGTTCTTGCGAAAGTAGGCCTAAGCTGAAGCATGTAAAAACAACTTTAATCTGAGAGTCCTTTAGGAAAAAATAGGGAAATATGCATGTACTGAAATACTCCATCAACTATTTGGTTAGATTTCTTTAATACCGCACAGCATTCATCCCTTCCCCATTAGGCTGCCCACAGTTGGAATTTCTAAGGTGAAAGTTCCCATAAAAAAGTTAGGATTAAGGAAAGGGCTAGTGTTAAAGCAAGTTTTAGGGTTAGAGTTAGTTTAATTCGAAATTCTTTGATACATGGCAAGATTTATCTTTTAGCTAGATTTAATCTGTTTCCCAGGTTTAGGCTTTCTCGGTTCACATGTTTGCTCTCAGGAACAGTTTGTATTTTAAGATTTCACTTCATTTTGACCTATACAGGTAAGTTAATGAAGCTAAAACACAAACAGGGTTTGTGCTAGCTGCTTGAAACTTCACACATTCCATCAGTTCTCTGTAGGGACTCTCGTATGTTCCTTGTGGAAGTAGGCCTAAGCTTAAGCATGTAAAAGCAACTTTATCTGAGAGCCCTTTAGGAAAAAACAGGGAAATATGCATGTAGTGAAATACCTCCCATTATTATTTGGTCAGATTTGTTTGATGCTGCATAGGATTCATCACTTAGCTTGCCCCACAAGGCTCCAAAAGTGTGGGAATACTAGGATAACTGGTTTTCTAAACACATTATGTTTAGGGTTAGGTTTAGGGTTAGGGCTAGGACTAGGGTTAGAGGTAATGTTAGGGTGAGAGTTAGTTTTGTTCAAATTTCTTTGATACTGGGGAAGAGTCATCTTTTGTCTAGCCTTAGTATGCTCCGAAGTTATGCTCTTCTCAATTAAAAGGTTCACTATCATGAACACTTTGTATTTTAAAGTTTCATTTCATTTTGACCTATATGGGTAAATGGAAATGGAGGTGGAAATCAAAGAAAAGGCATCCCTTCCCCAAACCTAACAGTAAACCTAACATTAAATGTAGCCCTAAACTTAGGCCTAAGCCTAACAATAATCCTATACCTATTCCTAGCCTTAATTTAGCCCTAACCCTAAACCTAGCTCTAATACTAACTCTAACTCTTGCCCTAGCCATATTCCTAGTTCTCACCTTTCCCTTATCATAACCCAAACACTAGACATAACCTTAGTTCTAACACTAGCCATAGCCATAATCCTAGAATTATCCATAACTCTAAATGTAACCCTAAGCCTAAACTCACCCTAGGCTCAAATTGTTTAGGGCTCAAATTAAAGCTAGGTTTTGGGTTACTTTAGGGCTACAGTAGGACTATGGCTAATGTAAGATCTAGGGTTATTATTAGGGCTAGTTTTAGGGTTAGCATTAGGTCTAGGTCTAGTGTTACATTAAGGCTTAGGTTTAGGGTGATGATTAGAAATATGGTGAGTGTTAGGGTCAGATTCAGGGTCAGTGATACTTTTAGGGTTAGAGATAGCACTCAATTTAGGGCTAGGATTATGGCTAGGTGTAGGGTTAGGGTCTATGTTAGGCTTAGGGTAAGAATTAGGGAATTAGGGATAGGGCCAGTCTAATATATATATCTATATATATATATATATATATATATATATATATATATATATATATATATATATATATATATATATATATATATTAGGAATTAGGTCTAGGTTTACAATTAGGTGAGGGTTAGGTTTAGGCCTATGGCTCAGTTTTGTTTTAGATGTAGGGCTAGGTTTAGGGCTAGTTTTAGGATTAGTGATAATGTTACAGCTAGTGGTACGGTGAGGTTTAGGCTTAGATTTATTATTATGGTTAGATCTAGGTTTAGGGCTAGGGATAGGGTTAGGGTTAAGTTTAGGTCTAGTGTTAGGATTATGATAATGGAAAGTGTTACAACTAGAAATAGTGCTAGTGTGAGAGTTAGAGTTAGTCTTAGTTATAATGTTAGGGTTAGGTTTATGGTTAGGGCTAAATTACGGCTAGGGTTAGTGCTAGGGTTAGTGTTAAGGTTAGGCCTATGATTAGGGCTAGGATGAGGGTTTGTGTTAGGGCTGGGGCTAGGATTAGGGCTAGGGCTAATATCAGGTCTGGCATTATGGTTGTGGATAGTTTTAGGGTCAGATTATGGCTAGGTCTAATGTAATGGTTAGGATTAGGGTTAAGGTCTGGTTAAAAGCTTGTTGTATTATTAGGGTCAGGTTCAGGGTTAGGGATTGGTTTCAGTTAAGTTTTAGGATTAAGGCTCGAATTAGCATTAGGTTTTGGGCAATGGATCTGGTTAGATTTATGGTTCACTTTAGGTTTAGTGTTTAGAATGGGGTTAGGGATAGCTATACGGTTAGGTTTAGTTGATTGTTAGCATTTGGTTTAGGCTTATGATTAGGATAATGGATAAGATTACAGATGTGGTTTGGGCTGGGTTTATGGTTAGGATTAGGGCTAGAGTTAAAGTTAGGGTTAGGGTTAGGTTTAGGGTAAGTTTTAAGTTTGAGCTAGGTTTAAGGCTAGGGCGAGGCTTAGGGTTAGAGCAAGTCTAGGGTAAAGGTTAAGGTTAGGGCTATGGTTAGCATTAGGTTTATGGTTAGGGTTACGGTAATGGATAAAGTTAGAGCTAGGGTTTGGGCAATGGTTACATTTAAAATTAGGGTTAAACTTATAGTTAGGGAATAGGACTATTTTAATGTTTAGAGTTAAGATTAGGGCTAGGTTTAGAGGTAGTTATAGGGTTAGAGATACTTTATTCAAGTTTCTTTTCAAAATCCAAGATTCTCTTTAACTAACCTTTCTCTTTTCCCTAGATTTAGGCCTTTTGGTTCAACTGTTTGGTTTCAGGAACAGTTAGTATTTTCATTTTACTTCATTTTGACCTATACGAGTAAATGGAAATAGACCTGGAAATCAAACAAGGTTTATGCTAGCTGCTTGTAACTGCACACACATCCTTAATTCTTTGTGAGGACCCTGTAGCGTGTTCCTTGTGAGTGTAGGCCTATGCTGAAGCATGCAAAAACAGCTTTATCCGAGAGCCCTTTAGAAGAAAGCAGAAAAATATGAATGCACTGAAATTCCTCCCATAATTATTTGGTCAGATTTTTTTGGTACTGCATAGGATTCATCATTTTGCTTGTCCCACAAAGCTCTCCGAGTATGGGACTTCTAGGATCAATGGCTCTCTTATCAGGTTAGGGTTAGTGTTAGGTTTAGGGTTAGGGCTAGGGTTAGATGTAGTGTTAGGGATAGTTAGTTTTGTTCAAATTTCTTTTGATACTTGGAATGAGTCGTCTTTTCCCCAGCCTTACTATGATCCCTAAGATTGAACCTTCTCATTTCAATGGTTCACTATAAGGAACACTCTGTATTTTAAGGTTTCACTTCATATTGAACTATATAGGTAAATGAAAATGGAGGTTGAAATCAAACCGGGTTGGTTTTAGCTGCTTAAAACTTCAAACACTGAATCAGTTTTCTGAGGGCACACTCTTATTTGTTCCTTGTGAAAGCTCTCAGATAAAGTTGTTTTTGCATGCTTCAGCATAGGCCTACACTCACAAGGAACACGCTAGAGGGTACTCACAAAGAATTGAGCCATATTCCTAGTTCTCACCTTTTCCCTTATCATAACCAAACACTAGACATAACCTTAGTTCTAACACTAGCCATAGCCGTAATCCTAGAATTAACCATAACTTTAAATGTACCCCTAAGCCTAAACTCATCCTAACACTAGCAATAACACTAACACTAATCGTAAAACTACCCTTAAATTTAGCCTTAGCCCTAAAACAAAACCGAGCCATAGTACTAATCCTAACCCTTAACCTAAACCAAATCCTAACCCTACATTTAGCCCTAAGACTATGAAAATTTGAATCCTATCCTTAACCCTGAAATTAACCCTGACCCTGAATCTGATATTACCATTAACCCAAATTCAAAACATCACCCCAAATCTAAAACCTAATTGTAAAACTAGACTTAGGCCAAAATATTCCTAAAACTAGACCTAATTTTAACCCTAGTTCTTACATTAGCCGTATTCCTAACAAGAGCCCTAGGTAACCCAAAACCTAGCCCTAATCCAAGACACAACCCTAGCTTTAACCCTAACTCTAAACCTAAATCTAGCCTTAACCTTTACCCTAAAACTAACCTTATATTTAATCGTTGCACTATCCCTACACCTAACCCTAAACCTAGCCCTAACCCTAACCAAAACCCTAGCCCTAACCCTAGCTCTAATGCTATCCATTACCCTAACCCTAACCCTAAACCTAATGCTAACCCTCAGCCTGAACCTAGCACTATCCATAACCCTAACCTATCCATTACCATAAACATAACTTGAACCCTAACCCTAACCATATCATTACCCTATCTCTAAACTTAACCCTAATGCTAACTTGAGCTCTAATCCTAAACCTTAACCTAAACCAAACACTAACTCTGACCCTGACCGTAATAATACCCCTACCTCTAAACGTGACTCTAACCCTCATCCTAACCCTTATACTATACCTAGCCATAAATCTATCCCAAAAACTATCCCTAACCATAACCCTATAACTGACATTAGTCCTAGCCCTAATGCTAGCCCTAAACCTAACACAATCCCTAGCCCTAACCCTAAGCCTAACACTAGCTTTAATCCTAACCCGACACTTAACCCTATTACTAACCCTAATATTAACCCGCACCCTAGCTCTAAAACTTTCTGTAACATCATACCTTACCCTAACCATAACCCTAGCACTAACACAAGCTCTAACCGTATCCCTAATCATAAGCAAAACAGTAATCTTAATGGTAACCCTAGACCTATACCTAATCCTTAGCCTAATCAAAACCCTAACCCTATTAATAGTCCTAACCCTAGACATCATTCTAGCTCTAAACCTATCCCAAACCATAACCCTAACCCTGAACCTATTCTGATCATAACAATAACCCTAGGTCTAAACCTGACCTAACCCATGACTAAACCCTAACACTATCTCAACCAGTAACCTTATATCTAAACCTGACCCTACCCCTAGCCCTAGACCTAAACCTAATCATAAATCTAGCCTTAACTTTAGCCCTAAGCCTAAACAAAAACCTAGCCCTAACCATAACAATAACCCTTAACCTAACACAAAGATTAACCCTAACCCTAGACATAAACTGGTCCTAATTCTGGCTTTAACCCTAACTCTAACTCTAACCTGAACACTGACCCTGCATTTAACACTAAGCTATCTCTAAACCTGACCCTAACCAAAAACCTAACACCCACACTAGACTTAGCCATAATGCTAACCCTACAAATTTCCCTAATAATAATCCTAGGTTTTACATTCTCCATAGCCCTAACCATATGCCTTAACCTAACACAAAACCTAGAGCGAATTCTAGGCCTAAACCTAGCCCTAAGCATAACCCTAACCCTAACCCTATACCTACTCCAACCCAACCCTAGCCTTAGTCTAAACCTCATTCAATGCCTAACCCTTACCCTAAATATATACTTAGACTTATCCCTAACACTAACTCTAACCCTAGTAATAACCCTACATTTAATCCTATCCCTAAATCAAGCTCTAAACCTATGCATAACCCTAACCCTAACCCTAACCCTATTGATAACTCTAGCCATAACCCTAAACCTAATCATAACCCTAACCAATTAAACTAACCCTAGACCTAACCGTAAACCTAACACTCATCATAGCCCTAACCCTAGCTCAAACCCTAACACATACCATAAACCTAAACCTTATCATACCTTAAACTTAACCCTAAAACTAAATCTACCCCTAACCATAACCATGAACCCAAACCTACATCTAACAATATCCATTACCTTAACCCTTATCCTAACCCTAATGATAACCCTAGCCTTAACCCTAAACCTACCATAATCCTATTCCTAGACCTAACACTGAACCTAACCCTCATTCTAGCCCTAGCTCTAACTCTATCACAAACCCTAACCCTAAATAAACCCTTGCCCAAACCCTAACCCTAATCCTAGCCCTAATCCTAACCATAACCATAGCCCAAACCATTGCTCTAAATCTATCCATTCTCCTAACCATAACCCTAAACATAATGCTAACCCTAGCCCTAACCCTAACACTACTTCTATCGCTTACTCTAATTCGAACCTAAACCATCAACCTAGCCCTAACACTTAATCATTCCCTACCGTTACCCTTAATCTAACCATAAGAAACCCCTAAGCCTAACCCTAACCCTGTCCCTAGCCCTATTCCTAAACTTAATCCTAGCCTTAACCATACCTCTAACCCACCCATTAACCTAACCCTAACCATCATTCTCATGATAACCCTAGCCCTAGCCCTAAAATACTGTAACCATAACCATAAACCTAACTCTAGACCTAACCACAAACCTAACCTTTGCCATAATCCTAACCCTAGCTCAAGTGCTAAAAGTTATGTTAATCCTAACACTAACTGTTTTCATAAACCTAAACCTAACTCTAACTCCAAATCCGACATCTAAACCTTTTCTTTACCCTAACCCTAATGATAACTGTAGCCCTAACCCTAATACTAACACTAACCCTAGTCCTAACCCTAAACCTAACCCTAGATGTAGCCATAAACCTTACCCCAAAACTATCCCTAACCATAACCCTAGACCTGATATTAGCCCTAGCCGTAATTCTTGCCATAACCCTAACACAAACACTACCCCTCATCCTAGTCTTAAACCTAGCCTTGATCCCAACTGGAACCCTAAATCTAGCCCTATTCATAATTTTATCCCTTGCCCTACTTCTGAACCTAGATATAACACCATTCCTTCCCCTAAATCTAATCCTAACCCTGACCCTATACTTAACCCTTACACTAATCCTAGAAGTTATCCTAGCCCTAATTTAGCCCTAACCCTAACCCTATCACTAGCACTAAGACTAACTCTATCTCCCTAGCCCTATTAATAGTTCTAACCCTATCCCTTACCATAACCCTAACACTTGCTCTAACCATAGCCGTAAACCTAGCCCTACTACTAACCCTATATCTAACCATATCTCTAAATCTCACCCTAACCCTAACTGTAAACCTCCCACTGAAACTAGCCCTAACACTAGTGCTAATCCTAAATCTAGCCCTAACCTTGTCCTAGCCCTAATCAAAACTGAGCCACATCCCTAACAGTAACTCTTAACTTAAACCAAAACCTAACCCTACAAGTATCCCTAACCCTAGCCTTAATTCCAGTCATGCCCTAACCCTAAAACTAACCTTGACACTGACTCTGACCCTAATACTAACTCTAGCTCTCATATGACCCTAAAAATATACCTAATATTAAAACTAGACATAGCCCTAACCATAACCCTAAAAGTAGCCCTAATCATAACCCTACTTCTTACATTAGTGTTAGCCCTAATCCTAGCTCTAGCCTAACCCAAAACCTAGACCCAATTTGAGCTCTATGCTTCGTTTTAACCCTAAAACTAACCCTAGCCTTAACCATTACCATAAACCTAGCCCTAACACTAAAACTTGCCCTAAACCTCAACCTCACCCTAGCCTTAATTCTAACCATAATTCTAGCCCTAACCCTAGATCTAACAATATCCATTTCTTAACCATAACCTTAACCCTAATGCTAACCCTAGGATAGCCCTAACCCTTTCTCTAAACCTAACTTTATCCATTACCCTAAACCTAACCTGAACCCTAATCCTAACCATATCCATTACCCTAACCGTAACCCTAACCATAATGCTAATTAAAGCCCTAACCCTTAAACTTAACCTAACCCAAACCTTAGCTGTGACCATGACCCTATATCTAAACCTAAGTCTAAATCTAAACCTAACTCTTAATTTAACTGTAAACATAAGCCTAAACTAAACCCTAACACTACCCCTAACCATAACACTAATCCTAAAACTTGCCCTATTCCTAGACCTAGACATAAAACAAAACCAAGCCAAAACCCTAACCTTAACCTTTAACCTAAACCAATCCTACACCTAGTCCTAAGCCTAACTCTAAAATTAACCCTGACACTGAAGCTGACATTAACACTGATCCTATCTCTAAACTTCACCCTAACATAACATTAACTATAACACTAGACCTAGTCTTAACCCTAATATTAAAACTAGTCTTAAATATAACCCCAGTTAGTACATTAGTAGTTGTTCTAACCCTAGCCTTAACTGTAACACAAATCCTACCCCTAATCCGAGCTCTAACCCTAGCTTTAACCCTAATCTTAACCCTTACACTAGCGCTAAACCTAACCCTAAACCTAGCTCTAACCTAACCCTTACCCTAAGCAAAACCCTAACCCAAAACTAACCATAGTCCTAACCCTAATCCTTAGCCTAACTTAAACTCTAACTGTATTAGTAGTCTTAACTCTGGCCCTCATTCTAGCTCTAATCCTAACCTTGACTCTCATCTGATCCTAACAATAAAGCTAGGTTTAAACCTGACCCTATACCTAAACCAAACCCTAACACTAGACCTATCAGTAATCTTATACCTATACTTAAGCCTGACACTAGACTTAGACCCAAAGCTAATCCTAATTATAGCTACGACTCTATCTCTAGACCTAAACAGAAACCTAGCACTAGCCCTAACAATAACCCTTAACCTAAACCAAACACTTACTCTATCCCTAGACCTAAACCTAGTCCTAATTCTAGCTCTAACCCTAACCCTAACCCTATCCCAACAATGATCCTGATTCTAACACTAAACCTAGCTTTAAACCTGACTAACACTGATTTAAACCTGATTCTAACACTAAACCTAGATTTAAACTAGACCTAGACATAACCTTAACCCTATAACTAGTCCTAAACACAACCCTAGCTCTTATATTACCCATAGTACTAATCATAGCTCTAAACCTAACACAAAACCTATCCCTAATTCTTGCCATAAACCTAAATTTACTCTAAGCATAAACATAAGCCTAACCCTAGCCCTAACCCTAACCATAAACCTAACCCTCGCCTTAGACCTAACCTTAGCTCAAAGCCTAACCCTTACACTAAACATAACAGTAGCCATACCCTAAGCCCTAAAACTACCCTAAACCTAGCCCTAATCCTAACATTAACCCTAGCCTGAACATTAGCTCTAACCATATACATTACCCTAACCCTAACACTAACCCTAATTAAAACCCTATCACTAACACTAAACCTAACTCTAACCATAAATATAAACCTAGACATAAACCTAAACCTAACTCTCGCCCTAGCCCTAACCCTATTTCAAACACTAAACCTTACCCTAACCTAACCATAACCCTAGCCCTAAACCTAACACTTACCCTATCCCTAACACTTAAACTAAACTGAACCTTATCCCTATCCCTAAAACTAACCCTAATCCTAGAATTAATACAAACCATAACCTAGCCCTAACATTAGATCTAAAACTATCCATTACACTAAGCATAACCCTAATCCTAATGCTTACCCTAACCTGGTCGCTAAATCTAACCCATCAATTACTCTAAACCTTATCTGAAACCTAAACTAAACCCTATCCATTACCCTAACTCTAAAACTAACTGTAACACTAATTTGATCCCTAAACCTAAACCTTAACCTAAATCAAATGCTAACCCTGACCCTAACCCTAATAATAACCCTAGCTCTATAGCTAACCTTTAACCTAAAAATAACCCTTAGACTAGACCTAGCCATAACCTAACCCTAAAACTATCCTTAACCGTAACCCACGACCTGCTATTAGCCATAGCCCAAGTCATAGCCCTAACCCTATCAAAAAATGTACCCCTCATCCTAGCCCTAATCCTAACTTTAATCCTAAATGAAACATAACCCAAGGACAAATCCTAATTTTAACCCTCACCCTAGCCCTAAACTTAGCTATAACCCCACCCATTCCCCTAAACATAACTCTAACCCAAATGTTAACCCTAACCCTAGCCCAAAACTGGGCCTAACTCTAACCAAAACCTAAACCTAGCTATAACCCCACCCATTCCCCTAAACTTAACTCTAACCCCAATGCTAACCCTAACCCTAGCCCAAACCCTAGGCCTAATGCTAACCATAACCCTACCCCTAATCGTAGCACTAATTTAGCCCTAAACCTAATCCTAACCCTAAACTTCTAGCTCTAATTCTCACCCTAGCTATATCGCTATATAACCATAATCATTACATAAACCTAACCCTAGCTGTAATTCTAGCCCTAGCCCTAACCATAGATCTAACCCTAACTCTAAATCTAACCCTACCCTAAGCTTAAACCTCACCATAACACGAGCTCTAAACCTGATGGTAAACCAAAATCTAGGCCTAACACTAGCCCTATCTGTAGCCCTAAAACAAAACCAAGCCATAGCCCTAACCCTAAACCAAAGACTAACCCTAGGCCTAGCTCTAACTTTACCCTTAATTTGAATCCTAAACATAGCCCTAACACTAATCTTTACCCTCACACTGACCCTAACAATAACCCTCGCTCTAAACATCACCCTAACCATAAACATAACAATAACACTAGTCCTAGCCCTAACACTAACCCTAAAATTAGCAAAATTGTAACACTAGTTCATAGATTAAACATAGCCCTAACTATAGCCATATCAATTACTCTAAACATAACCCTAATTCTAATGCTAACTCTAGGCTTAAATCTAACCCTATCCCTAACCATAAACATATCCATTATGCTAAACCTAACCTGAACCATAAACCTCACTCTCTCATTAGCCTAATTCAAACCTTAATGCTAATTCGAGCCCAAATCTACACCCTAATCTAATGCTAATCCTAGCCCTAATCATAATGTTAATACTAGCCCTAATACTATCTCTAACTTATCCATTACCATAAACCTAACCCTAAACCTAATGATAACGCTAGCTCTAAACCTAAATGTAAACCTAATACTAGACCTAATTCTATACTGAATCCTCATCTATGCCCAAACCCTAGATCAAACCCTAAACTATATTCTAACCCCAACCCTAGCCAAAAGCCAATCACTAATCATAAACCTAAAACTAACCCTAACTCTAACCTGACACTTAACACTGTCCATTACAGTAAATCTAAGTATAAACTTAGTCCTAACAATAACATTAACCCTAAACCTAAAACTAAACCAAACCCTAACATGACATCCAACCCTATCCATTAACCTAACTCTAAAGATAACCTTAGCATTAACCCTAATACTAACCCTAAACTTAAAACTACCCCTAACCCTAACTCGACATCTTACCCTATTCATTAACCTAACTCTAAAGGTAACCTTAGCACTAACCCTAAAACTAATCTTAACCTTAACAGTAAATCTAACCCGAGACATTACACTAAACCTAATTCTCACCCTAGAACTAACCCTAGCTCAAAACCTAATCCGTAGCCTAAACCTAACCCAAAACCTAACCCTAGCCCTAGCTCTATACATAACCATAACTCTACCCTTAACCCTAAACAAAACCCTAGTCCTAACCCTAGATCTAACACTATCCATTACCCTAACAATAACCATTACCCAAATGCTAAACCTAGGCCTAACCCTAACCCTATCACTAACTCTAACAATACCCATTAACCTAATCTTAACCTGAATCCCAAACCTAAACCTACCCATTACCCTAAACCTAACTCTAACCCTAATGCTAATTTGAGCCCTAACCCTAAAATTAAACCTAACACATAACCAAAACATGATGCTGACCCTAAAAATACCTAATTCTAAACCTGATCCATACCCTAAACCTAACCCTTATACAAGACCTAGCCATGAACCTAACCCTATAATTATCCCTAGCCATAATGCTAAGCCTGACATTATCCCTATCCCTAAATTTTCCCCAACCCTAAGAAAAACTCTAGCCCTCATCCCAAAACCAAATCTAGCCTTAATCCTAACCCAATACTAACCCTATTCCTAAACCTAATTCTAATCATCACCCTAGCCCTAAACCTAGCTATATCCCCATCTCTTCCCCTAAACCCAACCCTAAACATAGCCTTAACATTAGGCCTAACACTAACACTAATCCTAGACATATTCCTAGGCATAGTTTAGCCCTAACCATAACCCTAACCCTAGCTTTAAGACTAAATCTAACTCTTGCCTAGCCCCATTTCTAGGTCTAACCCTATCCCTTATCATAACACAAACACTAGACATAACCTTAGCCCTAACCCTATCCATAGCCCTAAACCTAGAATTAACCATAACTCTAAATGTACCCCTAAGTCTAAACTCACCCTATCACTAGCAATAACACTAACATTAATCTTAAAACTACCCTACCTTTAGCCTTAGCACTAAAACATAACTGAGCTATAGCACTAACCCTAAATTTTAACCTAAACCAAATCCTTACCTGATATCTAGCCATAAGCCTACCCCTAATTTGAGTCCTATCCCTAACCTAAACTAACCTTGACCCTGACTCTGAACCTAACACTAACCCTAGCTCAAAATATCTCTCTGAACTGAAGCCTAACCCCAAAACTAGACTTAGCCCCCAATGTAACCCTAAAATTAGCCCTAAACATAACCTTAGTTTTTACATTAGCCATATCCCTAACACTAGCCCTAACAAAACCCAAAAACCTAGGCCTAATCTGAGCCCAGACCCTAGCTTTAACCCTAAATGTAGCTGTAACCCTAACCCTAAACCTCACCCTAACTTTTATCCGTACACTAACCCTAAACCTAACCCTAACCCTATCCATAACCATAACCATAACCCTAGACCAAGCCCTAGCCCTAGCTCTAACCGTATCCATTGCAGTAACCTGAATACTAACCCTAATGCTAACCTTCTGCCTAACCCTAACACATTCCCTAACTCTAACCTATCTATCACCCTAAACATAACCCTAACCCTAAACCTAACCTAATACTAAACCTAGACATAAAAATAACCCTCAAACTAGCCCTAGTTGTAACCTGAGTTCTTACATGAGCTGTAGACCTAAAGCTACCACAAAACCTAGCCCTAATGAGAGCCCTAACGCTAGCTTTAACTCTAAATCTAGCCCTAACGCTAACGCTAACCCTAACCCTAAACCTAGCCCTTACCCAGCCCTAATCCTAGCGCTAACCCTATCCTTTGTCCTAAGCCAAACTCTAACACTAAAGCTACCCTAGTCCTAAACCTAATCCTTAGCCTAACTCAAACCCTAACTCTATTACTAGTCCTAACACTATCAATTACTCTAAACATAACCCTAATTCTAATGCTAACTCTGGGCCTAAATCTAACCCTATCCCTAACCATAAACCTATCCATTATGCTAAACCTAACCTGAACCTTAAACCTATCTCTCTCATTAGCCTTATTCAAACTCTAATGCTAATTAGAGCCCAAACCTAAACCCTAACCTAAACAAAACCCTAAACCTGACACTGACCCTAATAATACCCCTAGCTCTAAATTTGATCCTTAGCCTAAACCTAACTCTTATACTAAACATAGCCATAAGTATAACCCTAAAACTATCCCTAACCATAACCGTAGACCTGACATTCACCCTAACACTAATTCTAGCCCTATCCCTAACACCCTAGCACTCATTCTAGGCCTAAACCTAGCCTGAAACATAACTCTAATGAAACCCTAGCCCGAACCCTAATTCTAACTTTCACTCTAGCCCTAAACCTAGCTCTAACCCCATCGCTTACAGTAAACCTAACTCAAAGCCTAAAACTAACTCGAGGTCTAAACATAACCATAAACCTAGCCCTATTCCTAGCCCTAATTAAACCCTATACTTACCCCAAACCCTAAGCCTAGCCCTAAGACTAACACTCACTTTTGCCCTATCCCTATCCCTAGCTGTAACCCTATCCCTTACATTAACCCTAATCCTAGCCAGAAACCTAGATTTAATGTTAGTGCTATCCTTAGCCATAGACCTAACCCTAGATCTAAACCTAACTCTAAATCAAACTCTAACCCTAATCCTAAAACTAACCCTAACAACAGCCCTAAACCTAACACTAATCCTAAAACTAGCCCTAACCATAGTCCTGGCTTTACAACAACACCGAGCCATAGCCCTATCTTTAAAACTTAACCTAAACCAAACCTAACCCTACACCTACCCTAACCGTAGCCCTAATTCGAGTCCAAAACCTAACCCTAAAACTTACCCTGATCTTGAATTTGACCCTTACACTAACCCTAGCTCTAAACATCACCCTAACCCTAAACCTAACACTAACACTAGACCTAGTCCGAACCCTAATCCTATAACTAGCCCAAATCATAACACCAGTCCATACATTGTCCGTAAATAAAAACCTAGCCCTAACTCTAACCAAAACCTAGCCTAAACCAAGACTTAACCCTAGCTTTAACCCTAAATGTAACCCTAACACTAGCCCTAACCCTAACCCAAAACATAGCCCAAACCCCAGTTCTTACCCTATTCCTTACCCTAAGTTAACCATACCCCTAATGCTAACACTTGTCTTAATACTAATCCTTAGTTTAACCCAAACCCTAACCCTATTACTACTCCTAACCCTAGGCCTCATTCTAGCTCTAACCATAACCCAAACCTGACACTTATTCTGACCCTAACTGTAACTGTAGGTCTAAACCTGACCCTAACCCTAAACCAAACCCTAACACTAGCAATATCAGTAAACCTATACCTAAACAAAACCCTAACATTAGCCCTAAACCTAACCCTCACCCTAGCACTAATCCTATCCCTTACCCTAAGCCAAACCCTAAACCTAATGTTAACCCTAGTCCTAATCCCAATCCTTAGCCTAATACAAATTGTAACTCTATAACTAGTCCTACCTCTGACCATAATTCAAGTTATAACCATAACCCAAACAATAACCCTAACCCTGACCCTGATTCTGACCCTAAGCATAAACCAAATCCTAACCATAGCCCTACCCATAAACCTATACCTGAACCTAACCCTAAAACTAACCCTAGACCTAAACCTAATTCTAAATCTAGCCATATCTCTCACCCAAGACCTAAACAAAAACCTAGCCCTAGCCCTAATGATAACATTTAAACTAACCCAAACTCTAACCCTACCTATAGACCTAACCAATCCTAATTTAGGCCATAAACTTAACCCTAACCCTAATCCAAACAAAGATCCTCACACTAACACTAACTGTAGCTTTAAAACTGACCCTAAACAAAACCTAAACCTAACACTAGACCTAGCCATAACCCTAACCATAAGCCTAGCCCTTACATATCCATAGGAGTAACCCTAGCTCTAAACATAACAAAAAACCTAGCCCTAATCCTAGGCCTAAACCTAGCCCTAAGCATAAACCTAAACCTAACCCTATCCTTCACGCTAACCCTAACCCGCACCTTAGACCTAACCCTAGATAAAACCCTAACCCTAACACTAAACATAACCCTAGCCCTATCCCTAAACCTAACGCTAACCCTAGCCCTAATCTTAATGTTAATACTAGCCCTAATACTATCTCTAACTTTATCCATTGCCATAAACCTAACCCTAAACCTAATAATAACCCTAGCTCTAAACCTAAATGTAAACAGAATCCTAGACCTAATTCTAAACTGAACCCTCATCATAGCCCTAAACCTAGATCAAACACTAAACTATACTCTAACCCCAAACCTAGCCCAAACCCTAACACTAACCATAAACCTAAAACTAACCCTAACCCTAACCTGACATTTAACACTATCCATTACATTAAATCTATGTATAACCTTATTTCTAACCATAACACTAACTTGAAACCTAAAACTACACCTACACCTAACCTGACATCCAACCCTATCCCTTAACGTAACTCTAAAGATAATTTTAGCTTTAACCCTAACATTAACCCTAAACTTAAAATTACCCCTAACCCTAACTCAACATCTTACCCTATTCATTAACCTAACTCTAAAGGTAACCTTAGCACTAACCCTAAAACTAATCCTAACCTTAACCATAAATCTAACCCTAGACATTACACTAAACCTAATTCTCACCCTAGAACTAACCCTAGCTCAAAACCAAACCCGTACCCTAAACCTAACCCAAAACCTAACCCTAGCCCTAGCCCTATACATAACCATAACTCTACCCCTAATCCAAACCAAAAACCTAGCCCTAACACTAGCTCTAACACTATACATTACCCTAACAATAAGTATAATGTATAACACTATACATTACCATACACACTATACATTACCATAACCCAAATGCTAAACCTAGGCCTAACCCTAACCCTATCACTAAATCTAACCATACCTAATCTTAACCTGAATCCCAAACATAAACCTACCTATTACCCTAAACCTGACTCTAACCCTAATGCTAATTTGAGCCCTAACCCTAAAATTTAACCTAACCCATAACCAAAACATGACGCTGACCCTGAAAGTACCTAATTCTAAACCTGATCCTTACCCTAGACCTAACCCTTATACATATCCATAGGACTAACCCTAGCTCTAAACCTAACAAAAAACCTAGCCCTAATCCTAGGCCTAAACCTAGCCCTAAGCATAACCCTAACCCTACCCCTATATCTAGTCCTAACCCTAGCTCTAAACTTATCACTTACCCTAAGAGAAACTCACACCCTATTGCTAACCTAGTTCTAACCCTAATCTTAAGCGTACCCCAAACCCGAAATTTATTATTAGTCATAACCCTAGTCCTCATTCTAGCTCTAAAATTAACACAAACCCTAACCCTAACCCTGACCCTTATTCTGAATCTAACACTAAACCTACGTTTAAACCTGACCCTGACCCTTATTTGAAACTTAACATGAGCCCTACCAGTAACCCTATACTTAAATCTAAAGTAACTAGGGCCCTAGACCTAAACCTAATCCTAAATATAGCCCTAACCCTAGTCCTATCACTATAAATAACTATTAACCTAACTCAAGCACTAATCTTACCCCTAGACCTAACCCTAGTTTTCATTCTGCACCTAACCCTAATCCTAATCTTAACCTGAACTTTGACACTTAGCCTAAAAAAACCTCTAGCTCTAAAACTTATCCTAACCCCAAAACTAACCCTAACACTACATGAACCCTAAATCTAGCCATAACCATAATTCTAGCTCTTAAATTACTAATACACCTAACACTAGCCCTAATCCTCATGCAAAACTTATCCCTAATTGTAGCCCTAAACCTAACCCTAAGCAAAACTCTAACCCTGTACCTAGCACTAACCCTAACCCTAACCCTTGTCCTAGCCCTATCCCTAGCTCAAAACCTTAACCTTACCCTAAATATAACCCTAAACCAAACCCAAAACCTCACAATAACCCTAGCCCTAATCCTAACCATAACCATAGTCCAAACCCTAACTCTATCAATTACCGTAACCATAACCCTAAACCTAATGCTAACCCTAGCCCTAATCCTAACACTAACCCTACAGCCCTGACTGTAACCCTAACCCTTGACCTAACCCTAATACTAGCTGAATCCCTAACACTTAAACATAACCTAAAACTAAACAAAGGCCTAGCCCTAACCCTAGCCATAATCCTAAACTTAACACTTGCCCTAACCTAGCTTGAACCGTACCCATTAACTAACCCTAAACTTAGCCCTAATGATAACACCAGACCTAAAGATAAACCTACCCTAACCCTATACATAAACCTAACCCTAGAACTAACAGTGAACCTAACCCTAATCCTAACCCTAAGCTAGCTCAAACTCTGACCCTAAACCTAACCCTAATGCTAACCAAAACCTAAACCTAATTCTAACCTGACATCTAAACGTATTACCCTAACTCTAATGATAACCCTAGCCCTAACACTAACACTAACCTTAGCATAACCATGACCATAACCCTAGACAAAACCCTAAATTAACCTTAGCCCTAGCACTAAACCTAGCTCAAACCCTAAACCATATGCAAAACCTAAAACTAACTCTAACCCTCACCCTAACCCTGACCCTAACCCAAACTCTACCTAATCCTAATTTAACCCTATCCCTAAACCTAGGTCTAACCCTATAAATTGCCCTAAAAATGACCATAACGCTAATGCTAACCCTAGGCCTAACCCTAAACCTATCACAAACCCAAACCATTACCCTAAACCTAACCTGAAACCTAAATCTAACCCTATCCATTACCTTTACCCTAATTATAACCTTAATGCTAATTCGAGCCTAAACCTAAACCTTAACCTAACCCAAAACCAAAGTCTTACCCTGACCCTAATAATACCCCTAGCTCTAAACCTGACCCTTTTCTTAAAAGTAACACTTAAATTTGACCTAGCCATAAACCTAACCCTAAGACTATCTCTAACTGTAAACCTAGACCTGACATTAGCCCTAGCCCAAATATTTGCCTTAACCCTAACACAAAACCCAGCCCTAATCCTACTGTTAAACCTAGCATTAATCCTAACACAAACCTTAAACCTAGCCCTAACGCTAAAGCTAATAATAAAACTAGCTCTAAACCTAACCACAGCACTAAAACAAAACCAAGCAACAGGCCTAACACTAAACCTTAACTTAAACCAAACACTAGCACTACACCTAGAACTAACCCTATTCCTAATTCAAGACCTAATCCTAGGCTTAAAAATAACCCTGACCCTGTCTCATATCCTAACACTCACCCTAGCTCTAAACAGCACCCTAAAATTAAACCAAACCCTAACAGTAACCCTGGCCCCTAATTTGAGTCCTAACCCTAACCCTAAAACTAACCCTGTCCTGACTCATATTCTAACACGAACTCTGGCAATAAATATCAATCTAACATTAAACCTAACCCTAACACTTGATCTACCCCTAAGCCTAACCCTAAAATTAAATTTAATTGTAACCCTAGTTCTTATATTAGTCATTGCCCTAATGCTAGCCTTAAACCTCACACAAAACTAGCCCTAATTTGAGGCCTAAACCTAGCTTTAACCCTAAACCTAACCATAACACTAACCCTAAAGCTATCTCTAAATGTATCCCTTACCCTAAGCAAAACCCTAAACCTAATGGTAACCCTAGACCTATACCTAATCCTTAGGCTAACCAAATAATAACCATATTAATAGTCCTAACCCTAGATCTCATTCTAGCTCTAACCCTATCCCAAACCCTAACCCTAGCCCTGACCCTCATTCTGAACTTAACACAAACCTGAGGTATAAACCTGACCCTAATCCTAAACCAAACCATAACAATAGCCATACTGGTAAACTTATTCCTAAACCAAACTCTACCATTAACCATAGACCTAAACCAAATTCTATATCTCGCCTTAACTCTAGCTCTAGACCTAAAGAAAAACCTAGCCATAGCCCTAACAATGACCCTTAACCTAACCCAAAGACTAATCCCACCCCTAGACCAAATCCTAATCCTAATTCTGGCTTTAACCCGAACCCTAACTGTAATCCGAACACTGACCCTGCCTTTCACACTAAACTTAACTCTTAACCTGACCCTAATCAAAATCTAAACCTAATTCTAGACACATCCATAACTCTAACACTAAAACAAGCCCTAATCATAACTCTGGCTCTTACATTACCCATAGCCCTAACCCAAGGCCTAAACCTAACATTAAACACAGAGCTAATCTGAGGACTAAATCTAGCCCTAAGCATAACCCTAGCCCTAACATAAACCTAGTCCTCACCTTAGTCCTAACCATAGCTCAAAGCTTAAACCTTACCCTAAATATAAACCTAGAGTTATCACAAACTCTAACCCTAACCCTAGCCCTAAACCTAGCTCTAAAACTACCCATTACCCCAACCCTAAAATTACTGATAATCCTAGCCCAAACCCTAACTCTAAACCTAACCCTAACCAGAAAACTGACCCTAGACATAATCCTAAATTTAACACTTGGCATAGCCCTAAACTTAACTCAAACCCAAAACCCAACCAGAAACCTAAACAAAACCATAGCCTGAATCCTAACCCTAAAACAAAATCTAACCCTAACCTAACCCTATACCTAACCCTATACATTACCCTAACCCTAAACCTAGCCTTAATGATAACCCTAGCCCATACCCAAACCCTAACCCTAATACTAACTCTACCATAATCCTATCCCTAGACCTAACCCAAAAACTAACCCTCTCCCTAGCATAACCCTAGCTCAAAACTTAACCCTTACACTGAAAATAACCCTAAACCTAACACTAGTTCTTAACCTAACACTAACCATAACTCAAGACCTATTCCTAACCTTAACCCTAGTTCTCACCTAAGCTCAAATCCAACCCACTACCATAACCATAACCCTTACCCTAATGCTAACCCTAAGCCTAACCCTAAACCTATTGCTTATGCTAACCCTATCAATTACCCTAAACCTAACCTGAACCCTAAACCAAACCCTATCATTACCCTAACTCTAACCCTAATGCTAATTCGAGCCCTAAACCTAAATCCTAACTTAAACCAAACCTTAAACTTGAACCTAACATTAAAAATTCCCCTATCTCTAATCCTGACCCTTACACTAAGCCTAACAATTGCACTATATGTAGACCTAAAACTAACCCTAAAATTATATTTAACCATAACCCTAGCCCTGATATTAGCCCTAGCCCTAATCCTAGTCTAAACCTAAAAAAAATACCCCTATCATAACGCTAACTCTATGCCTAGTCCTAACCCTACTATAACCCTAACCCTACATTTAAACCTAGCTCTAACACCATCCCTTATCCTAAACATAACTCTAACCATAATCCTATCACTAGGCCTAAACTGAACACTAATCCTAGCCCTAATCCTGGCCTTAATTTAACCTTATCCAAACCCTAACCCTAATCCTAGCTCTAAGACAAACTCTAAATCTCACACTAGCCCTATTCCTACTTCTTACCCTATCCCTTACTATAACTCTAAATCTAGCCCTAACCCTAGCCATAAACCCTGCCCTATCCTTAGTCCTAGCCTAACCCTAGATCTAAGCCTAACTCTCAATATAACCCTAACCATAATCCCAGGCTTAACACTAACACTAGACCTAACCCTAATAATTGTCATAAAACTACTGCTAACCCTAACCCTGGGACTAAAACAAAACCGAGCAATAGACCTAACCCTAAACTTTAACTTAAATCAAACTCTAAATTATACCTACAACTAATCCTAGCCCTAATTCTAGTCCTATCCCTAACCTTAAAACTAACCCTGACCCTGACTTATACCCTAACACTCACCCTAGCTCTAAAACACCACTCTAAACTTAAACCAAACCCTAAGAGTAAACCTAGCCCTAATTTGAGTCCTAACCCTAACCCTAAAACTAACCGTGTCCCTGACTGCTATTGTAACAATAACACTAACTCTAAATTATTCCTAACCCTAAACCTAACCTTCACACCAGAACTACCCCTAACACTAACCCTAAAATTAACCTTAATTGTAACCCTGATTCTTACATTACTTGTTGCCCTATTCCTAGACCTAGTGCTAACACAAAATCTAGCACTAATTGGAGCCCTAAACCTAGCTTTAACACTAATCCTAACCCTAACCCTTACCCTAACATTAGCTCTAACTCTATCCCTAAACCTAAGCAAAACCTAACCCTAATGTAACCCTAGACCTATCCCTAATTCTTATGCTAATCAAAACCCTAACTCTATTAATAGTCCTAAATCTAGCCATCATTCTAGCTCTAACCTTTCCCTAAACCTAACCCTAACCATAACCATAACCCTGACACTTATTGTGACCATAACACTAACCCTAGGTCTAAACCTGACCCTAACCATAGACCAAACCCTAACACTAGCCCTACCAGTAACCTTATATTAAACCTGACTCTACCACTAGCCCTAAACCTAAACCTAATTCTAAATCTAGGCTTAACTCTAGCCCTAGACTAAACAAAAACTTAGCCCTAGCCCTAACAATAATGCTTAACCTAATGCAAAGACTAACCCTACTACTAGCCATAAATCTAGTCTTAATTCTAGCTTTAACCTTAATGCTAACACTAACCTGAACACAGACCCTACATTTAACACTATGCTATCTCTAAGCCTGACCCTAATCGAAAATCTAAACCTAACACTAGACTTAGCCATAACCCTAACCCTACAATGAGCCCTAATCATAATCCTAGCTCTTACATTACCCATAGCCTTAACTCTACACCTTAACCTAACACAAAACCTAGCGTGAATCCTAGGCCTAAATCTAGCCCTAAGTATAGCCATAACCCTAATCCTAGCCCTAATCCTAACCCTAACTTTAGCCTTAGTCCTAAACTTTACTCAATGCCTAACTCTTGCCCTACATATAAACTTAGAATTATCCCTACCTCTAACCCTAACCCTATCCCTAACCCTAAACTTAACCCTATCCCTAAACCTAGCTCTGAACATACAAATTACCCTAACCATGACCCTAACCATAACAAGAAAACTAACCCTAGACCTAACCCTAAACCTAACACTTGCCAAAAACCGAACCCTAGCTCAAACACTAATGCATACCAGAAACCTAAATCTGACCATTCCTTAACCTTAAACCTAAAATAAAATCTAACCCTAAACCTAAACCTAAACTTACATCTAACCATATCCATTATCCTAACCCTTATCCTAACCCTAATGATAAATGTAACCCTAACCCTAACCCTAACCCTAAACCTACCGTAATCGTATCCCTAGATCTAATGCTGAACCTAACCCAAAACTTAGCCCTCGCCCTAACTCTAGCTCAAACCCTAATCTTTACCCTAAAAAAACCCTAGCCCAAACCCTAACCCTAATCCTAGCCCTGATCCTAATGGTAACCATAGCCCAAACCCTAGCTCTAACTCTATCCATTACCCTAACCATAACCCTAAACCAAATGCTAACCCTAGCTCTAACCCCAAATCTACCTCTATTCCTAGCTCTGATACTAACATGAACCCTCAACCTAGCCCTAACACTTACTAAATCCATGAGATTGACCCTGAACCTAGCAGTAAGAAAACCCTAAGCCTAACACTAATCCTAACCCTTGCCATAACCCTAATACTAACCCTAACCCTTGACTTAACTCTAAACCTAACCCTAGCCTTAGCACTAACCTTAGCGTAAACCCTAACCAGTATCCTAAACTTAACCCTAACCCTAGCCTAAACCATAACCCTAACCCTAACTCTAGCCCTAATTCTGAACATTATCCTAGCCCTAACCATAGCTCTAAATCGATCAATTACCCTAACAATAACCATAAAACTAATGCTAACCCTAGGCCCAACCCTAACCCTATCCATTAACCTAAACCTAACATTAACCCTAAACCTAACCATATCCCTTACACTACCCCTAAATCTAAACCTAATGCTAATTTGATCACTAACTGTAAACCTCAACCTAATCCAAACCCAAAACATGACCTGACTATTATAATACCCCTAGGTCTAAACCTGAACCTTACCCTAAACCTAACTCTGAATATAGACCTAACCATAAACCTTACCCTAAACTATCCCTAACTGTAACCCTAGACCTGATATTAGAAATAGCCCTAATTTTTGCCATAACCCTAACACAAATGCTAGCCCTCATTTTAGCCATAAACCTATCCTTGATCCTAACTCAAACCCTAACTATAGCCCTATCCCTTATTTTATTCCTTGCCCTATATCTGAACCTAGATAGAACCCCATCCCTTCCCCTAAATCTAACTCCAACTTTAACCCTAGATTTAACCCTTACACTAATCCTAGACCTGGTCCTAGCCCTAATTTAGTGCTAACCCGAAACCTAACACTAGCACTAATACTAACACTAATTTTCGCCCTAGCCCTATTCCTAGTTCTAACCTTATCCCTTACCATAACCCTAAAACTTGCTCTACCCTTAGCCCTAACCCTAGCCCTACCACTAAACCTAGATCTAACCATAACTCTAAAACTAACTTCATTCCTATGCCTAAACCTCACACAAAATCTAGCCCTAACACTATCGCTAATATTAAAACTAGCCCTAACCTAGTCCTAGCCCTAAAAATGAGCCATAGCCCTAACTCTAACCCTTAACCTAAACCAAAACCTAACCCATACCTAGCCCTAACCCTAGCCCTAATTCCAGTCCTATCCTAACCCTTAAACTAACCTTGAGCCTGACTCTGACCCTAACACTAACTCTAGCTCTAAGATCACCCTAAAATTATACCTAACCCTAAAACTACACCTATCCCTAACCCTAACCCTAAAAGTAGCCCCAATCATAACCCTAGTTCTTACAGAAGCCATAGTCCTAATCCTAGCCCTAGGCTAATCCATAACCTAGCTCTAATCTGAGCCCTATCCCTTGTTTTAACCCTAACCCTAACCAGAGCCTTAACCATTACCCTAAACATAACCCTAACACTAAAACTTGCCCTAACACTAAACCTATCCCTAGCCTTAATCCTAACCAAAATCCTAGCCCTAAACCTAGCTCTAACCCTATCCATTACCCTGACCATAATCGTAACACTAATGGTAACCATAAAATAACTCTAACCCTATCCCTAACCCTAACTTTATCCATTACCCTAAACTTAACCTGAAACTTAAACCTAATCATAAACATTACACTAACCTTAACTCTAACCCTAACGCAAATGAAAGCCCTGATCCTAAATCTTAACCTAAGTCAAACCTTAATCATGAAAGTGACGCTAATAATAACCCTATCTCTAAACCTGACCTTAACCTTCAACCTAAAACTTACACTAGAACTAGCCATAAACCTAACCCTAAAAACTAACCCTAACAATAAACCTAACCTAACACAAAACCTTACCTTAATCTTAGCTCTAAACCTAGCCCTAATCCTAGCCCTAAACCTATCCTTCATCATAACCCAAACCCTAACCCTAGCTCTAACACTATTTTGACCCTCTCCCTAAACCTAGCTATAACATCATAACCTTAACTTATAACATCATACCTTACACTAATCCTAACCCTAACCCTAGTCCTAAATGTAGGCCTAGCACTAACACTAACCTGAGCGCTAATCCTAGTACAAATTTAGTCCTAAATCTAACCCTAACTGTAACCCTAAACCTAACTCTTATGCTAGCAATAACCCTAGTTCTAAATCTATCCCTTACCATAACACAAACCCTAGACCTAAACCTAGCCCCAACCCCATTCCTACATTCGCCCTCGCCTAAACCTAGAACTAACCCTAACCCTAAATAGAACCCTAACCCAAAGTCTAAACCTCACCCTAACACTAGCCCTAACCCTAATGCAAATTGGAAAACTAGACTTAACCCTTGCCCTAGCACTCAAACAAAATCGAGTCATAGGCTTAATGCTAATCCTCAACGAAAACTAAAACCTAAGCTTATACCTAGCCCTAATTCTAGTCCCTATTTGAGTCGTAACCCTAACTCTAGAACTTACCCTGACCCTGACTCAGACTCTAACAATAACCCTAGCTCTAAACATCACACTAACACTAAACTTAACCAAAACACTAGACCTAGCCCTAAGCCTAACCCTAAAACTAGCCCTAATTGTAACACTAGTTCTTACATTACCCATAGCCCTGTGCTAACAGAAAAGCTAACTCTAATCCGAAACCTAAACCTAGCTTTAAATCTAACCCTAATCTTAACATAGACCTATACCTAACCCTAACACTAGCCATTACCCTAGCTCTAAACCTATACCTTACCCTAAGCCAAGCTCTCACCCTAATGCTACCCTAGTCCTAAACCTAATCCTTAGCCTACCCCAAACCGTAACTTTATTACTAGTCCTAACCCTAGCCCTCATTCTAGCTCTAACCCTAATTCAAATCCTAACCCTAGCAATGACCCTTATTCTGACCCTAATTCTGACCCTAGGATTATACATGACCCTAACCCTAAACTGAACCCTAATACTAGCCCTATGGGCAAACCTTTACCTAAACCTAACCCTAACACTCGACCTAGACAAAAACATAATCCTAAGTCTAGCTATAACTCTCACACTAGCCCTAAACATAAACCTAGCCTTAGCCCTCACAATAACCCTTAACCTAACCCAAACACTACCTGTACCTCTAGGCCTAAAACTAGTCCTAATTCTGGCAATAACCCCAACCCAAGCACTGTCCCTTCATGTAACACAAATCCTAGCTATAAACTTTATGCTAACCCAAAATCTAGTCATAACCTTAACACTAGACCTACCCATAACCCCAACTCTAGGGCTTACATTACATATAACCCTAACGTTAGACCTAAACCTCACACAAAACCTAGCTCTAAGTGTAACCCTAACCCTAACCCTAGACCTAAACCTAACCCTAACCCTTGCCTTAACCCTAACCTTAGCTCAAACACTGACCCTTACCCAAATATAACTCTAGACCTAATCCTAACCCCAACCCTAGTACTAAACCTAACCATAACCAAGGCCAAACCCTACTTCTAATTCTATCAATTACCCTAAATATAATCCTAACCCTAATGTTAAACCTAGCTCTAAACTTAACCCTAAACCTAGATGTCACACTAACCCTAACAACTGCCCTAGCCCTAACCATAACTCAAACCCTAACACTTACCCTAAACCTAACCCTAACATTAACCATAGGCTTAACCCTAACCCTAACCCTAGCCCTAATCCTAACCATAACCCTAGCCCTAAATCTATCCATTACCCTAAATATAAGCCTAATCCAAATGCTAACAATAGGGCTAATTCTAAACCTATTTCTAACACTAACCTTATCCATTTCCTAAAACTAACCTGAACACTAAATCTAACCTTATTAATTACTCTAACCCAATCCCTAACCATAATGCTAAATCAAGCCCTAAACCTAAACCATAACCTAAACCAAACCCTAAACAATACACTTACTCTAACAATACACCTAGCTTTAAACCGGACCCTTTCATGAAACCTAACCCTAAAATAGACCTAGACATAAACCTAACCTTAACACTATCCCTAAGTGTAACCCTAACTGACATTAGCCATAGACCTAATTCTCACCCTAAACCTAACACAAACCAAAGCCCTCATACTAGCCCTAAACCTGGCCTTAATCCTAATCTCAACCCTAACCCTAGCACAATCCCTAATTTCAACCCTCGCCCTAGTTCTGAACCTAGGTATAACCACATCCCTTCCCCTGATCCTAACCCTAACCCTAACCCTAACCCTAACACTAACACTAGCTCTAATACTAGCCCTAATTTAGTGCTAATTGTAAACCTAACTCTAACTCTACCCCTAAGACGAACTCTAACTCTTGACCTAGACCTCTTTATAGTACTAACTATATCTTTTACCATAACCCTAACACTAGCCCTAACCTCACCCCTAAACCTAGCCCAAGTCCTAACCCTAGATCTAACCATAACTCTAAACATAACCCTAACCCTAAGCCTGAACCTCACCCTATCACTATCTCTAACACTATCGCTAATCCTAAAACTAGTTCTAAACACAGATGTAGCTCTAAAACAAAACTGAGCCAAAGCCCTAACCCTAATACTAACCTAACTGTAACCTCAGAACTGACATTAGACCTAGCTGTAATTCTTGACCTAACCCTAACACAAAACTTAACCCTACACCTAACCATAACTCTAGCCTTATTTTGAGTGTTATCCCTAACCCTAAAACTAACACTGACCTTTACTCTGGCCCTAACACTAACCCTATTTCAAATCATCACTCTAATAATAACCTAACCCTAACACTAGACCTAGCCCTAACCCTAACCCTAAAACTAGCCCTAATTATAACCCTAGTTCTTATATTAGCCATAGCCCTGTCCTAGCCCTAACCTAATCTAAAACCTAGCTCTAACAGTAAACCTAACTCTAAACCTAATCCTAACCCTATCTTTAACCCTAACCGTAACCCTAGCCCTAATTCTAGCTCTAATCCTATTACCTTAACCCTAACACTAACCCTAATACTAATCCTAGGATAATCCTAACTCTATCCTTAACCTAACCCTATTCATTACCATAACCCTAACCTGAACCCTAAACCTAACCATATCCATTATCCTAACCCTAATCATAATCTTAACCTAATTTGACCCCTAACCCTACACCTTAACCTAAACAAGCCCTAACTGTGACCTTGACCCTAATAATACCCTTATCTCTAAAAGACACCCTAACACTCAACCTAACTTTTACACTATACATAGCCATAAAACTAACCCTGAAATTATCCCTAAAAAAAACTATAGACCTGACATTAGCCCTAGCCCTAATATTAGCTAAAAAAAAAAAACAAAAAACAACAAAAAAAACAAAAACAAAAACATAGCCCTAATTATGGCCGTAAACCTAGCCTTTATCTGAACCCAAACCCTAACACTAGGCCTAACCCTAAAATTAACCCTCACCGTAGCCCTAAACCTAGCTGTAATATCATTCCGTAACCTAACCCTAATTCTAACCCTAGCCCTAAACCAAAGCATATCCCTAATACTAACCCTAGCTCTAATTCTAGACGTAATTTAGTTCTAATCCTAAACCTAAACATAACCTTAGCCCTATGACTAACTCTAACTCTCGCCCTAGCCCTATCCCTAGTTCTAACGTTATCACTTACCATGACCCTAACCATAGCCCCAAACTTAGCCCTAGCTCTAAAACTAGATCTAACCCTAAATCTAAATCTAACCCTAACCTTAAACATAAACCTCAATCTGACAATAGCCCTAATCCTAATGCTAATTTTAAAACTAACCCTAACTATAGCCATAGCATTTAAGCAAAACTGAGCTACAACTCTAATCCTAAACATTAACCTAATCCAAACCTTAAGGCTATGCCTAGCCCTTACCCTAGACCTAATTCGAGTCCTAAACCTAACCATGCAACTAATAATTACCCTGACTCTGATCCTAAAACTGACCCTAGCTCTAAACATCACCCAAACCCTAAACCTAACGTGAACACTAAACCTAGCCCTAACCATAATCCTAAAACTAGCCCTAAACGTAATGACACGTCTTACATTAGCAATAGCCCTAACCCTAACAGAAAACCTAGCCTTAATCTGAACCCTAACCCTAGCTTTAACCCTAACCCTAACCATGACCCTAACCCTGACTCTAGCTCAAACCCTATTCCTTACCCTAAGCCAAACCCTCACCATAATGCTATCCTAGTCCTAACCCTAATCCTTAGCCTACCCCAAACCCTAACTCTATTACTAGTCCTAACCCTAGGCTTCATTCTATCTCTAACCCTAACCCAAACCCTAAGCCTTATTCTGACCCTTATTCTGACCCTAACACTAATCCTAGGTCTAAGCCTGACCCTAACCCTAAACCAAACACTAACACTAGCCCTAGATCTAACCCTGACCTTTACCTATTTAGGTAAACGTATACCTAAACCTAACTGTAACATTAACACTGGACCTAAACTTAATCCTAAATATAGCCACAACTCTAGGCCTAGCCCTAAACAAAAACCTAGCTCTAGCACTAACAATAACCATTAGTCTAACACAATGACTAACAATACCCCTAGAACTAACCCTGGTAAAATTGTGCTCTTAACCCTAAAACCAATGCTAATCTGAACACTGATCCTTACCCTAACACAAACCCTAGCTCTAAACCTTATCCTAACACAAAACATACCACTAACACTACACCTAACCATAAACCTAAACTTAAAAATAGCGATAAACATAATCCTCGTTCTTACATTACCCATAGTCCTAACACTAGCCCTAAACCTCCCCCAAAAACCTAGCCCTGAATGTAGCACTAAAACTACCTATAAGCCTAACCCTAACCATAGCCCTAGCCCTAACCCTCACACTTACCTAGCCCTAACCTTAGCTCAAACTCTAAATCTTACCCTAAATGTAACCCTAATTCTAACCCTTGCCTAATCCTAACTGTAACCATCATAGCATAAATCCTACCTCAAATTCTACCCATTACCTTAAATATAATCCTAACACTAATGGTAACCCTAGCCCTAACTCTAACCATAATTCTAACCATAGACCTAACTCTAACCCTAAACCTCGCCTAGCCCTAACCATAAACACTTAACCTAAAACTAACCCTAACACTAACCCTAGGCCTAACCCTAACTCTAGTCCTAATCATAACCTTAACCCAATCCCTAACACTAGCACTAACTCTATCCATTACCCTACACATAAACCTATCCAAAATGCTAACCCTAGGCCTAAACCTAACACTATCCATAAAACTAAACCTATACATTACTCTATACCTAATCTGAACTCTAAATGTAATCCTATTCATTACTCTAACCATAACCCTAATGCTAATTTGAGCCCTAACCCTAAGCCTTAACCTAAAGTAAACCCTAACTTGGACACTGACCTTAATAATACACCCAGATCTAAACCTGATGCTTACCCTAAACCTAATCGTTCCACTAGACCTAGCCATGAACCTAACCCTAACCATAACTCTATCCCTGACATTGTCTTAGGCCTAATTCTAGCCCTTACCCTAACACAAAACCTAGCCCTCATCCCAGCCCTAAACCTAGCCTTAATCCTAATCCAACCCTCAACGTGGCTCTATCCCTAATGTTGACCCTCGACCTAGCCCTGAACCTAACTATAATCCCATCACATCTCCTAAAACTAACCCTAACCCTAACAATTACACAAACCATAACCCTAGCCTCAATAATAGGCCTAACGTTAACACTAACCCTATCGCTAATCCTAGCCAAAATTTAGCCCTAACCATAACCCTACCCCTAATCCTTGTCCTGAGACTAATTCACTCTCACCCTAGCCCTATTTCTATTTATAATCCTATTTGTTACCTTAGCCCTAACCTTAGCCCTCATCGTAGCCATAGCCCAAACCCTAGATCTAAACATAACTCTAAATCTAACCCTACACTTAAGCCTAAACCTCACCCTACCACTAGCTCTAATTCCATTGCTAATCCTAAAAATCGCCCTAACCCTAGGCCTAGCCATAAAACAAAACTGAGCCATTGCTCTAACTCTAACCTTAACCTAAACCAAACCCTAATCCTACAACTAGCCATAACCCTAGCTCTAATTCAAGTCTTAGGCCTAAAACTAACCATAGCTCTAAATATCACCCTAGCTGTAAAGCTAATACTAACACTAGACCAGCCCAAATCCCATCCCTAAAACTAACCGTAATCATAAACCCAGTTCTTACATTGGTCTTAGCCTGAACTCTAGCCTTAACCGTAACACAAATGTAGCCTGAATCTGAGCCCTAACAGTAGATTTAACCCTAACCCTAACCCTAACCCTAGTCCTAAACCTAACCCTAACTCTATCCCTAAACATATCCTTTACCCTAAGCCAAACCACATATATAATGGCAACCCTAGTCCTAATCCTAATCCTTAACCTAACCCAAACCCTAACACTATAACTAGTCCTAACCCTAGCACTCATTCTAGCTCTAAATCTAACCCCAAACCTAACCCTAACCTTCACCCTTATTCTGACACTAACACTAATTATAGGTCTAAACCTGAACGTAACCCTAAACTGAACCCTGAAACAAGACTTATAGTAACTTTATACCTAAACCTAAGCCTAACACTAGCCCTAGACCTAAACCTAATGCTAAATCTAGCAATAACTCTAGGCTTAGACCTAAACAAAAACATAGTCCTAGCCCTAACAATAACACTTAACCTAAAACAACCACTAAGCGTAAACCTAAACCTAACTTTGTCCTAATTCTGACTTTCACCCTAACCTTTTTTTTTAGAGAGAGAGAGAGAGAGAGAGAGAGAGAGAGAGAATTATTTTTTAATATTTATTTATTTATTTATTTTTTAATTTTAAGCCAACACAACATCTTTGTATGTGGTGCTGAGGATTAAACCCAGGCCGCATGCATGCCAGGTGAGCACGCTATGGCTTGAGCCACAACCCCGGCCCCTAAACTTAACTCTAACCTGAACACTGACCCTGCCTTTCACAGTCAACCTATCTCTAAACCTGAGCCTAAACAACATCTAAACCTAACACTAGACCTAGCCATAACTCTAACCCTAAAACTAGCTCTAATCATAACCATAGCTCTTATATTACCCATAGCCCTAACCCTAGGCCTAAAACTAACACAAAACCTAGATCTTATCCTAGCCCTAAACCTAACCTTAGGCATAACACTAACACAAACCATAGCCCTAATCCTACCATAAGCCTTCCCTAGTCCTAAACTTGGCTGAAAACCTAACCGTTACCCTAAATATAAACCTACACCTATCCTAAATCTAACACTAAGCCTAGCCCTAATTCTAACCTTAATTCTAGGATTACACCTAGCTGTAAAGATACCCATTAACCTAAACATAACCCAAACTCTATTGTTAACCCTAGGCCTAACCCTAACCCTAAACCTAACCAGAAAAATTATCCTAGACCTAACCCTAAAAGTTACCCTCATCATAGACTTAACCCTAGCTCAAAACCTAAACCTAACCATAAACCTAACCATAACCATAGCCCTAACCCTAAGCCTAACCCTGAAACTAACATTAACCATAAACATAAACTTACATTTAATCGTATCCATTACCCTAACCCTAACACTACCCCTAATGATGACCGTAGTCCTAATCCTAACCCTAACCCTAGCTGTACTGTAAACTTATCCCTAGACTTAACCCTAAACCTTACCCTAACCCTAGCCCTAAACCTAGCTCAAAAATCAACCCTTATATTAAAAATAAACCTAAACCTAACCCTAGATCTAACCTTAACCCTAACCCTAATTCAAGACCTATTTCTAAACATAATCCTAGCCCAAAATTAGCTGTAACCCTATCCATTATCCTAAACATAATCCTTACCCTAATGGTAACTCTAGACTAACCCTAACCCTATCACAAACCCTAACCTTATCAATTACTCTACACATAAACTGAACCCTAAACAAAATCCAATCATTACCCTAACCCTGACCCTAAAGCTAATTAGAGCCCTAACCCTAAACACTAACCTCAAAAGAACTCTAAACCTGAACCTTACCCTAATAATTCCCCTAGCTCTAAACCTGACCCTTATCCTAAACCTAACCCTTACACTAGACCTAGCCATAAAACATTCTAAAACTATCCCCAACCATAACCCTAGACCTGACATTAGCACTAGCCCTAATCCTAACCCTAACCCTAACACAAACCCCAGGCCTTATCATAGCCCTAAACCTAGCATTAATCCTAACTCTAACACTAAACCAAGGCCTCAACCGAACACTAACCCTAGCCCTAATTTAGCCCTATCCCTAAACATAAACCTAACCCTAGCCCTAAGACTAACTCTAACTCTCACCCTTGCCCCATCCCTAGTTCTAAACTTATCCCTTACTGGAACAATGATCCTAGCCCTAAACCTAGCCCTATCCTTAGCCCTATCCCTAACCTAGATTGAACTCTAACTCTAAATATAACTTTAACCCTAGCCTAAACCTAAACCTAACACTAGCCCTAACCCTAATGCTAATCCTAAAACTAGCCCTAATCCTAGCCCTAGCCATAAAACAAAACCCAGACATAGCCCTAAACCTAACCCTTAACCTAAACCAAACCCTAAGCCTAACTTTAAACTTAGCCCTAATTCGAGTCTTAAGCTGAACCCTAAAATTAACCCTGACCATGAATCTGACCATAACACTAACTCTACCTCTAAACATCACCCTAACCCTAAACCTAAACCTAACACTAGACCTAGCCCAAACCCTAAACCTAAATTTTGCCCTAAATGTAACCCTGGTACTTACATTAGCCATAACCCTAATCCTAGCACTAACTTAACACAAAAGATAGCCCTAATTCAAGTCCTATCCCAAGCTTTAACCCTAATACTGACCCTAACCCTAGCCCTAATCATAACCATAACCCTCGCTCTAACGCTAGCTCTAACCCTATCTATCGCCATAACTATAACCCTAAAACTAATGCTAAACCTAGGCCTAAACCTAACCCCATCCCTAACCCTTAACCTATCCATTACCCTAAACAAAACCTAAACCCTAAACTTCAAACTATCATTACCCTAACCCTAACCTTAATGCTAATTCAAGCCCTAAATTTAAACCATAACGTATACCAAACCCTAACCAAGGCCCTAACTCTAATAATACCCCTAGCTCTAAAATTGACCTAAAACTAAACATAACCCTTACACTACCTATATCCATAAACCTAACCCTAAAACTATCATTAACAATAACCCTAAAACTGATATTAGTCCTAGCCCTCATCCTAGCCCTAAAACCAGCCTTAATCATAACCCTAACCATAGGCCTAACCCTAATTCTAACCCTCCCCCTACCTATACAACTAGCTCTAATGCAAATCCTTACGCTAAACTTAACCCTAACCCTAAACCTAATGCTAGGCCTAAGCTGAACAATAACCTTAGCCTTAATTCTAGCCCTAATTTAACCCTATCCCTAACCCTAACACTAGCCTTAAGACTAACTCTAACTTTCACACTAGCCCTATCCCTAGTTCTAACAATATCCCTTAACATAACCCTAACCCTAGCTCTAACCCTAGCCATAAATCTTGCCCTGTCCTTATTCCTAGCCATAACCCTAGATGTATCCCTAACTCTAAATCTAGCACTAACCCTAAGCCTAAGTCTAACATAAACACAAGCCCTAACCCTAACACAACTCATAAAACTCCTCCTAACCCTGACCATAGCATTACACCAAAACCAAGCTATAGCCCTAATACTAAATCTTAACTTAAACAAAATCCTAATACTACTCCTAGACATAACCCTAGCCCTAATTTGAGTCCTAAACTTAACCTTAATACTGACCCTGACTCTGACTCATATCCTAAAACTCACACTAGCTCTAAACACCATCCTAACCTTAAACCAAATACGTACAGTAAACCTAGCCATAATTTGATTCCTAACCCTAACCTTAAAACTAACCCTGACCCTGACTATTAATCTAACACTAACACTAGCTCTAAATATCACCCTAACCTTAAACCTAATTCTAACACTAGAGGTCTAACCCCTAAACATAACCCTAAAATTAACCCTAATTGTAACCCTAGTTCATACATTAGCCATTACTCTAACCCTAGCTCTAAACCTAACACAAAAAATAGTCCTAATCTGAGCTCTAAACCTAGCTTTAACTCTAACTCTAGCCCTAACCCTAGCTCTAACCCTATACCTTACCTTAAGACAAACCCTAACACTAATTTTAAGCCTAATCCTAACCCTAATCCTTAATATAACCCAAACCCTAATCCTATTACTAGTCCTAAACCTAGTACTCATTCTAGCTCTAACCATAACCCAAACCCTAACCCTAACCCTGACCCTTATTCTGACCTTAACACTAATTGTAGGCCTAAACCTGAACCTAACCCTAAATCAAAATATAACACTAGCCCTACCAGTAAACTTATACCTAAACCTAACCCTAACACTAGCCCTAGACCTAAACCTAATCCTAAATCTAGCCATAACTCTATCAATAGACCAAATAAAAACCTAGCCCTAGCCCTAATAATAACACTTAGCCTATGCCAAACACTAACTCTTCCCCTAGACCTAACCCTAGTCCTAATTCTGGCTTTAATTCTAACAATAATCCTAATCTGAACACCGACCCTGACACTAACACTAACCCTAGCTCTAAACATCACCCTAACCCTGAAATTATAATTATCCCTAACATTAACCCTAAAACTGGCCCTAATCATAACAAGTTCTTAATTTAGCCATAGCCCTAACCTATTGCAAAACCTAGCCCTAATCCAAGCCCTACCCTATCTTTAACCCTAAAACTAACCTTAATGCTAACCATAGCCCTAATCCTAAGCCTAAGCCTAACCTTAGATCCAATCCTAAGCATAACCCTAGCCCTAAACCTAGCTCTAACCCTATCCATTACCCATAGGATAACCCTAAACCTTATGCTAACCCTAAGCCAAACCCTAATCCTATGCCCATACCTAACCCTATGCATTACCCTACACCTAATTTGAACCCTAAACCTAAAACTATCATTAACCTATCAATAAATCTAATGCTAATCTGAGCCCTAACCATAAACCATAACCTAAACTAAACCCTATCTCTGACCCTAATAATACCCCTAATTCTAAACCTGAGCCTAACCATAAACCTAACCCTTAAAATAGACCTACATATAAACCTAACCCTAAAACTATCCCTAAAGCTAACCCTAGACCTGACATTAGCCCTAGCTCTGATCCTAGTCCTAACCCTAACACCAAACTTAACCCACATCCTAGACCTAATCCTCACCTTCAACATAACCCTGACCTAACCCTAACTCTAACCCTCACCCTATCCCTAAAACTAGGTATAATCTCATGCCTTACCCTAAACCTAACCCTAATCCAAATCCTAACACTAAACCTAGCCCTAACCCTAGGCCTAACCCTAACATTAACACTTGCCCTAATCCCAGATCTAAACCTAGCCTTAATCCTAACCCTAACTTTAACCTTAGGCCTAACCCTAACACTAACACTAGCCCTAATCTTAGCTCTAAACCTATCCATAATGCTAACCCTATGCATTATCCTAACACTAAACATAATCCTAATGCTAATTTGAGCCCTAACCCTAAACCTTAAACTATCCCTAACACTAAACATAAGCCTAGGCCCAAGACTGAATATAACTCTTGCCTTAGACCTATAAGGTAGTTCTAACCTTTTCCCTTACCATCACCCTAAACCTAGACCTAATCTTAGCCCTAACCCTAGCCCTAGCCCTAAAACAAAACCGAGTCATAGCCCTAATCCTAACCCTTAACCTAAACCAAACCCTAACCTTACACCTAGCCACCACCCTATCCCTAACCCTATCCCTAATTCTAGTCCTCACTCTAACCTGAAAACTAATCCTGACCCTGACTCTGACCCTAACACTAAACCTAGCTATAAAATCATTGTAACCGTAAATATAACCCTAACACTAGACGTAGCCTTAACCCTAACCTTATAACTAGTGATAAACATAACCTTACTTTGTACATTAGCCATAGTCTTAACCCTAGCCCTAACCTAACCCAAAACGTAGCCTTAATCAGAGTCCTTATCCTAGTTTTAACCCTTAACGTAAACCTAACACTAACCCAAACAAAAGCCCTAATCCTATACATAACCATAGTCTAACTCTATCCATTACCTAATGATAACCCTAACCCTAATGCTAACCCTAGGCCTAAACATAACCCTATCCATTACACTTAACACAACTGAACCCTAAACCTAACTCTGTCATTACCCTAAACCTAAATCTAATGCTAATTTGAGCCCTAAACTTAAGCCCTAACCTAACCTAATCCCTACACTTGATTCTGACCCTAATAATAACCCTGGCTCTAAAACTGATCCTTACCCTTAACCTAAACCTTACACTGGACCAAGCCATAACCCTAACACTAAATATATCCCTAATTGTAACCCTAGACTTGACATTAGCCTTAGACCTAATACAAGCCCTAAACTTAATACAAACACTAGCCCTCATCTTAGCCCTAAACCCTAGACTTAATCATAACCCTTACCTAACCCTGGCCATAACCCTAATACTAACCCTCGCCATACTCTCAATTGTGCTATAATTCGTTCCTTTAAGCTAAATGTAACCCTGACTCTAACTCTAAATCTTAGCATAAATCTAATACTAACCTAGCCCTAATTAGCCCTATACCTAACAATAACCCTAAACCTAGCCATAAGACGAACTCTGTCAATCTAGCCCTATCACTAGTTCTAACCCTATTCCTTACCATAACCCTAACCCTAGCCCTAACTGTTGTCCTAACCCTTGCCCTATCCTTAGTCCTAGCACTAACCTTAGATCAACACCTATCTTTAAATCTAACCCTAACCTGAAACATAAGCCTAACCCAAATACTAGCCCTAAGCCTAACACTAATCCTAAAACTAGCCCTAACCCTAGCCCTAGCCTAAAACAAAACTGAGCCATAGCTCTAATAGTAATCCTTAAACTAAACGAAACCCTAACCATACACCTACCCCTAACCCTAGACCTAATTCAAGTTTTAAGCCGAAACCTAAAACTAATTCTGACACTGAGTCTGAAACTAACATTAACCCTAGCTCTAAACATCACCCTGACCTTAAACCTAATCCTAACACTCAACCTAACCCTAAACTTAACCCTAAAATTAGCCCTAAATGTAACTCTAGTACTTACATTACCCATAACCCTGACACTAGCACTAACTTAACCTGAAACCTAGCCATAATCTGAGCCCTATCCTGAGCTTGAAACCTAACCCACGCCCTAAACATAACTCTAGCCCTAACCCTATCCATTACGATAAACATAACCCTAACCCTAATGCTTACCCTAGGCCTAAACCTAATGCTATCTCTAATCCTATTTCTATCCATAACCCTAAACCTATCCTGAACCCTAATACTAACCCTATCATTACTCTAACCCTGACCCTAATGCTAACTTGATCCCTAACTTTAGAACTTAACCTATCCCAAACCTTAACCAGACCTTGTCCATAATAATACCCCTAGCCCTAAACCTGACCCTAACCCTAAACCTAACCCTTACAGTAAACGTAGCCATAATCCTAAACATAAAATTATCTTTAAACATATTTTAGATGTGAAATTAGCCGTAACCCAAATCCTAGCCAAAATCCTAAAACAAACACTAGCCCTCATCCTAGCACTAAACTTAGCCTTAATGATAACCCTAACCATAACCAAAGCCCTAACCCTAATTCTAAATATCACCCTATCTCTAAATCTAGCTATAACATCATCCCTTAACCTAAACTTAATACTAACTCAAACTCTACTCTATATTTAAGCTGAACACTAACCATAGCCCTAATCCTAGCCCTTATTTATCCATTTCCCTAAGCAAAGCCCTAAGATTAACTCTAACTCACACTAGCCCTATCCCTAGTTCTAACCCTATTACATACCATAATCTAACCCTAGACCTAACCCTTGCCCTATACTCAGTACTAACCCTAAACCTAGATCTAACCCTAAATCTAAATCTAACCCTAACCCTAAGCTTAAGCCTAAACCTAACACTAGCCCTAACCCTAATGCTAATCATAAAATTAGCACTAATTCTAACCCTAGCAGTAAAACAAAACCAAGCAATAGCCCTAACCCTAAACCTTCACTTAAACCACCCTAACACTACGTCTAGAACTAGCCCTAGCCCTAATTTGACTCCTAAACACAACCTTAAAAGTAACTCTGACACTGACTCATATCCTAACATTCACCCTAGCTCTAAACACTATACTAACCTTAAACCAAAACCTACCAGTAACCCTATCCCTAATTCAAGTCCTAACCCTAACCCTGACCCTCATTCATATCCTGACACTAACCCTAGCTCTAAATATCACTCTAACCTTAATCCTAACCCTAAAGCTGACCTACCCTTCACCCTAACCCTAAAACTAACCCTAGTGGTAACCCTAGTTCTTACATTAGCCATTGCCCTAACCCTAGCCCTAAACCTAAAACAAAAACTTGTCCTAATTCAAGGTCTAAGCCTAGCTTTAACCCTAACACTAACCCTTACCCTAGCTCTATCCCTATCCCTTACCCTAAGCAAAACTCTAACCCTAATGATAACCCTAGAACTATTCCTAATTATTAGGCTAACCAAAATCTGAATCCTTTTAATAGTCCTGACTCTAGCCTCATTCTAGCTCTAAACTTATCCCAAACCCTAACGCTAACCCTGACATTTAATCTGACAAAACAATAACCCTAGATCTAAACCTGAACCTAAGCATAGAGCAAACCCTAACACTGGCCCTACCAGTAACCTTATAATTAAACATAACCCTAACCCTAGACCTAAGACTAAATCTAACTCTCACACTAGCCCTATCCCTAGTTCTATCCCTATTCCTTACCATAACCCAAAAGTTACCCCTAAACTTAGCACTAACACTTGCCCTATCCTTAGTCCTTGCCCTAACCCTAGATCTAACCCTAACTCTTAATCTAACACTAACCCTAAGCCTAAGCCTAACACTAACACTAGCCCTAACTCTAATGTTAATCGTAAAACTAGCCCTAATCCTAACCATAGCAGTAAAACAAAACTGAGCAATGGCACTAACCCTAAACCTTAACTTAAACCACTCTAAAACTACATCTAGACCTAACCCTAGACCTAAATTCGACTCCTAACCCTAACCTTAAATATAACCCTAAAACAGACTCATATCCTAATGCTCAGTCTAGCTCTAGACCCCATCCTAAACTTAAACAAAAACCTAATAGTAACCCTATTGCTAATTGGGTCCTTTCCTTAACCCTGACGCTGACTCATATCCTACCTCTAACCCTAGCTCTAAATATTACCCTACCTTAAACATAACCCTAACACTAGACCTACCCCTAACCCTAACCCCTAAACGAACCCTAATTTTAACCCTAATTCTAATATTAGCCATTGCCGTAACCCTAGCCCTAACACTAACACAAAAACAAACCCCAATCCAAGCTCTATTCCTAGCTTTAACCCTAACCCTAACTCTAACCCTAATCCTACCTCTAACCTTATCCATTACTTTAAGCAAAACCCTAACCATAGTGGTAACTCTAGACATATACCTAATCCTTAGGCTAACCAAAATCCTAACCCCATTAATAGTTCTGACCCTAGCCCTCATTCTAGCTCTAATCCTATCCCAAACTCGAATGCTTACCCTGATCTTTATTCTGACCCTAACACTAAACTTAGGTCTAAACCTGACTTAACCCTAGACCAACTCTAACAGTGGCACTACGGATAAACTTATTCCTAAACCTAACTCTACCATTAGCCTTAAATCTAAATCTAATTTTAAATCTATCCTTAACTCTAGCCCTAGACCTAAATGAAAACCTAGTCCTAGCCCTAACAATAACCCTTACCTTAACCCAAACACTACCCCTACCCCTAGACCTAAACCTAGTCCTAATTCTGGCTATAATCTAACTCTAACTCTAACCTGATCACTGACCAGCATCTAACAGTAAACCTAACTGTAAACCTGACCCTAACAGAACATATAAACCTAAAACTAGACCTAGCCATGAACCTAATCCTAAAATTAGCCTGACTCATAACCCTAGTTCTTACATTATCCACAGCCCTAACCCTAGGCCTATACCTAACACAAAACCTAGAGCTAATCCTGGGCATTAACCTACCCCTAAGCATAACCCTACCCCTAACCCTAATCCTAACTTAACCCTAGCCTTAGTCCCAACCCTAGCTCAAAGCCTAACCCTTACCATAAACATAAACCTAGAACTATCCATAAATCTAATCCTAAACCTAGCCCTAATCTGAACCTTAACGCTACCCCTAACCCTAGCTCTAAACCTACACAATACCCTAAACCTAACCGTAAACCTATTGGTAACCCTAGCATTAACCCTAACCATATCCCTAACCCTAACCAGAAAACTAAACTTAGACCTAACCCTAAGCCTAACACTTGCTATAAACCTAAAGCTAGCTAAAAACTTATCCTTTACCATAAATGTAAACATAAACATAGACCTAACATTAACCCTGAACTTAAATCTAACCCTAACTCTAAACCTAAACCTAAATCTAACCATATCCATTACACTAAACCTAACCCTAATCCTAATGATAATCCTAGCCATAACCCTAACTCTAACCCTAAAACTACCACAGTTCTTTACCTAGACCTAACCTTTAACCTAATCCTTGCTCTAGCTCTTTCCATGGCTCATAATCTACCCTTATGCTAAACATAAGCCTAAACATAACCCTAGATCTAACCCTCACCCTAACACAAACTCAAGACCTAATCCTAGCCATAACCCTAGCCCTAAACTAAACTCGAACTGTATCCATTACCCTAAACATAAACCATACCCTAATGCTAACACTAGGCCTAACCCTAACCTTATCACTAACCCCAACCCTATCAATTATCCTAAACCTAACCTGAAACCTAAACCTAATGCTATTATTACAATAACCCTAACCCTAATGCTAATTCAAGCACTAACCCTAAACTCAAACCTAAACCAAACCCTAACTCTGAACATGACCCTAATAATTCCCCTAGCTCTAAACCTGACCCTTACCCTAAAACTAACCCTTACACTAGACCTAGCCAAAAACCTAAGCTTGAAAATATCCCTAATGGTAACCCTAGACATTATCCTAGCCATAATCCTCGCCCTAACCCTACAACAAACCCTACCCCTTATTTTAGCCCTAAACATAGCCTTATCATAACACTAACCCTAAACCTGGGCCTAAATTTAACACTAAACCTAACCCTAATCTTAGCCCTAATTTAGCTGTATCCGTAACCCTAATCCTAACCTAGCCCTAAGACTAAGTCTAACTCTCACACTTGCCCTAAAACTAGTTCTAACCCTATCCCTTACAGGACCCGAATCCTAGCTCTAACCCTAGGCCTAACCCTTGACCTTTTTTTAGCCCTACCCTTAACCCTAGATCTTAAATCTAAATCTAACTCTAACCATGAGCCTAAAACTAAATCTAACACTATCCCTAACCCTAACACCAATGCTAATTCTAAAACTAGTCCTAACTCTAGCCCTAGAACTAATACAAAACCAAGCCATAGCCCTAACCATGACCCTTAACCTAAACCAAACCTTAACCCTAAACCTAGCCCCAACCTTAGCCATAATTTGAGTTTTAAGCCGAAAACTACAACTAACCCTGAACCTGACGTAACCCTAAACTTAGCTCTAAACATAACTCTAACCATAACCCTAAATCTAACACTAGACTTAGCCCTAATGCTAACCATAAAACTACCCTTATTCGTAACCTAGTAGTTATGTTAGATGTATCCCTAACCCTAGCCTTAACCCAAAAGCTAGCCCAAAACTCTGCCCTAAGCCTAGCTTTAACCCTCACAATAACCTTAACCCTAACACTAGCACTAACTCTAACCAAAACCCTAGCCATAACCTTAGCTCTAACCCTATCCATTACCCTAACCATAAACCTAGTTCTAACCCGATCCATTATCCTAACCATAACACTAACCCTAATGCTACCCCTAGGCTTACACCTAACATATCCCTACACATAACCCTATCCATTACCCTAAACCTAACCTGAAACCTAAACCTAAACCTATCAATACCTTAATTTTAACCCTAATGCTAATTTGAGCCCTAACTTAAAACCTTAACTTATCCCAAACACTAATAATGACCTTGACCCTAATAATACCCTTAGCTCTAAACCTGACCCTAACCTTAAACCTACAATTTCACTAGTTGTAGCCATAAACCTAACCCTAAAACTATCTTTAGTGATAATGCTGGACTTGAAATTAGTTCTAGCCCTAACCCAAACCATAAACCCAAGTTTTAACCCTATTTTTAACTCTTGTCCAAGCCCTAAACATAGCTAAAACCCCATCCCTTACCCTAAACCTAACCATAACCCTAAACCTAACCCTAACCAATCACCCTAACCCTAGGCCTAAAAATAACACTAAGCCTAGCACTAATCCTATCCCTCATTTAGTCCTATCCAAAACCAAACCTTAGCCCTAAGACTAACTCTTGCCCTAGCCATATCCCTAGTTCTATCCTTAGTCCTAGCCCTAATCCTAACTCTAAATATAAACCTAACTCTAAATTTAACCATTACCATAAGCCTAATCCAAACACTACCATGGCCCTAACAACAATGCTAATCTTAATACTTGAACTACCCCTAGCCCTAGTCATAAAACAAAACCAAACCATAGCCCTAACACTAACACTTATTCTAAACAAAATTCTAACCCTGCAATTGGTCCTAAACCTAACTCTAAAACTAACCCTAAATCTGAGGCTGACCCTCACACTAATCCTAGCTCTAAACATTATGCTAACCTTAAATTAAGTCTAGCACTAGACCTAGCTTTAACCCTAACAATAAAACTAGCCCTAATCATAACCCTAATTCACACATTAGTCATTGTCCTAACCCTACCCCTAACACTAACACAAATCCTACCTGTAATCTAAGCCCTAACCCTAGATTTAACCCAAATCATAACCCTCACACTAGACTTTACCCCAACCCTAGCCAAAAACCTAGCTCTAACTATTGTCCTTACCCAAAGCCAAACCCTAACCCAAATGCTAACCCTGGTACTAACCCTAATTCTTAGCCTAATTTATACTCTAACCATATTACTAGTCCTAACACTAGCCCTCATTCTAGCTGTAACCCTACCCTGACATTTATTCTGACCCTAACACTAATCCTGGGTCTAAAACTGACCCTATTCCTATACCAAACCCTAACACTAGCCCTACTGGTAATCTATATCTATACTTATACCCTATATCTATACTTAACTCTAACACTAGCCCTAGACCTAGAGCTAACCCTAAAAATAGCTATATCTCTATCCCTAGAGTTAAACAATAACCTAGCCATAGTCCTCACAATAACCCGTAACCTAAAACAAATACTAACCCTACGCCTAGAACTAAACCTAATCCTAATTCTGGCTATAATCCTAACCCTAACCCTATCCCAAGCACTAACCCTTGCACTAACACAAAAACATACCTCGAAACCTGACCCCAACCCAAAACCTAGACCTAAAACTAGACCTAAACATAATCCTAGCTCTTACATTACCCATATTTCTAACCCTAGCCCTAAACATAACATAAAACACAGCACTAATCCTAGGTCTAAACTTAGTCCTAAATATAACCCTAACCCTAATCATAGCCTTAAGCTTAACCCATGCCTTAGAACTAACCCTAGCTCAAGGAAAACCCTTTCACTAAACGTAACAGTAGCCCCATCCTAAACACTAACCCTAATCCTAGCTCTAATCCTAAATTTAATTCTAGCCCAAACTGTAGATCTAACCCTTTCCATTACGCTTACACTAACCCTAATTATAAACCTATCCCTAACACTAAACCTAACCTTAAACATAAATGTAACCCTAGACCTATCCCGAAACCTAACCCTTGCAATAGCCCTAAACTTAGCTGAAACATTAAGCCTTACACTAAACCTAATCCTAACACTAGCCCTAACCCATTCCCTAAACCAAACCCTAACCCTACCTCTAATATTATCCATTAACCTAAACTTAAACCTAACCCTACTTAAAACCATAGCCACAACCCTAACCCTAAACCAAAGCATAACCTAAAACATAACCCTAGACCTAAACTTAAACCTAACCCTCACCCTATATCTACCCGTAGATCAAACACTAACCTTTGCTCTACCTAACTATAACCCTTGCCCTTAAATCTAACACTTACCCTAACACTAATACTTACCTAAAACCAAACACTAATCCTCTCCCTAAACCTATCCCTAATCCTAGATTAATTCAAACCATAACCTAGCTTTAACCAGAGGTCTAAACCTATCAATTACAATAAACATAACCCTATCCCTAATGCTAACCCTAACCTTATCAATAAACCTAACCCTTTCTTTACCTTAAACCTTAAATGAAATCTAAACCTAACCATATCCATTACCCTAACCCTAAACCTAAACCTACCACTAACTCAAGCCTTAACTGTAAAGTTTAACCTAATCCAAATGCCAACCATGACTCTAACCCTTATAAAACCCCTAGCTTTAAACCTGACCCTTACACTAAACATAACTCTTACACTATAACTAGGCAAAATCTAATCCTAAAACTATCTCTAACCATAACCATAGACCTGACAATAGTCCTAGCCCTAGTCATAGCCCTAAACCTAACAGAAACCCTAGCCATCATTCTAACCCTAAACCTACCTTAATCCTACCCTTAATATTAATCCTTACCATAATCCTAATTCTAACCCTTATACTAGACCTAAAGCTAGCTATAACACAACCCATTCCCCTAAACTTAACCTTGACCACAATTCTAACCCTAAACCTAGCCCTACCCCTAGGCCTAACCCTAACACTACCCCTAATCCGAGTCCTAATTTAGCTGTAACCCTAACCCTAACCTAAGCCTGGTACTAAGTCTAAAAATAACTCTCATCCTAGCCGTATCCCTAGTTATAATCCTATCCCTTCCAGAATCCTAACCTAGTACTAGATATAACCCTAAATCTAAATCTAACCCTAGCCCTAATCCTAAACCTCATCCTAACACCAGCTCCAACTCTAAAACTGATCCAAAATCTAGCCCTAGCACTAGCCCTAGCCCTAAAACAAAACTGAGCCATAGCCCTAACCCTAAACCTTAACTTAAACCAAACACTAACCCTACATCTAGCCCTCACTTTAGCACTAATTCGAGTCCTAACACTTACCCTAATACTAACCCTTACTCTGACTTTGACCCTAACACTAAACGTAGCCGTATATATCGCCCACACCCTAAACCTATGCTTTACACGCTTCAGCATAGGGCTAAATTCTCAAGGAACAAATCAGAGAGTGTCCACAGAGAACTGATTGAGTGTGTGAAGTTTCAAGCAGGTAACACCCACCCTGTTTGTTATCCAGCTCCATTTCCAATTACACATATAAGTCAAGATGAAATGAATTCTTAAAACACAAACTGTTCCTGACAGCAAACGATGAACTTAGAATGCCCAAACATGGGTGTTATAGTAAGGCTAGGTAAAAGAAGAATCCTACCCGGTATCAAAGAAATTTGAACAAAACTAACTCTTACTTCAACACTAATTCTAACCCTAGCCCTAAACCTAAACCTAACCCTAACCCTAACCTGTTTATAGAACCTTTGATCATAGAAGACCAAAAGTTGGAGTGCCTAGTAGGGCAAGGTAACAGATGAATCCTGGCCAGTATCAAAAATAATCAAACAAAATAACTGGGGGAGGTGTTCCAGTACATGCCTATTTCTTCTGTATTTTCCTGAAGTGCTCTTGAATAATGTTCTTTTCATTGCCATGTCTTTGGAAATCTTTCACTAGGAAAAACTCAGAGAGTGCCCACAGAGAACTGACTGAATGTGTGAAAATTCAAGCAGCTAGCACCAAATCTGTTTGATCACCAGCTCCATTTCCATTTACCCATATAGGACAACTTGAAGTGAAACTTTAAAATATAAACTGTTCCTGCCAGTGAACAATTGAAATTAGAAGGCCCAAAACTGGGGAACATAATAAGGATAGATAAAAGAAATCCTGTCCAGTATCGAAGAAATTTGAACAAAAATAACTCTAATCCTAACACTAGTACTAACTCTAGTCCTAACTCTAACACTAACCCTAAATATATCCTGTTTATAGAGCTTTGATCATACAAGTCCCCAACTTGGGGAACCCAGTGCAGCAAGCTAGCAGATGAATTCTGTGCAGTATCAAACAAATCTTACCAAATAATTGGGGGGAGGTAGTTCAGGACATGCATATTTTCTGATTTCTCATAAAGTGCTCTGGATAAAGTTGTTTTTGCATGCTTGTGCTTAGAGCTACTTTCAAAAGGAAGAAACCACAGAGTGACCACAGAGAACAGACTGAGTGTGTAAAGTTTCAAGCAGCTAGCACAAACACTGTTTCATTTCTAGCTCCATTTCCATTTACCTGTATAGGTTCAAATGAAGTGAAACCTTAAAACTCAAATTGTTCCTGACAGTGAACCTTGAACCAGGAAGGACCCAAACTGGTAAACATAGTAAGACTAGGTAAAAGATGACTCCTGCCCCAAATCAAAGAAATTTGAAAAAAAAAAAACTAAATCTTACCCTAACACTCGCTCTAAAACTAGCCCTAATCCTAACCCTAATACTAACCCTAACCTGTTTAGTGAACCTTTGATCATAGAAGTTCCAAACTTGTAGAGACTAATGGAAAAATATAACACATGAATCCTGTGCAGTATCAAAGAAATCTGACCAAATGACTGGGGGAGGTATTTCAGTACATGCATATTTTCCTGTTGTCTACTAAAGTGCTCTCAGATAAAGTTTTTTTTTTTTTTCATGCTTCAGCTTTCAGATACTTTTACAAAGAAGAAATCAGAGAGTACTTACAGGGAATTAATTATGTATGGGAAGTTTCAAGTAGGTAGCACCAACATTGTTTCATTTTGTGCTCCATTTATATTTACCCATAGTGGTCAAAATGAAGTGAACCCTTAAAATATACAGTGTTCCTGAGAGTGAACAATTGAACTGAGAAGGTCCAAAATTTGGGAAATTAACAAGGGTAAGGAAAAGATGAATACTGCCCAGTATCAAATAAATTTGAACAAATATAACTGTAACTCTAAAGCTAGATTTGACTCTATCCCCAACACTAACGCTAAGCTGTTTAGAGAACCTATGATCATAAAAGTCCAAAAATTGGGGTTCCTAGTGTGGCAAGGTAGTAGATGAATCCTGCACAATATCAAAGAAATATGACCAAATAATTGGGAAGGTATTTCAATATATTTATATTTCCCTTTCTCCTAATGTGCTCTCAGATAAATTTGCTTTGCATGCTTCAGCTTAGAGCTACATTCACAAGAAACAAACCAGAGAGTGCCAATAGAGAACTGATTGAGTGTGTGAAGTTTGAAGCATCTAGCACCAACACTGTTAGATTTCTAGCTCCAATTCCATTTAGGTCAAAATGAAGTGAAACCTTAAGATAGAAACTGTTCCTGAAAGTGAAACATTGAATCTTGAAGGCCCTAACCTGGGGAGCCTACTAAGATTAGGTCAAGGATGAATCCTGTACAGTATCAAAGAAATCTGATAAAAAAAATTCGAAGGTCTTTCAGTACATGTGTATTCTGCTTGCTCCTAAAGCACTCATAGATAAAGCTGTTTCTTTCTACTTCAGCTTAGGGCTACTTCCACAGGAAACAAACCAGAGAATCCTCATTGAGAACTGATTGAGTAAGTGATGATTCATGCAGCTAGCCCAAACCCTGTTTGATTTTCAGCTTAATATCCACTCACCCCTATAGGTAAAAAAGAAGTGAAACATGAAAATTGAAACTGTTCCTGAAAGGAAACCTTTATGTAGGAAGCCCAAACATTTGGATTATAGTCAAAATAGGAGAAAGTTGAATCCTGCGCAGTATCATAGAAATTCGAAAACAAAACTAACTCTAACCCTAACACTAGGTCTAAACCTAGTCCTAACACTAGCCCTAACACTAACATTAACCTGTTTAGAGTGCCTTTTGATGCTAGAAGTTTCACACTTGTGGAGCAATGTGGGCCAGGCTAACAGATGGATCTTTCACATTATCAAAGTAATCTGACCAAATACTTGGGGGGACGTAGTTCAGCACATGTATACTTCCCTGTTTTCTCCTAAAGTGCTTTCACATAAAGTTGCTTTGCATGCTTCTGCTTAGGGCTACTTTCACGACGTATAAACCAGTAAATACCAAAAGAGAACTGATTGAGTGTGTGAGGTTTGAAGTAGCAAGCACCAACCCTGTTTGATTTCCAGTTCCATTTCCATTTACCCACATAGGTCAAAATAAAGTGAAAACCTAAAATGCAAACTCTTCCAGACAGTTAACCCTTGAACCAAGAGGCCCAAACCTAGAGAACATAGTAAGGCTATGTAAAAGCTGAATCCTGCCCAGGATGAAAGTAATTTGAACAAAACTAATTCTAACAAAACACTAGCTGTAAACCTAGCCCTAATATAATACTAAACCTAACCTAATGTGTTTAGAGAACCAATGATCATAGTAGTCCCCAAATAAAGGAGCCTAGTGGGGCAAGCTAAGAGATAAATCCTGTGCAGTATAAAAGAAATCTGAAGAAGTAATTGGGGGAGGTATTTCAGTACATTCATATATCCCTCTTTTCTCCTAATGTGCTCTTGGCTACATTATTTTTTTTCATGCTGCAGTTTATGGTACTTTCATGAGGAACAAACCAGGGAGTGCCCACAGAGAGATGATTGAGTGTGTGAAGTTTCAAGCAGCTAGTACTAACCCTGTTTGATTTACAGATCCATTTTCATTCACATCTATAGACTATAATAAAGTGAAACCTAAAATTTCAAACTGTTCCTGACAGTGCACTGGCAAAACTTGAAGGCCAAACTTGGGGATCCTAGTAAGGCTACAGAAAGGATAATCCTGTACAGTATCAAAGCAATTAAGAAAATAGTTGAAGCTTGCTCCTATAGTGCTCACAGATAAAGCTGTTTCTTTCTACTTCAGCTTTGGGCTACTACCACAAGAAAGAAATGAGAGAATGTGCACTGAAAACTGATTGAGTGTGTGAAGTTACAAACAGCTAGCACAAACCCTGTTTGAGTCCAGCTCCATTTCCATTCACGCCTATAATCAAAATGAAATGAAACATGAAAATTAACTACTCCTTAGAGCAACTCCTTTTACCTAGGAGGCCCAAATATGGGGAGTATACTAATAATTTGAAAAAGATGAATCCTGCCTAGTATCAGAAAATTTGAAAAAAATAACTCTAAAACTAACACTACCCCTAACCCTTGCCCTAACTCTAACCATAAATGTAACTCTAACCTGTTATGAGAACCTTTGATCATAAAAGTTTCAAACTTGATGAGACTAGTGGGGAAAGCTTACAGATTAATTCTGCACAGAATCAAAACTCTGACCAAATTATTGGGGGCGGTATTTCAATACATGCATATTGCCCTTTTTTCTCTTAAAGTGATCTTGGAAAAATTTGATTTGCATGCTTCATCTTACAACTATTGTCACAAGGAAGAAACCAGAGAGAGCCCAAAGACAACTCATTGAGTATGTGAAGTTTCACCCAGCTAGCACCAATCCTCTGATTTCTAGTTCCATTTGCATTTACTCATATAGGTCAAAATGGAGTGAGACACTAAAAACAAATTATTCCTGACAGTGAACCATTGAACAAAGAAGGCCCAAAACTGGGGCACATAATAAGGCTAGGTAAAAGATGAATCCTTCCCAGTATCAAAGAAATTTGAACAAAACATACTCTAACACTAACACTATCTCTAAAGATAGCCCTAACACTATTCTTAAAACTAATCCTAACCTGTTTAGAAAATCATTGATCCTATATTTCCCAAACGTGGGGATCTTACTGGGGCAAGCTAATACATGAATCCTGTGCAGCGTCTAAGAAATCTGACCAAATAATTGGGAGAGATAGTTCAGTACATGCATATTTTCTTGTTTTCCCCTAAAGCACTCTCAGATAAAGTTGCTTTGCATGCTGCAGCTTAGGGTTACATTCACAAGGAACAAACCAGAGAGTGCACACAGAAAACTGAGTATGAAATGTGTCAATAAGCTAGCACCAACCATCTTTGATTTTGAGCTCCATTTCCCTTTAACATATAGGTCAAAATAAAGTGAAACCTCAAAATACAAACTGTTACTGCCAGCAAACCATTGAGCTGAGATGGATCAAACCTGGGGAACATAGTTAGGCTAGGTAAAAGAAGAATCCTGCCCACTATCAAGAAAATTTGAACCAAACTAACTCTAACCCTAACACTAGGTCTAAACCTAGCCCTAACCCTAACTGTAACCTTAACACTTACCTGTTTAGATAACCTTTGATCATAGAAACCCCAATGTTGTGAAGCCCATTGGGCAAGATAAGAGATAAAAAATGCACAGTATCAAGGAAATCTGACCAAAAATTGCTGGAGGTAGTTCATTACATGCTTATTTCTCTGCTGTCTGCAAAAGTGCTCTCAGATAAAGTTGTTTTTGCATGCTTCTCCTTTGGCCTATATTCAATAGAAAGAAAGCAGAGAGTGCTCACAGAGACCTAACTGAGTGTGCAACGTATCAAGCAGCTAGTACCAACCCTGTTTGATTTCCAGCTTCATTGTCATTCAGACCTATAGGCCATAATAAATTGACACCTAAAAATTCAATATGATCCTGAGAGTGAACAGTTGAACTTAAAGGCCCCAAATTGGGGATCCAATTAATAATAGTTAAAGGGTGAATCCTGTACACTATCAAAGTAATTTGACCAAGAAATATTGAAGATTTCTTCTAAAGCACTCACAGATGAAGCTATTTCTTTCTATTTCAGCATAGGGCTTCTTTCACAAGGAAAAAAAAACAGAAAATGCACATTGAGAACTGATTGAGGGTGTGAAGTTTCAAGCAAACTTTCAAACCAACTCTGTTTGATTTCAAGCTCTATTTCCATTTACCCATATAAGTCAAAATGAAGTGAAACATTAAAATACAAACTGTTCCTGACAGTGACCCGCTGAACCCAGAAAGCCCAAATATGGGGAGTGGGGAGAATAGTAAGGCTATGGAAAATTTAAATCCATCCAAACATCAAAGAAATTTGAACAAAAATAACTGTGACAGTAGCTTTAAACCTAACCCTAACCCTAACCCTAACAGTTACCTGTATAGAAAATCATTGATCCTAGATGTGACAAACTTTGGGAGCCTAGTGGATCAAGTTAAAGATGAATACTGCACAGTATCAAATAAATCTGATCAAATCATTGGGAGACTTATTTCAATACATACATATTTCTCTGTTTTCTCCTTAACTGCTCAGATACAGTTGCTTCTGCATGCTTCAGCTTTGGCCTACCTTCAAAAGAAAGAAACCAGAGAGTGCCCACTGAAAACTGATTTGTGAAGTTTCAATCACCTCCTACAAACCCTGTTTGATTTCTAGTTCAATTTTCATTCACATCAGTAAGTCACAATGAAGGGAATTCTTAACATACACACTGTTCCCGACAGTGAACCATTGAACTGAGAAGGCCAACACCTGTGGAGCATAGTAAGGCTAAGAAAAATATGAACCTTGCCCAACATCATAGAAATTTGAAGAAAACTATGGCCACGCAGGAGCTCTCTGTGCAGATGGAAGGCTCGGCTATGTGGTTGCTCTCAGCTCAGTAAAAAGTCAAAAGTCTAGGCCACACATGAACTCTCTGCACAGAAGGTAGACTAAGCTTTGCATGTGCTCTCAGCTCAGATGGAAGTCTCAGCCTCGCGTGAGCTCTTGGCACAGATGGAAGTCTTGGCTGTGTGTTCTCTCTCTGCTCAGATGGAAAACTCGGCCATGCAGGCAGTCTCGGTGCAGAGGGTAGGTAGCACAGAACACAGAGACTTTGCTTGCTGGTCACCAGACCAAGCTCTGGACACAGCCAAAGGTCACCCCAGAACCACCCTCCTCACCAATCACCCTACACAGGTAATAGATGGAATCCATCTTAGAAAACATTACTCACCATCTATTTGTGGCTGTGGCTATTAGGTCAGTTCTGTGGCTGCTCAGGTACCTGGTTTCCAACTCCCCTACCTTCAGCTGTGATAACTCAAGATTTTTCTCACAACCTTTTGGAGGACAAAGCTATCAATGTGGAAAAGCAACTGTACAGGTACCTGGTTTCCAACTCAGAGACTAAGAGTAGGGAGGCTCCAGGTAGAAGCTCAAGGCCTCTCAAACTGGCTACCTCCTCCACTCTTTATCACAGAGACTCAAGCAAGGAATAGACAACTCCACCTACTGGAAGAAAATAGAGTTCTGAGACACTTTTTTATTCTCGTGTTTCTCATCTATTCTCCTCTACCCTTCCCCCTCTGGCCTTAACAATCTCAAGATACGTGAAACCAAGAACTTTGCATGAAATTCGACTTTAAGAACTGAATCACCAAAATTGTATAATATAGAGGAATTGCATAGGCCCACCTCACCCCCCTTTATTTTCTCTTATTTTCATTCTCTCTCTCTTTCTTTCTTTCCTTGTTATTTTTTTCTTCTTTTTTAGTGCTCCCTCTATCTCACTTTCAACCTCCTAACTTTTACTATTTATACATAGGGTAATTTTGTGAATACAGATAAGAAATTTGAATTTATATATTCTTCTGTAAATTACCCCTGTCTATTCATTAAAATTCTTCTCCAATTAGCTAAGATAGATTAATCTCATACCCTCACTCCTTTCCCCCTTAACATAGCAGCAGTTCTCTATATACCACCAGAAATGGTATGCCTTTTATGAAATTAATGACTATATTCTAAATAATAATTGAAGCCAACATCTGTAGACATAGAATCTACATATAAATGTATTTATAATGGTTAGGCTTAGGCTTCAGGTTAGGGTTAGATTTAGAATTAGGGCTAATAAAAGGCTTACTCCAACCATAACCCTAGCCATAACCTTAGCTCTAACCCTATCCATTACCCTAACTATAACCCTAGTTCTAACACAATCATTTATCCTAACCATAACGATAACCCTAATGCTAACCCTAGGCTTAAACCTAACCTACCCCTACTCATAACTCTATCCATTACCCTAAACCTAACCTGAAATCTAAATCTAACCCAATCATTACCCTAATTTTAACCCTAATGCTATTTCAAGCCCTAACTTAAAACCTTAACCAATCCAAGACCTAATTATGACCTTGACCCTAATAATGCCCTTAGCTCTAAATCTGACCCTAACCTTAAACCTACCATTTTACTAGATGTAGCCATAAACCTAACAGTAAAACTATCTTTAACCATAATGCTGGAGTTGAAATTAGCCGTAGCACTAACTCAAACCATAACCCATGTTTTAACCCTAATTCTAGACTTTATCCTAGCACTAAACCTAGCTATAAACCAATCCCTTACCATAAACCTAACCATAACCCTAAACCTAACCCTAACCAATCGCCCTAACCCTAGGCCTAAAAATAACACTAAGCCTAGCACTAATCCTAGCTCTAATTTAGTCCTATCCAAACCCTAACATTAGCCCTAAGTCTGTTGCCTAGCCCTATACAAAGTTCTATCCTTAGTCCTAACCCTAAACCTAACTATAAATATAAACTAACTCTAAATTTAACCATAAGCATAAGCCTAAACCAAACACTACCATAGCCCTAACAATAATCCTAATCCGAAAACTTGAACTACCCCTAGCCTTAGTCATAAAACAAAACCAAATAATAGCCTATTACTAACCCTTATTCTAAACCAAACTCTTACCCTACAATTATCCCTAAGCCTAACTCTAAAACTAACCCTGAACCTTATGCTGAACCTAACACTAATCCTAGTTCTAAACATTATGCTAACCTTAAATTAAGCCTAGAACTAGACCTAGCTTTAACCCTAACCATAAAACTAGCCCTAATAATAACCCTAATCATCCATTACTCATTGTCCTAACCCTACCCCTAACCCTAACACAAATCCTAACCATAATCTAATCCCTATCCCTAGATTTAACCAAACCATAACCCTTGTAATAGCCATAACCCCAACCCTAGCCAAAACCCTAGCTCTAACATATTCCCTTACCCAAAGCCAAACCCTAACTCAAATGCTAACCCTAGTACTAATTGTAATCCTTAGCCCAATTTAAACTCTAACCATATTATAAGTCCTAACCTTAGTCCTCATTCTAGCTCTAACCCTAATCCTGACACTTATTCTGACTCTAACATTAACCCTGGATCTAAACCTGACCCAAACCCTAAACCAAACACTAAAACTAGACCTAATGGTAACCCTATATCTATACTTAACCATAACATTAGTGCGAGACCAAAAGCTAATCCTAAAAATAGTTATAACTCTAGACCTAGACCTAAATAAAAACCTTTCTGTAGCCCTCACAATAACCCTTAACCTAAACCAAACACAACCCTACATCTAGACAGAAACCTAGCCCTAATTCTGGATATAACCCTAACCCTATCCCTATCCCGAACACTGACCCTTACCCTAACACAAAAACCTTGCTCGAAACCTGACCCTAACCCAAAAAATAGACCTAAAACTAGACCTAGCCATAATTGTAATCCGAAAACTAGCCCTAATCATAACCCTAGCTCTTACATTACTCATAGTTCTAACGCTAGCCCTAAACATAACATAAAACCTAGCACTAATCCTAGGCCTAAACTTAGTCCTAAGCATAACCCTAACCCTAATCATAGCCCTAAACTTAACCCATGCCTTAGACCTAACCCTATCTCAAGAAAAACATTTTCAATAAACATAACAATAGCCCCATCCTAAACACTAACCCTAATACTAGCTCTAATCCTAAATTTAATCCTAGCCCAAACCTTAGCTCTAACCCTTTCCATTACCTGTTCCTGGACCTAAAACCCTAATTATAACCCTATCCATAACACTAAACCTAACCTTAAACATAAATGTAACCCTAGACCTAACCCAAAACCTAACCCTTGCAATACCCCTAAACTTAGCAGAAACATTAAGCCTTACACTGAACCTAATCCTAACACTCGCCCTAATGCATACCCTAACCCTAACACTAACCCTACCTCTAATATTATCCATTACCCTAAACATAACCATAACCCTAAATAAAACTGTAGCCATAACCCTATCCCTAAACCAATCCATAACCTTAAACATAACCCTGGACCTAAACTTAAACCTAACCCTCACTCTAGCTCTAACCCTAGCTCAAACACTAACCTTTACTCTACCTAACCATAATCCTTGCCCTAACCCTAACACTAACCCTAACCCTAATACTTACCTTAAACCAACCCTAGCCATATCCCTAAACCTAACCCTAATCCTAGACTTAATCCAAACCATAACCTAGCTTTAACCCAAGCTCTAAACCTATACATTACACTAAACATAACCCTAACCCTAATGCTAACTCTAACCTTATCAATAAACCTAACCCATTCATTACCCTAAACCTTAACTGAAATCTAAACCTAACCATATCCATTACTCTAACCCTAAACCTAAACCTACCACTAACTCAAGCCTTAACTGTAAACTTTAACATAATCCAAATGCCAATCCTGACTCTATCCCTAATAAAACCCCTAGCTCTAAACCTGACCCTTACACTAAACGTAACTCTTACACTAGAACTAGGCATAGTATAATCCTAAAACTATCCCTAACCATAAGCATAGACATGACATTAGTCCTTGTCCTAGTCCTAGCCCTAAACCTAACAGAAACCCTAGTGATCATTCTAGGCCTAAACCTACCTTAATCCTACACTGAACATTAACCCTAAACATAATCCTAATTTTAACCCTCATACTAGATCTAAAGCTATCTATAACACCACCCATTCCCCTAAACTTAACCTTGACCACAATGTTAGCTATAAACCTAGCCCTACACCAAGGCCTAACCCTAACACTAGCCCTAATATTAGCCCTAATTTATCTGTATTCCTAACCCTAACCTAAGCCTAGGACTAAGTCTAAAACTATCTCTTCCTAGCCGTATACCTAGTTCTAACACTATTGCTTCCAGAACTCTATCCTAGAAGTAACCCTAGTACTAGATATAACCCTATATCTAAATCTAACCCTAATCCTAAACCTCATCCTAACACCAGCTCAAACTTTAACACTAATTCAAAACCTAGTCCTAACACTAGCCATAGCCCTAAAACAAAACTGAGCCATAGCCTTAACCCTAAACCTTAATTTAAATCAAACCCTAACCCTACATATAGCCCTAACTCAAGTCCTAACCCTCACCCTAAAACTAGCTCAACCTTAAAACTAGCCTTAACCCAACCCTAGCCAAAACCCTATTATCCTGAATTTGAGCCCAACACTAAACCTAACCCTATACATTGCCCTCACCCTAAACCTATGCTTTGCATTCTTCAGCATATGGCTACATTCACAAGGAACAAATCAGAGAGTGCCACAGAGAACTGATTGAGTGTGTGAAGTTTCAAGCAGCTAACACCCACCCTGTTTGTTATCCAGCTCCATTTCCAATTACACATATAAGTCAAGATGAAGTGAAACCTTAAAACACAAACTCTTCCATAAAGTGAACCATGAACTAGAAGGCCCAAACATGGATAACATAGTAAGGCTAGGTAAAAGTTGAATCCTACCTTGTATCAAAGAAATTTGAACAAAACTAACTCTAACCCCAACACTATTCTAACCCTAGCCCTAAAACTAAACCTAACCCTAACCCTAACCTGTTTAGAGAACCTTTGATCATAGAAGTCCCAAACGTGGGGTGCCTAGTTGGGAAAGGTAACAGATGAATCCTACCCAGTATCAAAAATAATCTGACAAAATAATTGGGGGAGGTGTTTCAGTACATGCATACATGCCTATTTCCCCTGTTTTTTTCTCAAGTGCTCTTGAATAATGTTATTTTCATTGCCATAGCTTTGGAAAATTTTCACTAGGAAGAAATCAGAGAGTGCCCACAGAGAACTGATTGAGTGAGTGAAATTTCAAGCAGCTAGCACCAAACCTGTTTTATTATCAGCACCATTTCCCTTTACCTATATAGGGCAACTTGAAGTAAAACTTTAAAATGCAAACTGTTCCTGCCAGTGAACAATTGAAATTAGAAGGCCCAAAACTGGGGAACATAATAAGGCTAGAAAAAAGAGAAACTTTGCCCAGTATCAAAGAAATTTGAACAAAAATAACTCTAACTTTAACAAAGTTCTAACTCTAGTCCTACCTTTAACACTAAACCTAAACGTATCCTGTTTATAGAGCTTTAATCATACAAGTCCCAAACTTGGGGAACCCAGTGCAGCAAGCTAGCAGATGAATTCTTTGCAGTATCAAACAAATCTGACCAAATAATTGGGGGGAGGTAGTTCACGACATACATATTTTCCTGATTTCTCATAAAGTGCTCTTGGATAAAGTTGTTTTTGCATGCTTGTTCTTAGAGCTACTTTCACAAGGAAGAAACCACAAAATGATCACAGATAAAAGATTTAGTGTGTGAAGTTTCAAGCAGTTAGCACAAACGCTGTTTGATTTCTAGCTCCAATTCCATTTAGGTCAAAATGAAGTGAAACCTTAAAAAAGAAACTGTTCCTTAAAGCAAAACATTGAATCTTGAAGGCCCAAACCTGGGGAGCCTACTAAGGCTAGGTCAAGGATGAATCCTGTACAGTATCAAAGTTCTGACAAAAAATTTGAAGCTCTGTCAGTACATGAGTATTCTGCTTGTTCCTAAAGTGCTCAAAGAAATCTGACCAACTTGGGGGAGGTAGTTCAGCACATGCATATTCCCCTGTTTTCTCATAAAGTGCTCTCACATAAAGTTGGTTTGCATGCTTCCACTTAGGGCTACTTTCACAAAGAATAAACCAAAGAATGCCCATAGAGAACTGATTGAGTGTGTGAGGTTTGAAATAACAAGCACCAACCCTGTTTGAATTCCAGTTCCATTTCCGTTTGCCCACATTGGTCAAAATAAAGTGAAAACTTAAAATACAAACTGTTCCAGACAGCTAACCCTTGGCCCAAGAGGCCCAAACCTAAGGAATATAGTAAGGCTATGTAAAAGCTGAATCCTGCCCAGTATCAAAGAAATTTGAACAAAATTAAATGTAACAAAACACTAGCTATAAACCTAGCCCTAATATAATACTAAACCTAACCTAACCTGTTTAGAGAACCATTGATAATAGTAGTCCCCAAATAAAGGAGCCTAGTGGGGAAAGCTAACAGATCAATCCTTCACAGTGTCAAAGAAATCTGACCAAGTAATTGGGGGAGGTATTTCAGTACATTCATATTTCCCTCTGTTCTCCTAATGTGCTCTTGTTTACATTATTTTTTCATGCTGCAGTTTATGGTACTTTCACAAGGAACAAACCAGAGAGTGCCCACACAGAGATGATTGAGTGTGTGAAGTTTCAAGCAGCTAGTACTAACCCTGTTTAATTTACAGCTCCATTTTCATTCACATCTATAGACCATAATAAAGTGAAACCTAAAAATTCAAACTGTACCTGACAGTGAACCTGCAAACATTGAAGGCCCAAACTTGGGGATCCTACTAAGGCTAGGAAAAGGATGAATCTTGCACAGTATTGAAGCAATCAAGCCAAAAATGTTGAAGCTTGCTCCTAAAGTGCTGACAGATAAAGATCTTTCTTTCTACTTCAGCTTTGGTCTACTTCCACAAGAAACAAATGAGAGAATGTGCACTGAGAACTGATTGAGTGTGTGAAATTTGAAGCAGCTAGCACAAACCCTGTTTGAGTCCAGCTACATTTCCCTTCAACCCTATAAGGCAAAATGAAATGAAACATGAAAATTAAAACTGCTCCTGAGAGCAACTCTTTTTACCTAGGAGGCCCAAACATGGGGAGTATACTAAGAATAGGAAAAAGATGAATCCTGTCCAGTATCAAATAAGTTGAAAAAAATAATTCTAACCCTAAGACTAGCCCTAACCCTTGCCCTAACTCTAACCATATCTGTAACCCTAATGTGTTAAGAGAAACTTTGATCATAAAAGTTTCAAACTAGGGGAGACCAGTGTGGCAAGCTTACAGATATATTCTGCACAGTATTAAAAATATCCGACCAAATAATTGGGGGTGGTATTTTACTACATGTATATTGCCCTGTTTTTTCCTAAAGTGATCTTGGATAAATTTGATTTGCATACTTCATCTTAAAACTATTTTCACAAGGAATAAACCAGAGAGAGCCCAAAGACAACTCATTGAGTATGTGAAGTTTCAACCAGCTAGCACCAATCCTCTGATTTCTAGTTCCATTTGCATTTACGCATATAGGTCAAAATGGAGTGAGACATTAAAAACAAACTATTCCTGACAACTAATCATTGAACAGAGAAGGCCCAAAACTGGGGCATATAATAAGGCTAGGTGAAAGATGAATCCTTCTCAGTATCAAAGAAATTTGAACAAATCAAACTCTAAACCTAACAGTATCTCTAAAGCTAGCCCTCACTCTAATCTTAAACCTAACCCTAATCTGTTTAGAAAATCATTGATCCTAGATGTCCCAAATGGGGGAGCTTACTGGGGCAAGCTAATAGATGAATCCTCCACAGCATCTAAGAAATCTGACCAAGTAATTGGGGGAGATAGTTCATTACATGCCTATTTTCTTGTTTTCCCCTAAAGCACTCTCAGATAAATTTTCTTTGTATGCTTCAGCTTAGGGTTTCATTCACAAGTAACAAACCAGAGAGTGCACACAGAGAACTGATTGATTGTGAGATGTTTCAATCAGCTAGCACCAACCCTCTTTGATTTTGAGCTCCATTTCCCTTTAACATATAGGTCAAAATGAAGTGAAACCTCAAAATACAAACTGTTACGGTCATCAAACCATTGAAATGAAAAGGCCCAAACCTGGGGAACATACTAAGGCTAGGTAAAAGATGAATCCTGCTCACTATCAAGAAAATTTGAACCAAACTAACTCTAAACCTAACACTAGGTCTAAACCCAGCCCTAACCGTAACTGTAACCTTAACCCTATCCTGCTTAGATAATCATAGAAGTCCCAAAGTTGTGAAGCCTAGTGGGTAAGCTAAGAGATGAAAAATGTGCATTATCAATGAAATCTTACCAAATAATTGCTGGAGGTAGTTCATTACATGCTTATTTCCCTGTTGTCTGCAAAAGTGATCTCAGATAAATTTGCTTTTGCATGCTTCTCCTTTGGTCTACATTCAATAGAAAGAAAGCAGAGAGTGCTCGCAGAGAACTAATTGAGTTAGTGACGTATCAAGCAGCTAGTACCAACCCTGTTTGATTTCCAGATTCATTGTCATTCAGACCTATAGGCCAAAATGAAGTGACACCTAAAAACTCAAACTATTCCTGACAGAGAACCATTGAACATAAAGGCCCCAAATAGGGGATCCTATTAATGCTAGGTAAAGGATGAATCCTATACAGTAATAAATTGATTTGACCAGAAATTATTGAAGATTTCTCCTAAAGCATTCAGAGATGAAACTATTTCTTTCTCTTTCAGCATCGGACTACTTCAACAATTAAAAAAAAAAAAAAAAAAAAAACAGAAAATGCACACTGAGAACTGATTGAGTGTGAGAAGTTTCAAGCAAACTTTCAAACCAACTCTGTTTGATTTCAAGCTCTATTTCCATTTACCCATATAGGTCAAAATGAAGTGAAACCTTAAAATGCAAACTGTTCCTGATAGCGAACCACTGAACCCAGAAGGCCCAAATGTGGAAAATATAGTAAGGCTAGGGAACAGATGAATCCAGCCCAGCATCAAAGAAATATGAACAAAAATAACTCTAACACTAGCTATAACCCTAACCATAACCATAACTATAATCCTAACCCTTACCTGTATAGAAAACCATTGATCCTAGATGTCCCAAATTTGGTGAGACTAGTGGGAAAAGTTAAAGATGAATACTGCACAGTATCAAAGAAAACTGATCAAATCATTGGGAGACTTATTTCAATACATACATATTTCTCTTTTTTCTCCTTAAGGGCTCAGATAGCATTGCTTTTGTATGCTTCAGCTTTGGCCTACCTTCAAAAGAAAGAAACCAGAGAGTGCCTACTGAGAACTTATTTGTGAAGTGTCAAGCATCTCCTACCAACCCTGTTTGATTTCCAGCTCAATTTTCATTCACATCAATAAGCCATAATGAAGGAAAATCTTAATATACAAACTGTTCCTGACAGTGAACCATTGAACTGAGAAGACCCAAACCTGTGGAGCATAGTAAGGCTAAGTAAAAGAAGAATCTTGCCCAATATCATAGAAATTTGAAGAAACCTAAGGCCACACTAGAGCTCTCTGTGCAGATGGAAGGCTCGGCTGTGTGGTTGCTCTCGGCTCAGTCGGAAGTCGGAAGTCTCGGCCGCGTATGAGCTCTCTGCACAGACAGAATTCTCGTGCATGAGCTCTCTGCAGAGAGGGAAGTCTCGGCTTCTCATGTGCTCTCAGCTTAGATGGAAGTCTCAGCCTTGCGTGAGCTCTTGGCACAGACGGAAGTCTTGGCAGTGTGTTCGCTCTCACCTCAGAAGGAAGTCTTGGCCATACAGGCACTCTCGATGCAGAGGGTAGGTAGCACAGAACACAGAAGTTTTGCTTGTGGGTCACTTACACCAAGCTCTGGACACAGCCAAATGTCACCCCAGAACCACCCACCTCACCGAACACCCTACAAAGGTAACAGATGGAATCCATCTTGGAAAACCTTACTTACCAACTATCGGTGGCTCTGGCTACCATCTGAGTTCTGCGGCTGCTCAGGTACCCGGTTTCCAACTCCCCTACCTCCAGCTGTGATAACTCAAGATTTTTCTCACAAGATTTGGGGGGTCTTAGCTATCAATGTGGAACAGCAACTGTACAGGTACCTGGTTTCCAACTCAGAGACTAAGAGTAGGGAGGCTCCAGGTAGACACTCAAGCCCTCTCAAACTGGCTACCTCCACCACTCTTAGCACGGTCTCAAACTAGGAATAGACAACTCCACCTACTGGAAAAAAACAGAATTCTGAGACACTTTTCTATTCTCGCTCTTCTCATCTATTCTCCTCTACCTTTCCCTCTCTGGCCCTCACAATCTCAACATACGTGAAACCAAGAACTTAGCATGAAACTGAACTTTAAGCACTGAATCATCAAAATAGTATAATATAGAGGATTTGCATAGGCCCACCTCACCCACCCTTTATTTTCTCTTATTTTCATTCTCCCTCTCTTTCTTTCTTTCCTTATTATTTTTTCTCCTTTTATCTTGCTCCCTCTATCCCACTTTCAACCTCCTAACTTTTACTATTTATACATAGGGTAATTTTATGAATACAGATAAGGAATTTGAATTTATACATTCTTCCATAAATTACCCCTGCCTATTTATTACAGTTCTTCTCCAATTTGCTAAGATAGATTAATCTCATACCATCACTCCTTTCCCACTTAACATAGCATCCTAACCCTGAGCATCAGTTCTCTATATACCACCAGAAATGGCATGCCTTTTATGAAACTAATAACTATATTCTAAATAATAATTGAAGCCAACATCTGTAGACATAGAATCTAAATATAAATGTATTTATAATGTTTAGCCTTAGGCTTCAGTTTAGGGTTAGATTTAGAGTTAGGATTTGATCTACGGTTAGGGCTAGAACTAAGGATAGGGCAGGGGTTAGGACTAGGGTTAGGGTTATGGTAAGGGATAGGGTTAGAACTAGTGATAGGGCTAGTGTGAGAGTTAGAGTTAGTCATAGCAGTAGGGCTAGGGTTATGTTTAGGGCTAGGGCTAAGTTAGGGCTAGGGTTAGTGTTAGATTTATACCTCAGGTTAGGGTTAGAATTAGAGTTATATGTAGGGTAAGGGAGTAGGTTATAGCTAGGTTGAGGGCTAGGGCTTGGGTTAGTATTAGGGTTAGGGCTAGGATTAGGGTTAGGGTTATGATTAAGGCTAGGATTAGGGCCAGCATGAAGCTAGTGTTTGTGTTAGGTTGAGGGCTAGTATTAGGGAGAGGGTTAATGCCAGGTCTAGGGTTACAGTTACGGATAGATTTAGTGTTAGGTTTATGGATTGGTCCAGTGTAAGGGTTAGGTTTAGGGTAAGGGTCAGGTTTAGAGCTAGAGTTATTATTAGGGTCTGGTTCAAATTTAGGGTTTGGTTTATGGTAGAGGTAAGGTTTAGGGCTCTAATTAGCATTAGGTTTAGGCTTAGGGTTAATGGCAGGGTTAGGTTTAGGGTTTAGATGTGGTTTAGTGTAATGGATAGGGTTAAGATTAGTCCTAATGTTTAGCATAAGGGTTTGGGTTATTATTAGGGTAATGCATAGAGTTAGACCTAAGATTAGGGCTAGGGATATGAATAGGATTATGGCTTTTGGGGGGGTTAGGGTCAGGTTTAAGTTCAGGGTTAAATCTAGGTTTAGGACTCAGATTAAGTCTATGTTTTGGGTTAGGTTATGGCTAGGGTTAAGGCTACTGGTAATGTATGAAGTAGGGTTATGATTAGTGCTAGTTATAGGGTTAGGGTTAGGGCTAGGTCTAGTGTTAAGGTTAGGTTTATGGTTATGAAAATATTTAGAGCTAGAGTTAGTGTTAGGGTCAGAGTCAGTGTTCGAATTACTTTTCAGGTTAGACTTAGAACTAGAATTAGAAATAGGTGTAGGGCTAGGTGTAAGGTTAGGATTTGGTTTAGGTTAAGGGTTAGGGTTATGGCTATGACTCAGTTTTGTTTTAGGGCTAGGGGTAGGGTTAAGGCTAGTTTCAGGATTAGTGTTAGGGTTAGGGCTAGTGTTAGTGTGAGGTTTAGTCTTAGGTTTAGGATTAGATTTAGAGTTAGGTTTAGATCTAGGTTTTGAGCTAGGTCTAAGGATAGGGCTAGGGTCAGAGCTAAGTTTAGGGCTAGGTTTAGGGTGATGGTAAGCGATTAGGTTAGAACTCTTTATAGGGATAGGGCGAGAGTTAGATTTAGTCGTAGGGCAAGGGTTAGTGTTAGGGTTCGCGCTAGGGTTAGTGTTAGTTTTAGGGTTAGGGTTAGGTTTAAGGTAAGGGGTGGGCTTATAGCTAGTTTTATCACTAATGTGAGGGTTAGAATTAGGGTTAGGGTTAAGTTTCTGGTTAAGGTGAAGTTTATTGGTAGGATGTTGGCTAAATTTTGTGTTAGGGTAAGGACTAGGCTTAGACTAGGGCAAAAGTCAAGTCTAGGTTTACAATTAGGGATTGTTTTTGGTTAGGTTTATAGCTAGGTCTATTTTAAGGGTTAGGTTTATGGTTAGGGTCAGGTTTAGAGCTAGGGGTATTATTAGAGTTAAGGTCAGGTTTAGGGTTTTTGTTATGTTAAGGTTCAGGTTCAGGGATCGAATTAGCATTATTGTTAAGGATGGGGTAATGATAGTTTTAGGTTTAGGGTTCAGGTTAAATTTAGGGTAATGGATATTTTTAGGGTTAAGGATAAGCTTAAGGTTTGGCCTAGAGTTAGCAAAAGGATTAGGGTTATCATTATTGTAATGGATAGGTTAGAGCTAGGGTTAGGGCTAGGGTTATACTAAGGATTAAGTCTAGTGTTAGGCTTAGGGTTAGGGTTAGGGCTATGGTTAGGATTAGGATTAGTTTTATGGTTAAAGCTAGGCTAGGCCTTGGATTAGGGCTGGGTTTTGCAATAGGTTAGGGCTACAGCTAATGTAAGAACTTGTTATGATTCAGGGTAGTTTTAGGAATAATGTTAGGGCTAGGTATAGTTTTAGGGTTAGGTTTAGGGTTGGGGTAGTGTTTGTTGCTAGGGTTACTGTTAGTGTCAAGGTCAGTGTTCAGGTTAGGGTTATAGTTAGAATTAAAGATCTAGGGTTAAGTCTAGAGGAAGTGTTAGTGTTTGGCTTAGGCTAAGGGTTATTTTTAGGGCTCTAGGTTTTTCATTAAGTCGAGGGTTCGAGTTATGGCTAGATTTAGGATTAGGTTTAGGTTAGGGCCACTGTTAGGTTTAGGTTTAGGTATAAGGTTACTGGAAGGGCTAATGTTAAGGTTTGGCTTAGGGTTAGGTTCAGGACTAGAACTACGATTAGTGTTAGGGTCAGAATAAGGCTGAGTGTTAGGGTTAGGGTTTGGGTTATGATTAGAGCTAAAATGAGGGCTAGGGTTTCGACTAGTAGGGTAAGAGTTTGTTTTAGGTTAATGATTAGGGTTAGCTTTAGGGTTAGGGTTTTGCTTAGGGTAAGGGATAGGGTTAGAGCTAGGGTTAGGGCTAGGGTTAGGGCAAGGGTTAGGGTTAAAGCTAGGTTTAGGCCCGGTTTAGGGCTAGTTTTTGTGTTAGCATTAGGGCTAGGTTTAGAGCAACAGCTAATGTAAGAACTAGGGTTACAATTAGGGTTAATTATTGGATTATGATTAGGTATTAAACCTCTAGTGTTAATTAGTTTTAACATTAGGGTGATATTTAGAGCAAGTCTTTGTGTTAGGTTAATAGTCAGTGTCAGGGTTAGGTTTAGGGTTAGGACTCGAAATAAGGCTAGGGTTATTGTAATGGTTTGGTTTAAGGTTAGGGTGGTGTTTAGAGCTATGGTGAGTGTTAGGATATGAGTCAGAGTCAGGGTTAGTATTAAAGTTAAGGTTAGTACTCGAATTAGGGCTAGGGTGATGTCTAGGTGTAGTGCTAGGTTTTTGTTTAAGTTAAGGTTCACTGTTAGGGCTATTACTCAGTTTTGTTTTACTGCTAGTATTAGGGTTAGGGCTAGTTTCATGATTAGTGTTAGAGTTAGTGCTAGTGTTAGTGCTTAGGCTTAAAGTTAGTGTTAGAGTTAGATCTAGGGTTAGGACTAGGAATAAGGATTAGGCAAGGGTTATGACTAGGTTTATGGCTATATTTAGGGCTAGGGTTAGGGTAAAGTTAAGGGATAGGTTTAGAACTAGGGATGGGGCTAGTGTGAGAGTTAGACTTAGTCTTAGGGCTATGATTAGCATTAGAATTAGTGATATGGTAAAATGACGACTAGGATTAGAGTTAGGGTTAGTGTTCACCTTAGGTCTAGCATTAGGGTTAGGGTTAGGATTAAGTTTAGGGTAAGGGATGGTGTTATAGCTAGGTTTAGTGGGAGGGTGAGGGTTAGAATTAGGTTATGGCTATGGTTAAGGTTAGGGTTATGATTAGGGCTGGGTTTAGGGCTAGAATGAGGGCTAGGTTTTGTTTTAAGTTTAGGGCAGGATTAGAGCTAGGGCTAATATCTGCTCTTGGGTTATGGTTAAAGATAATTTTAGTGTCAGGTTTATGGCTACATGTAGTGTAAGGGTTAGTTTTAGGGTTAGGTTCAGGTTTAGAGCTAGAAGTATGTTTACAGTCAGGGTCTGGGTTATGACTTGGGATAGGTTAAGTTTTAAAGTTAGTGCTCAAATTAGCATTAAGGTTAGTGTTAGGTTAATGATAGGGTGAGGTTTAGGGTCTGGTTTGGATTAGGGTAATGGATAGAGTTAGGATTAGGGATAGGGTTAGGTTTAGGACTAGGTTTAGAATTTGGGTTACGGTTATGTTTATGGAAATAGATAGGGTTAGAGCTAGGGTTAGTGCTAGGGTTATGTTTATAATATGGCTAGGGTTAGGGTTAGGATTAGGGTTAAAACTGGAGTTAGGGCTAGGATTAGAGCCAGGTTTTGTGTTAAGTTAGTGCTAGGGTTCGGGTTAGGGCTATTGTAAGTACCAGGTTTTTTTTTTTTTTTTTTTTTTTTTTTTTTTTACTGCTAAATTTAGGGTTAGGTTTAGGAAAACTAAAATTAGGGCTAGCTTTAGGTTTAGGGTTTGGTTTAGGTTAAGGGTTAGGGTTAGGGCTATTGTTCAGTTTTGTTTTAGGGCTATGGCTAGGGTTAGGGCTAGTTTTAGGATTAGCATTATGGTTAGTGCTAATGTTAGGTTTAGTTTATCCTTAGGGTTAAAGTTATATTTAGGGTTTGGGTTAGGGTTAGGGTTAAGCTTATGGTTATTGTTAGATTTAGAGTTAAAGTTAAATCTAGGTTAGGGCTAGGGCTAAGGATAAGGCTAGGGTTAGGGAAAGGATTAGGGTTCTGTTAAAGATTGGGTTAGAACAAGGGATGGGGCTAGGGTGAGAGTTAGAGTTAGTCCTATGGCTAGGGTTAGGGCAAGGGTTAGGAATAGGGCTAAACTATGGCTAAGATTAGGCCTCATTTAGTGTTAGGGTTAGGGCTAGTGTTAGGGTTAGAGTTAGGAGTTAGGGTATGTTTAGTGCTATGATAAGAGCTGTTATTTGTGTTAAGTTTAGGGCTAGGATTAGGGCTAGGACTAATGTACTAGTGCCGCAATCTGGCTGGGCACAAATCATGAGCCACTGAAGCAGGAACAAACTTTATTTCTGAACTTCACAAGCACACTACACATATGCTCCCCGGGAATTCTCCCAAACCATGCAGGTCCTCCAGGAACCAGCAACTGGAAATATCTCTCCTCTGGCACTTCCCCAAGCAATGGGAACTCTCCGGGAATCCCCACGAGAGCTCAACTGGAACTCAATGAGAACTCCGCGAGAACTCGCTGGCGTCACGTCTCAACCACTATTTCTGGCAAAAGTGCCATGCATCATCCCGACTCGGCTGTGGCCCTCAACATCTTCCCCCTTCTCTTTAATTAAACAACAAGCAATGTGGCTTAGGGACCGTGCCTGTTACGCTGTCCAATACTACACATGGTTCTTACCCGTCAACAGATGAGCTGACCTTTAGGTGTCAGCCTCCTGTCTTAGGTTGGTACCACTGCAATTGGATCATACCCATCACTGACTACTGGTCCAGAAAATCACTGGGTCAGGACCTTTCCATTGTCCTGTTAGAGTATCCTTCCAAAGTACCTTAGGCTTATGTACATTTTTTGGATACATATGCCTTTCCGCAGCAATAAGCCCTGATGAATCCAAATTTAAAAAGTTTAGAGTAAAAAGGTTATTTTAAGTTTATCTTTGTGGGATATATATATATATATATATATATATATATATATATATATATATATATATATATATATATACATCTCCCTTCCCAATTCCCTCTTTTTGCTTTAATAAGTACATTTTAATAGTTTGATGAGCTCTTTAAACTATGTCTTGTCCCTAAGGATTGTATAGAATTCCTGTTATGTGAGTAATGCCAAATGATGTGCAAAATTGTTTAAAGGAGGTGGAAGTATAACCAGGACTATTATCTGTTTTTAACTGGTTTGGAACGCCCACAGTGGCAAAATTTTGTAAGAAATGAGCTATAATATCTGTAGTTTTTTTTCTCTGGCATGAAGGGAGCCCATCAAAAATCCAGAAGAAGTATCAATTATAACATGCAAATATTTTGATTTTCCAAATTCTGGCAAGTGAGTGACGTCCATCTGCCAAATATGGTTAGGTATCAATCCTCTAGGATTGACTCCAAGATTAAATTGTGGTAAAAAGGTCACACAATTTTGACATTGTTTTATTATTTGTCTAGCTTGTTCCTTAGTTATTTTAAAACACTTTTGTAAAGTATTAGCATTGACATGGAACCTTTTATGAAAATTTGTAGCTTCTTCTAGTGTAGAGAAAATATGTATATCATGTGTAGTTTTATCTGCTAAATCATTGCCCAAACTAAGGGTCCCAGGCAATCCTGTATGTGCCCTGATATGTCCTATAAAGAATGGATCATTTCTGTCCCAGATTAGACATTGAATAGTGGAAAACAAAGAGAAAACATTAGAGGAAGGAGAAATCCTACCAGCATCTTCAAGGGATACTATAGCATTAACTATATACTGACTATTAGAAAATAAATTAAATACAGAATTTTTAAACATCACAAAAGCTGTAAAACTGCATTAAGCTCGACCCTTTGAGCTGATTGTTTGGGTACTAAAAATGAAAAATTTTGATCAGGGGTAACTACTACTGCTGTACCATTATTTGACCCATCAGTGAATATATTTGGAGCATTCATGATAGGTGTTTTTCTTGTCATTTTTGGAAAAACTACAGGATGCTAGGACCAAAAAGATAAGAAAGGATTAGATGGTAAGTGATTATCAAATGAAACATTAGATTTGCATATGATTATTGCCCAAGTATTTAACTCATTAGCTAACTCATCAATTTGATCCTTAGTATATGGAGTAATAATTTTATTGGGAGAAATTCCAAACACACCCATTGCTGCTTTTATTCCTTTGAGTATTAATTGTCCTACAGCCTCAGGATACCTAGTAAGAATAGTGTTAGGAGAACAAGATAAATGTATCCATAATAATGGACTTTCTTGCCAAAATACTCCTGTAGGAATATTTTTGTTGGTATCACAATAAATAATAAAGACACACTTATATCAATTCTATCCAAATGCATATTTTCCATATATGTTTAAAAAAATTTTAATGCCTTTCTTGCTTCAGGTATTAACATGAGGGGTGAATTTGGATCTGATGGACCTTTTAGGATATCCAATAAAGGTCCCAACTCTCCTGTTGGTATGCCTAGATGAGGCCTTATCCTATTTATGTCTCCTAATAACTTTTGAAAGTCGTTAAGTGATTTGAGTTGATCTACTCGTATTTGAATTTTTGGTTGACAGACCATGGTTGAGGATAATAGAACTCCTAAATAATTAATTGGAAAATTTAATTGTACTTTATCTATTGCTATCTCTAGATTATATTTTTTTTAATAAATTTGTAAGTGTGGCATAACATACCATCAATGTGTTTTTATCTTTATGTGCTAATAATACATCATCCATATAGTGAAATATTTGTAGTTCAGGATTTTGATTTCTAAGTGGCTGGATTGCTTTGTTAACATAAATTTGACACATAATTGTGCTGTTAGCCATCCCTTGAGGGCGTACTTTCCATTCATATATCTGATCAGGTCCTTCATGATTCAGTGCAGGGATAGTAAATGCAAAACCTTGACTATCCTCATTATGAATTGGAATTGAAAAAAAAAAACAATCTTTAATATCTATAGCTAAAACGTACCAGATTTTTGGCAAAGCAGACAATTGAGGAATCCATGATTGAGCAGGTCCCATAATAACCATCTCATTATTAATGGCTACTAAATCTTGCAATAATCTCCATTTACCAGATTTATTTTTAATGACAAAAAATGGGATTATTATAGGGAGATATGGAAGGTTGTATATGTACCTCCACTAATTGTTGTTTGACCAGGTCATGGGCTGCTTGTATCTTTTCTTTAGTCAGGGGCCACTGAGGAACCCATACTGGTCTTTCTGATTTCCAAGTAATTTTTATTGTCTCAGTGACCCCTTCTGAAAACCCAATCCATGTCTATTTATTCCTTGAACTATTTGAATTGGTGCTGCTATACCTTGTTCTTGTTCTCCTAATCTTTTTTCTTTCCTCAAACCTTGTCTAGCCCTAATAGTGGGTACATTTGGATTGATGTTATTTGTTAATGTCAAACCTAATTGAATCTAGGACATCTCGTCCCCATAAATTTATAGGAAGGTGATTCAATACATATAATGTATAGTTCCTTCACATACTTCAGGATCCTTCCATCTAATACCATTGCACATCTTGGGGATTAGTCACTACTCCTATTCCTCGAAGTGTTTGAGTGGCTTGCTGTAATGGCCAATATTTTGGCCATTCTTGACGAGATATGATGCCAAGGTCTGCACCTGTATCAAGTAGCCCATTAAATTCATGTCCTTAAATATTTAGTTTTAGAATTGGGTGAGAATCTAAATTTAAAGACAGCATAGCCCAATCTACACCTGTGGAGCCTAATCCCCTGGAACCTCTTTCTACACTACTACTGGAAAATTTATCATGTAGGCTGGGTATTATTAATAACTGTGCTATTCTATCTCCTGGTGAAATTACTGATATACCCTTTGGAGAACTAGCTATAATTTTTATTTCACCTTCATAATCGGGATCAATTACCCCAGGACTTAGCATAAGTCCTTTTAGAGTAGAAGAACTGCGTCCCAACAATAAGCCTACTGTTCCTTGGGGAAGAGGTCCTTTTACTCCTGTGGGAATGATATGAACTCCCATCTCTGGTGTTAGTACTGCTCTGGCAGAGGCGCAGATGTCCAACCCTGCACTCCCTCTGGTTCTTCTGATGAGAGATCTGATGGACAATGTGTCCTGGGCACTACCCTGGTGGTGTTTCTGGGTTCCTCCAGTGCCCCGTATATTAGTGGTCATGGGCCCAGGAGCATTGGGCCCCCCGTCCATGTTTTAGCAATGGATCCCGATGCCTTTCTCCACGATATCATGGGTAAACACCTGGTCCTTGTCCATTTTTGATAATGGAGTACCTCTATGGTGGTTTGAGAACAGCATTCAGTAGCCCAATGTCTCCCTCTATGGCATTGTGGGAAAATACCCGGTATTCCATTCCTTTGATACCTAGTTTTGTAAAACCCTCCTCCTATGGGGCAATTCCTTTTAAAATGTCCTGTTTGTTCACAATTGTAGCATGTTTTTGGCCTCAAATCTAAAACCTGTTGTACTGCAGCTGCCAAGACTTGCCCTTGTTCATTAATGTCTCTACATAATTTAATATATGTATTTAAATCTCCATGCTTCCATGATCTAATGACCTCTCTGCACCATCGATTTGCTTGGTCATAAGCCAGTTGTTTAATTCATGGCATTGCTTGTTCTGTATCCCCAAAAACTCTGGTAGCTGTTTGAATAAGCCTATCTACAAATTCTGCATAATGTTCATTAGCTCCCTGTATTACCTTAGATAATTGACCTTGTAAATCTCCATGTCCTTGTAAAGTCTTCCATGTCCTAACTGCATCTGCAACAATTTTTGCATATATAGCAGTATCATGTTGAATTTGTTGCCATTTACCCTCATAAGGTCCTTTTCCTAACAACATATCTAGATTTCTTTGAGGGTAACCAGCTGCTGCATTTCACCTAGATGTCTCCATGCAAATCCCTCATTGGCAACTTTCCATAACAAATATTGTCCTCCATTTTGCACAGATTTACACATGCTAGCCCATTCTGCTGGCATCATGTCCAAGTTGGTAATGGATTTGACCATGCTTACAGTGAAGGGTGCTTGAGGACCATAGGTTGTTATAGCCTCCTTTAACTGCTTCACTGTTTTGAAATATAAAGCACGGTGAATTCGCTGCCCTCCTCCCTGCTCAAGTACAGGTCATGCTAATCTTTGAGGTCCTGTCTCAGGATCCCATCTATCAACTTGGGGGTTGAGGGCCACTCAGCTGTCTCTATAGGTGGAGCTGTTAGTTGAATTATGCCCTCTGATGATAGAACAGTGTTAGTAGCAGCCTCCTGTTGTAGCTTTTTCCCTAATAGCCCCTTTTCCTTTATTTTTTTCCTCCATCTGACTAGCTCAAGAGACCTTCTCTTTAGCTTGATCTAAAATGTCTTTCTCCATGTTCTGAACCTCTAACAATTTCCTTAAAACTCTTTCAGTTTGTTTTTTACTAATTTCTAATCTACTATAAAGATAACGCAACCCAATAAGATAACACAAAACAAAATCAAAACAGAATGAAACAAAAACGGAACAAAAAATTGTTGTATCAATTTTCCTATTTTCTTTACATGTGCATTTGTGGTCTATTTCTATCTCTTCCTCAGGGGCGAACAACTTCAAACCTTGAGCCAACCATTTTTCCCAGTTTGCCTGAGAAAGTTCTAGGGATAGGCAGCTTGAAAGAAAAACAAAACAAATCAAAACAAGAACACATTTTTTTTTGAAATGGTCACCCATTCTCTCACCTTCCCTTAGGGGCGAGCAATTTCACTTACCCCCAAGCTTCAGGCATTCCCCGCATGGGCCACCCAATGCCACAGTCTGGCTTGGCACAAATAATGAGCCACTGAAGCAGGAACAAACTTTATTTCTGAACTCCACCAGCACACTCCACACATACTCCCCGGGAATTCTCCCGAACCTCGTGGCTCCTCCAGGAACCAGAAACTGGAAATATCCCTCCTCTGGCACTTTTCCAACCAATGGGAACTCTCTGGGAATCCCCATGAGAGCCCAACTGGAACTCAATGAGAACTCAGCAAGAACTCGCTGGCGTCACCTCTCAAACACTACTTCTGGCAAAAATGCCATGCGTCATTCCGACTTGGCTGTGGCCCTCAACAGTCTAGGCTTACGGTTGGGGATAGCTTCAGGATTATGGTTATGCCTAGGTTTAGTGTAAGTGTTAGGTTTAAGCTAAGGGTCAGCTTTAGAGCTAGGTGATTTATTAGGGTCAAGGTCAGAATTAGAGTTTGGTTAAAGTTAGTTTGGTTTAGGGTTTGGGCTCGAGTTAGCATTTGGGTGTGGGTTAGGATAATTATAAGGGTTTTTTTTAGGGTTTAGGTTAGGTTTAGCTTATTGTTAGGGTTAGGGTTAGGTCTTGGGTTCACATTAGGGTAAGGGTTAGTGTTAGTATAATGGATAGTTTAGAGCTAAGTTTAGGACTAGGATTATGGTTAGGAATAGGCCTTGAGTTACAGTTAGGTTTAGGATTAGAACTAGTGCTAGTTTCAGGGTTATGTTTAGCATAAAGTTTAGGTTTTTGAGCTAGGGTAATACCTAGGATGAGGGTTAGGTTTAGGGTTAAGTCTAGGGATAAGATTACAGTACAGTTAGGGTTAGGGTTAGGATTAGGGCTAGGTCATCATTAGGGGTAGGGTTAAGGTTAGGGTAATGGAAAAGTTTGGATGTAGGTTTAGGGTTATACTTAGGTTTAGATAGAGGTTTAGGCTTAGGATTATAGCTATGGTTATGTTTAGGTTTATGATAAGGGTTAGGGTTTGAGCTTGGGTTAAGTCTATAGTGAGTGTGAGTTTGAGGGTTTAATTTTCCAGTTAGTTATAGCATTAAAGTTAGGCCTAGGATTATCAATATGGTTAGGGTTAGGTTTATGGTAAAGGGTAGGTTTAGGGCTAGGGTTAAGGTTACCATTAGGACTAGAGTTAGGGTTATTTTGGGGATAGATATAGGTTTATGTTTAGGGTAAATGTTAGGCTTCAAGCTAGGATTAAGATTAAGGTGAGGGTTAGGTTAGGGTTAGGGTTAGGGATATGCTTTAGGCTAGGTTTAGGCCTGTGATTAGCTCTAGGTTTTTTTGTTATGTTTAGGCCTAGGGTTAGAGCTATGGGTAATGTAAGAGCTAGGGTTTAATTTATGGGCTAGTTTTAGGGTAAGGTTTATGGCTAGGTATAGTGTTAGGTTTAGATTTTCAGGTAGGGTCAAATTTAGACATAGGTTTACTATAAAGGCAGGGCCAGTGTTCAGGTTAGAGTTAGAGTTAGGGTTACAGCCAGAATTAGGACTAGGTTTAGTTCGAGGGGTAGGGTTAGTGTTTGGGTTAGGTTCAGGGTTATTGTTAGGGCTAAGGCTAGGTTTTTGTTTTGGTCTAGGGCTAGAGTTAAGTCTAGATTTAGGATTATGTTTAGGTCTAGGACTAGTGTTAATCTTTGGTCTAGGGTCAGGGTCAGGTTCAGACCAAAGTTTAGTGTTAGGATCAGAATAAAGATCAGGTTTGTATTAGGGTTTTGGATAGTGTTAGAGCTAGAGTGATGGCTTGGTTTAGGAATATTAATAGGTTTAAGGTTTTGATTAGCCTAAAGATTAGGGATAGGTCTAGGGTTACCATTAGTGTTATTGTTTGGCTTAGGGTAAGTGATAACATTAGAGCTAGGTTAGGTCTAGGGTTAGGATTAGGGTTAGGGTTAATTCTAGGTTTTGGACTCAGATTAGGGCTAGTCTTAATATTATGGTTAAGTAAATGCCTAATGTAAAAGCTAGGGTTACATTTAGGGTTAGTTTTAGGTTTATCATTACAGGTAGCTGTAGTGTAAGTGTTAGGTTTAAGATTAGGGTAATCTTTAGAGCTAGGGTTATTGTCAGGATCTGAGTAAGAATCAGAGTTTTTTTTTTTAGGGTTAGGATTAGGACTCAAATAAGGGCTAGAGTTACTGTTAAGTTTTGGTTTAAGATTAGGTTTGTGTTTAGAGCTAGGGTCACTCTTAGGATATGAGTTAAGGTCAGGGTTAGTTTTAAGGTTAGTGTTATAACATGAATTAGGGCTAGGGTTACTGTTAGGGTTTCGTTTAAGTTTAGCATGGTGTTTAGAGCTAGGGTCACTGTTAGGATAGGAGTCAGGGTGAGGGTAAGTTTTAAGGTTAGGGTTAGCACTCCAATGAGGCCTAGGGTTAGGTCTAGATGTAGTGTTAGGGTTTGGTTTAAGTTAAGGTTTAGGGTTAGGTGTATTGCTCAATTTGGTTTTCGTCCTAGGTTTAGGGTTAGCACTAGTTATATGATTACCATTAGGTAATCATATAACAAGTGTTAGTGTTATGCTATGCTAGGGTTAGGGTTCGATTTGGAGTTAGCATTAGATGTAGGGTTCAGGCTAGGTCTGAGGAAAGGGCAAGGGTTAGGGCTAGGGTTAGGATTATGGTAACAGAGAGGTTTAGAAATAGGGATAGGGCTATGACGAGAGTTAGAGTTAGTCCTAGAGTTAGGGTTATGTTTAGTTTTAAGGCTAGGGCTCAATTAGGCCTAGGATTATGGCTAGGTTTAGTGTTCAGCTTAGGTCTAGCATTAGGACTATTGTTATGGTTATCTTTAGGGTGAGGGATGGCATTATAGCTAGGTTTAGAGGTAGAGTGAGGGTTAGAATTAGGGTTAGGGCTAGGGATAGGGTTAGGGATATGATTAAGACTAAGTTTAGGGCTAGAATGAGTGCTAGGGTTTGTTGTAGGTTTAGTTCTATAATTAGGGCTAGGGCTAATGTCAGGTCTAGTGTTATAGTTAGGGTAGATTTAGGGTTAGTTTTGTGTCTAGGTCTAGTGAAAGTGTACGTTTTAGGCTAAGGGTCAGGTTTAGAGCTAAGTGTATTTTTAGGGTCAGGATCAGGTTTAGGGTTTGTTTTAGCTTAATGTTTAAGAATATGGATCAAATGAGCATTAGGGTTAGGGTTAGAGTAATGGATAGGGTTAGGTTTAGGGTTCAGAGTAGGTTTAGAGGAATGCAGAAGTGTCAGGTTAGCAAAACAGTTAGGGTTAGACTAGATTTAGGATTAGGTTTAGGTCTAGGACTACTGTCAAGGTTAATTTTAGGTATAAGGTTACTGGTAGGACTAGTATCAGGTTTCGGTTTAGGGTTAGGGTGAGGTTTAGACCTATAATTAATGTTAGGGTCCGAATAAGTTTGAAGTTTAGAGTTAGGTTTTGGGTTAGGGTTAGAGCTAGAACGAGGGCTAGGGTTAGGACTAGTAATAGGGTTAGTGTTTGGTTTAGTATAAGTATTAGGATTAGGACTAGGTTTAGCATTATGGATAGGTTTTGGCTTAGTGTAAGGGATAGGGTTAGAGCTAGGTTTAGGGCTACATTTAGGGTTAGGTTTAGGGCTAGTGTTTGGGTTAGGGTGAGTGTTAAATCTAGTTAGGGCTCGAATTAGGGCTATTTTGTGTTAGGGTTAGGACTATTTCCAATGTAAGAACTAGGTTACAATTAGGGTTAGTTATAGGGTTAGGGTGTGTGCTCAGTCTTGTGTTAGTATTAGATTTAGAGTTAGTGTGATATATAGAGCTAGGGTTAGTGTTTGGATAAGATTTGGTTAAGAGTTAATTTTAGGCCAAGGACTCGAATTAGAGCTAGGGTTATTGCTAGTTATAATGGTAGGGATTAGTATATGGTATTTTTAGGGTTACAGCAAAGGCTCGGTTTTGTTTAAGGGCTAGGGCTAGGGCTATGGTTAGTTTAGTATTAGTAATAGTGTTAGGGCTAGTGGTGCAGTGAGGTTTAGGCTTAAGGATAGGGTTAGATTTAGCATTAGGTTTAGATCTAGGGTTCGGGTTATGGCTAGTGTTAGGACTAAGGTTAGGGTTACAGTAATGAATTGGGTTAGAAATAGAAATAGGGCAAGTGTTGAGAGTTAGAGTTAGTCTTAGGGCTAGGGTTAGGGGTATGTTTAAGGTTAGGGCTCAATTAGGGCTAGGATTAGCACTAGGATTAGTGTTAGGGTTAGGCCTATGGTTAGGGATAGGTTTAGGGTTAGTTTTAGGAGCAAGGATGGGGTTATATAGCTTGGTTCAGGGCTAGGGAAAGGGTTAAAATTAGGGATAAGGCTTGGGTGAGGGTTCTGGTTAGGATTAAGCCTAGGTTTAGGGATAGGATGAGAGCTAGGGTCTGTGTTAGGGTTAGGGCTAAGATTAGGGCTAAGGCTAATATCAGGTCTAGGGTTACAATTATGGATAGTTCTAGGGTTTGGTTTATGGCTAGTGTAATGTCAGGGTTAGGTTTAGGGTAGGGGTCAGGTTTAGAGCTAGGTGTATTATTAGGGTCAGAGTCCAGGTTAGGGTTGGTTTGGTTTAAGATTTACAGTTAGGGCTTGAATTAGTGTTAAGTTTAGGATTCGGGTTAGAGTAATGGATAGGGTTAGGTTTAGGGTTCAGTTTAGGTTTAGAGTAAAGTATAGGGTTAATATTAGGAATAGGATTAGGGTTAGACCTAGTGTTAACGTTTGGATTAGGCTTATGTTTAGGGTAATTGATAGGGTTAGTGCTAGTATGAGGGATTGGGATAAGGTTAGGCTTAGAGTTAGGGTTAGGGTTAGTGTTAGGGTTAGGTTTAGGGTAAGTGTTAGGGTTGAGCTAGTGTTAGGGCTAGCATGAGGTTTAGGGTTAGAGTCACGGCTAAGGTTAAATTTAGGGTTAAGTTTGGGGCTAAGTTTAGCATTAGGGTCAGGTTATGTTTAAAGTAATGGATAAAGTTAGATCCAGGATTTGGGTTAGGATTAGGTTTAGGGTTAGGGCCAGGGTTATGCTTAGGATAAGTGTTAGATTTTGAGCTAGGGTAAGGGCTATGGCAAGTGTTAGGGTAGGGTTTGGTTAGGTTAATGTTAGGGTTATGCTTAGGGCTAAATTTAGGGCTATGTTTTATGTGAGTTTTATGGCTAGCATTAGGGCTATGGGTAATGTTTATGGGCTAGGGTTATGGTTTTGGGTAGTTTGAGGGTTGGATTATGGACAAATCCTATGTTAGGGTAAGGTTTTGGGTTATAATAAGATTTAGAGCTAAGGTTTAAGTCAGGGTAAGGGTCAGTGTTCAGGTTAGTATTGGATTTAATGTCAGGGCCTGAATTAGAACTAGGTATAGGTCTAAGGGTAGGGTTAGTCTTTGTGTTAGGTTAATGGTTATTGTTAGGGCTTGGGCTAGATTTATGGCTATATTTAGGATTAAGTTTAGGTCTAGTACTAGTGTTATGGTTAAGTTTAGGTATAGGTATACCAGTAGGGCTAGTGTTAGGGTTTGGTTTGGGATTAGGGTCAGGCTTATTTCTAGGGTTAGTGTTAGGGTCAGAATAAGGGTCAGGGTTAGGCATAGGCTTTGGGTTAGGTTTAGAGATGGGTTAGGACTACTAATTGAGTTAAAGTTTGGGGTAGGCTAATGATTAGGTTTAGAGCTAGGGTAGCATTAGGGTGAGGTTTTGACTTAAGATAAGGGATAAGTTAGAGCAAGCGTTATGTTTAGGGTTAGGGCTAGGGTTAAAGCTAGAGTTAGGGCTCAGACTAGGGCTAAGGTTTGTGTTAGCATTAGGGCTATGGCTAATGTAAGAAGTGGTTTTATGATTAGGGCTAGGGTTAGGGTTAAGGCTAGGTCTAGTGTTTGGGTTAGGTTTAGGGTTAGGGTGATATTTAGAGCTAGAGTTAGTTTTAGATTCAGAGTAAGGGTCAATATGAGTTGCAGGGTTAGGGTTGGGGGTCGGTATAGAATTAGGATTTGGTTTAGTTTAGGGTTAGGGTTAGGGTTAGGGTTAGGGTTAGGGTTAGGATTAAGGCTAAGTTTATGCCCAGGATTATGGCTGTGGATTTTGTTAGGTTTAGGTCTAGCATTAAGACTAGTGCTAAATTGAGGTCTTGTGTTATGGTTAGTAATAGTTTTAGGGTTAAGTTTATGGTTAGGTATATGTAAGGGTTAGGGTAAGGGTTAGGTTCAGTTTTATATAGGGATATTATTAGGGTCAGGAAAATGATTAGTATTTGTTTAGGTTAAGGTTTAGGTTTATGGCTCAAATTAGCATTAGGGGTAGGATTAGGGTTAGGGTAATGGATATGGTTAGGTTTAGGATTCAGATTAGGTTTAGGTAATAGTGTTAGAGTTATGGATATTACGGTTAGGTTTATCCTAGGGTTAGCATTATGGTTAGGTTTAGGATTAAGGTAATGGATATGATTAGAGCTAGGGTTAGGGCTAGGGTTATGGTTAGGATCAAGGCTAGGGTTAGGATTAGGTTTATGGTAAGGGTTAGGGTTAGGGTTAAAGCTATGGTTAGGGCTCAGATTAGGGATAGTCTATAGATTAGGTTATGGCTTATATAGGGCTATAGCTAATGTAAGAACAAGCATTACAATTAGGGCTAGATTTAGGGTTAGGTTTAGGGCTAGGGCTAGTGTTAGAATTAGCGTTAGTTTTAGAATGATAATTTGAGACAGGGTAAGTGATAAGGTCAGAGTCAGGGTCAGTGTCAGTTTTAGGGTTAGGGATAACATTCGAATTAGAGCAAGGTTAAGAGAAGGTGTAAGGTTAGGTTTTGCATTAAGGTTAGAACAAGAAATAGGCCTAGAGCTAATGTCAGATGTATGGTTACATTTAGGTTAGAATTATCATTATGTCTATGGCTCAGGTTTGTTTTAGGTCTAGCGCTTGGGTTAGGGCTAGTTGTTGGATTAGTGATAATGTTAGGGCTAGTGGTAGGATGAGGTTTAGGCTTAGTGTAAGGGTTAGATTTATAATTATGGTTAGATCTAGGGTTATGGCTAAGTTTAGGGCTAGTGTTTGGGTTATGGTAACAGATAAGGTTAGTACTAGAAATAGGTCTAGCTCGAGAGTTAGAGTTAGTCTTAGGTCTAGGGTTATAGTAAGGGTTACATTTAGTCATAAATCAGGGCTAAGATTAGAGCTAGGGTTACTGTTATGGTTAGGCTTAGTGTTAAGGCTCGGTTTAGGGTTAGTGATAGTGCTGGGTTAGGGTTATGGTTAGGGGAAGGGATGTAGTTATACCTAGGTTCAGAACTAGGGCAAGGGTTGAAATTAGGGATTGGGCTAGGATAGGGTTCAGATTAGGATTAAGGCTAGGTTTAGAGCTATGATTAGGGCTAAGGATTGTGTTAGGTTTAGGACAAGAATTAGGTAGATTGCTAATGTCAGGTCTATGGTTTGGTTAGGGATAGTGTTATGGTTAGTTTTATATCTAGGTCTAGTGTAATGGTTAGGTTTAGGGTAAGGGTCAGGTTTAGAGTTAGGTGTATTATTAGAGTCAGTGTCTTGTTCAGATTTTGGTTTGGGTTATGGTTTAGGTTTAGTGCTCTAATTAGCTTTAGTGTTAGTGTTAGTGTTAGGGTTAGAGTAATTGATAGGGTTAGGTTTAATGTTCAGGTTAGGTTTAGGTAATGGATAGGGTTAGTGTTAGTTATAGGTTTAAGTTTAGGCCTAGGGTTAGCATTTGGGTTAGGTTTATGTTTAGATTAATGGATAGGTTTAGGGCTAGGGTTATGGTTAGGATTAGGTCTAGGGTTAAGGTTAGGTTTAGGGTTAGGCCTAGGGTTAGTGTTAGGGTTATGTTTAGGGTAAGTGTTAGGGTTTGACCTATGGTAAAATCCAGTGCGAGGGTTAAGGTTAGTGTCAGGTCTAGGTTTAGGGTTAGGGTTAAGTTTAGTGCTAGCATTAGCATTAGGGTTAGGTTTATGTTTAGGGTAATGGATAGATTTCGAGCTAGGGTTTGGTCTTGGTTATGGTTAGTATTAGTGCTAGGATTAGCATTAGGGTTAGGGTTAGGGAGGGGTTATGTTTATGTTAAGGGTTATTGTTTAACCTAGGGTAAGGGCTAAGAGGAGGCTTAGGGTTAGTGTTAAGCCTAGGGTTAGGGTTAACTTTAGGCTTAGGGCTAGGGTTAGGGCTAGGATTAAGGCTAGGTTTTGTGTGAACTTTAGGGCTAGCATTAGGGCTATGTGTTGTAAAAGAGCTAGGGTTAGTATTTTGGCTACGTCTAGTGTTAGGGTTATAGCTAGATTTTGGGTTAGCATAATGTTTAGAGCTAGGTTTGTGTTATGGTAAGGGTCATTGTTAGGGTTAGGGTTAGGTTTAAGGTTAGGGCCAGAATTAGGGCTAGGTTTAGGTCTAGGGGTAGGGTTAGTGTTTTAGTTAGGTTAAGGGTTATTATTAGGCCTATGGCTAGATTTTTGTTTAGGGCTAGTGCTAGAGTTATGGCTAGATTTATGGTTAGGCTTTTTTCTAGGTCTGGTGTTAGGGTTAGGTTTAGGTATAGGGTTACCCGTAGGGCTAATGTTAGGTTTTGGCTTAGGGTTAGGGTCAGATTTAAACCTAGCATTAGAGTTAGGTAAGAATAAGGGCCAGGGTTAGGGTTAGAGTTTGGATTAGGTTTAGAGCTAGAATGAGGGCTATAGTTAGGATTATATTGGAGTTATGGTTTGGGGTATGCTAAGAATTAGGGTTATGAGTAGGGTAGCATTAGGGTGAAGGTTTCACTTAGGGTAAGGGACAGGGTTAGAGCTAGGGTTGGGGATAGTATTAGGTTTGGGAATAGGGCTAGGGTTAAGGTTAGGGTTAGGTTTAAAGCTAGATTTAAGTCTCAGATTAAGTCTAGGCTTTCTTTTAGGGCAGGGTCATGACTAATTTAAGAACTAGGGTTCCAATTAGGTTATTAATAGGGTTAGGTTTGGGTTATGGTGATGTTTAGAGTTAAGGTTACTGATAGGGTCTGAGTCAGTATCAGCATAAGTTCTAGAGTTAGGATTAGGACTCAAATTAGTGCTAGGGTTAGGGCTAGGTATAGGGTTAGGGTTTGATTTAGGATAAGGTTTAGGATTAAGCCTATTACTCAGTTTTATTTTGTGCTAGGTCTAGGGTTAGAGCTAGTTTTTCAATTAGCATTAGGCATAGGGCTAGTGTTAGGGTGAGGTTTAGGCTTAGAGTTAGGGATAGATTTAGAGTTAGGATTAGATCTAGGTTTAGGGCTATGGTAAAAGTTAGGGCTAGGGTTGGGGCTAGGCTTAGGGCTAGGGTTTGGGTTATTTTAAGGCATAGGTTTAAAGTGAGGGATAGGACTACAGTGAGAGTTAAAGTTAGTCTTAGGGTTAGGGTTAGGGTTAGGTCAAAATTAGTACTAGGATTAGCACTAGCATTAGTGTTAGGGCTAGGCCTAGTTTTAGGGCTTGGGTTAGGGTTAGGGTTAGGACTAGGCTAGGTTAAGTGCTAGGATAAGGGCTAGGTTTTGTGTTAGCTTTAGGGCTAGGATTAGGGCTAGGGCTAATGTCAGGTCTAGGTTTATGGTTAGGGTTAGTTTCAGGGTGAGGTTTATGGCTAGTTCTGTTGTAAGTTTTAGGTTGAGGGTTATGGTCAGTTTTATAGATCGGGTTATTATTAGGTTCCCAGTAACAGTTATGGTTTGTGTCAGTTTAAGGTTAAGGGTTAGGGCTCTAATTAGCATTAGGTTTATGGCTAAGGTTAGGGTAATGGATATGGTTAGGTAAAGGATTCAAGTTTGGTTTAGGGTAATGGATATATTTAGGGTTAGAGATAGGATTAGGGTTATCCTAGAGTTAGCATTAGGGTTACGGTTAGGGTAATGGATAGGGTTAGAGCTAGGCATAGGTCTAGGTTTATGGTGAGGATTAAGGCTAGGGTTAGGTTTAGAGTTAGGGCAAGTTTTAGGGTTAGGTTAGGTTCAGCGTAATATTTAGTGCCAGGGCCAGGATGACGGTTAGGGTTAAAACGAGGTGTAAGGCTCGGATTAGGGACATGTTTTGGGTTAGGTTAGTGCTAGGGTTAGGGCTACAGCTAATGTAAGAACTAGGGTTATATTTAGGGCTACCTTTAGCATTAGGTTTAGGGCTATATCTAGTTTTAGGGTTAGGTTCATTTTTAGGATGATGTTAGAGGTAAGGTTAGTTACAGGGTCAGAGTCAGTGTCAACGTTAGTTTTATGGTTAGGATAGTACTAGAATTAGAACTAGGGTTAAGGCCAGGTGTTTGGTTAAGATTTGGTTTAGGTTAAGGTTTAAGGATAGGACTATGGATCGGTTTTGTTTTAGGCTAGAACTAGGTTAGGGCTAGTTTTATAATTAGCATTAGTGTTAGGGCTAATGTTAGTGTGAGTTTTATGGTTAAGATTGGGGTTAGATTTAGAGTTATAGTTAGATCTAAGATTAGAGCCAGGGCTAGTGTTAGTGGTAATGTTATGGCAAGTGTTAGGTTTATGGTAGGGGATAGGGTTAGAACTAGGAATAGGGCTAGGCTGAGAGTTGGAGTTAGTTTTAGTGCTAGTGTTAGGGTTAGGGTTAGGGCTAAATTAGGGCTAGGATCAGGTCTAGGGTTACTTGTAGGTTTAGGTCTACGGCTAGGGTTAGGTTTTGTTTTAGGGGAAGGGATGGGGTTATGGCTTGGTTCAGAACTAGGACGAGGAATAAAATTAGAGGTAGGGCTATGTTAGGGTACAGGTTAGGATCAAGGCTAGGTTTAGGGCAAGGATGAGGGCTAGCATTTGTAATTAGGGTTATGGCAAGTATTAGGGCTAGGGCTAATATCATGTGTAAGTTTACAGTTAGGGATAGTTTTAGGATAAATTTATGGATGGGTCTAGTGTCAGAGTTAGGTTTAGGGTAAGGTTCAGGTTTAGAGCTAAGGGTATTAAAGTGGTCATTGTCAGGTTTTGGGTTTGTGTAGGTTAAGGTTTAGGATTAGGACTCAAATTAGCGTTATGGTTAGAGTAAGGTTTAGGGTAATGGATAGGGTTAAGTTTATGCTTCAGGTTAGCTTTAGGGTTCAGAATAGGTTTAGGGTAATGGATAGGGTTAGGGTTAAGCCTAGGGTTAGCATTAGGGTTATGGTTATCGTTAGGCTAATTGATAGGGTTAGAGCTAGTGTTAGGGATAGAGGTATGTTTAGGATTATGGCTAGAGGTAGGGTTTGCGTTAGGGTTAAGTCTAGGTTTAGGGTTAGGTTTAGGGTACGCTTTAGGGTTAGAGTTAGGGTTAGTGATAAGGCTAGGGTTAGCTTTAGGGTTAGGGCTAGGGTTATTTTATGGTTAGGGTTAGGGTTAGTATTATGGTTAGGTGTAGGTTTATCATTAGGTTTAGGGTAATGGAAGGGTTAGATGTCAGGCTTGGGTTAGGATTACGTTTAGGACTAGAGTTAGGGTTAGATTTAGGGTACAGTTAGGGTTTGAGCTAAGGTTAGGACTACAGCAAGGATTATGTTTAAAGTTAGGTCTAGGGTTAATTTTATGGTTAGGATTATAATAGGTTTTGGGTTAGGGCTATGTTGATCATGATGTTTATGGTTAGGGTTAGGGTAATGAGTGAGTTTAGAGCTAGGGTTAAGGCTAGGGTTCAGTTTAGGATTAGGGATATGGTTAGGGTTAGGCTTAGGCTTAAGATAAGTCTTATGGTTAGGTTAAGTGTAAGGGTCAGAGATTGAGTAAGGGTTAGGTCTAGGTTGAGGTTTCGGTTTAGAATCAGGGATAGGGATAGCGTTAGGGTAAGAGTTAGGGCTAGGATTAGCATTAGGTTTAGGGTTACGGTTAGGGTAATGCATAGAGTTAAAGCTAGGGTTTGGGCTGTGGTTATGGTTAGGATTAGGGCTAGGATTTTAGGGTAAATGTGAGGGTTTGAGCTAGAGTTAGGGCTAAGGCTAGGTCAAGGGTTAGGTTCAGCATTAAGTCTAAGGATAGGATTATGGTAGGTTTAGGGTTAAGGTTAGGGTTATGGCTAGGGTTTTCATTAGGATAAGGATTAGGGTTAGGGAAATGGATATGTTTATATATAGGTTTAGGAGAAGTGTTAGGGTTAGATTTAGTTTTAGGATTAGGGTTAAGGCTATGATTATGTTTAGGATTATGGTATGGGTTAGGGTATGAGCTAGAGTTAGAGCTATGGTGAGTGTTAGGTTTAGGGTTAGGACCAGGATTAGTTTTTTTTTTTTTTTTTTTGGTTAGGGTTAGGGTTAGGATTACAGCTAGGGTTATCAATAGAGTTAGGATTAGTGTTAGGGTAATGGGTGGTTTATAGCTAGGTTTAAGGCTCGGATTAACGTTAGGATTAGGGATAGGGTTAGTTTTAGAGTTAGGGATAGGTCTAAGTTTATACTTAGATTAAGGTTTAGACTTCAAGCTAGGTTTAGGACTAAGGCTTGTGTTAGGATTAGGGATAGGGCTAGAGTTAGGGTTAGGGTAGGCTTAGGGCTAGGTTTAGGCATAGGATTTGGTCTAGGTTTTGTGTTAGGTTAAGGTGAAAGGAAAGTGCTATGGATAATGTAAGAGCTAGGGTTATGATTAGGGCTAATTTTTTGTAGGGTTAGGGTTATGGCTAGGTCTAGTGTTAGGTTTATATTTTTGGTTAAGGTCAGGTTTAGAGGTAGTTTTACTGTTAAAGGCAGGGTCAGTGTTTGGGTTAGAGTTAGAATTAGGTTTAGTGGCAGAATTAATACTAGGTTTAGGTCTAGGAGTATATTTAGTGTTTGGGTTAGGTTAAGGGTTATTGTTAGGGCTAGGTTTTTGTTTAGGTCTAGGGCTAGAGTTAAGGCTAGATTTAGAATTAGGTTTATGTCTAGAGTTAGTATTAGGTTTTGGTCTATATTTAGGGTCAGGTTTAGACCTAGGGTTAGCATTAGGGTCTGCATAAGGGTAAGGGTTAACAAGACGGTTTGGTAGATTTAGAACTAGAGTGAGGGCTACGGTTAGGACTATTAATGGGATTAGTGTTAGGGTTAGTGTAATGGGTAGGTTTAGAACTAGGTTTAGGGATAGGGTTAAGGTTACAATTAGGGCAAGGTTAGCTGCAGAGTTAGGGATAGGTCTAAGTTTATATTTAGGGTAAGGATTAGGCTTTGAGCTATGGTTAGGACTAAGGCTAGGGTTAGGATTAGGGTTAGGGCTAGGGCTACGGTTAGGGTTAGGGTTATGCTTAGGGCTAGGTTTAGGCCTAGGATTCGCTCTACATGTTGTGTTAAGTTAAGGCATAAGGTTAAGGCTATGGGTAATGTAAGATCTATGGTTATAATTACAGCTAGTTGTAAGGTTAGGGTTATAGCTAGGTTTAGTGTTAGGTTTAGGATTTCGTTTAGGGTCAGATTTAGAGATAGTTTTAGTGTTAAAGGGAGGGTCAGTGTTCAGATCAGAGGTAGAGTTAAGGTTAAAGCCAGAATTAGGATTAGGTTTATGTCTAGGATTAGGTTTAGTCTTTGTGTTAGGTTAAGGGTTATTGTTAGGGCTAGGTCTAGGGCTAGGTTATTTTCCTAGGTCTAGGGCTAGATTTAAGCCTAGATTAAGGATTATGTTTAGGTCTAGGGCTTATGATAGCGTTAGGCTTATGTGTAAGTATTGGTAGGGCTAGTGTTAGGGTTTGGTCTAGGTTTAGGATGAGGTTTAAACCTAGGGTTAGTGTTATGGTCAGAATAAGGGTCAGGGTCAGGTTTAGGGCTAGGGTTTGGGAAAGGGTTACAGCTAGAATAAGGGCTAGTTTTAAGACTATTAATTGACTTAGGTTTTTTGTTAGCCTTAGGATTAGAGATAGGTCTAGGGTTACCATTAGCGTTACCATTTTGCTTATGGTTAGGGATAGGGTTAGAGCTAGTGTTAGGGGTAGTGTTTGGGGTATGGTTAAAGCTACATTTAGGGCTCAGTTAGGGCTAGTTTTTTTCTGTTAGGGTTAGGGATAAGGTTAGGGCAATGGCTAATGTAACAACGAGGGTAAAAATTAGAGTTTAATTTAGGGTTAGTTTTAGGGGTTAGACCTCTAGTGTTAGGTTTAGTTTTAAGGTTATGTTGATATTTAGAGCTAGGATTAGTATTAGTATAGGAGTCAGGGTCAGAGTTAGTTTTAGGGTTAGGGTTAGGACTCAAATAAGGGCTAGGGTTACTGTTAGGGTATAGTTTAATTTTAGAGTGGTGTTTAGAGACTGGGTGAGTTTTAGAATATGAGTCATGGTCAGGGATATTTTAAGATTATGGTTAGAATTCTAATTAGGGCTAGAGCTAGGTCTAGTTGTAGTGTTAGGGTTTGGTTTAAGTTAAGGTTTAGGGTAAGGGCTACTGCTCAGTTTTGTTTTAGTCCTAGGGTTAGGGTTAATGCTACTTTTATAATTAGCATTAGGATTAGGGCTAGTGTCAGTGTTAGGCTTAGGCTTAGTGTTAGGCATACATTTAGAGTTAGGATTAGGTCTAGTGTTAGGGCTTAGAACTAAGGATAGGGTAAGGGTTAGGGCTAGGGTTAAGGCTCGGTTTAGGGTTATGGTACTTGATAGTGTTAGATCTAGGGATAGGATTAGTGTGAATGTTAGAGTTAGTCTTAGGGCTAAGATAAGGTTTAGGGATAGGAATATAGTAAAATTAGGGGTAGGATTAGAGCTAGGGTTATTGTTCAGCTTAGGCCTATCATGAAGGTTACGGTTAGGGTAAAATTATGATTTAGGTTTAGGTATAGGTTTAAGGCTCAAACTATCATTAGGGTTATTGTTAGGGTAATGATAGGGTTTGGTTAAGGGTTAAGGTTAGGTTTAGGTTAATTCATAGGCTTTGGTTTAGCAACAGGATTAGGGTTAGGCCTAGGGTTAGCATTTGGGTAAGAGTTATGTTTAGGGTAATCAATAGGGTTTTTTTTAGCCTTAGGATTAGGGATAGGTCTAGGGTTACCATTAGGGTTAGCATTTTGCTTACAGTTAGGGATAGAATTAGAGCTAGTGTTACAGGTAGCATTTGGGGGTATGGTTAAAACTAGGTTTTGGGCTCAGTTAGGGCTAGGTTTTCTGTTAAGGTTAGGGCTAATGTTAGGGCAATGGCTAATGTAGGAATGAGGGTTAAAATTAGGGTTTTATTTAGGGTTAATTTTAGGGGTAAGACCTCTAGTGTTAGGGTTAGTTTTATATTTAGAGCTAGGATTAGTACTAGAATAGGAGTCAGGGTCAGAGTTAGTTTTAGCGTTAGGATTAGGGCTCAAATAAAGGATGGGGTTACTGTTAGGGTTTGGTTTAAGGTTAGAGTGGTATTTAGAGCCTGGGTGAATGTTAGGATATGAGTCATGGTCAGGGTTAGTTTAAGGTTATGGTTAGGAATCTAATTAGGGATAGGGTTAGGTCTAGTTGTAGTGTTAGAGTTTGGTTTAACTTAAGGTTTAGGGTTAGGGCTACTGCTCAGTTTTGTTTTAGTCATAGGGTTAGGGTTAGGGCTACTTTAACGATTAGCATTAGGGTTAGGGCTAGTGTTAGTGTTAGGCTTAGGCTTAGTGTTAGGGTTACATTTAGAGTTAGGATTAGATGTAGGGTTAGGGCTTAGGTGTAAGGATAGGGCAAGGGTTAGGACTAGGGTTAGGGCTCAGTTTAGGGTTATGGTAAGGTATAAGGTTAGATCTAGGAATATGGTTAGTGTGAAAATTAGAGTTAGTCTTAGGGTTAAGGTTAGGGTTAGGGTTAGGAATATAGTTAAATTAGGGGTAGGATTAGGGTTAGGATAAGTGTTCAGCTTAGACCTATCATTAAGGTTAGGGTTAGGATTAGGGTAAAGTTTAGTATAAGGCATGGTGTTGTAGCTAGTTTTAGAGGTAGGGTGGGGGTTAGAGTTAGGGTTAGTGGTAGGGTTAGTGTTAAGGTGATAATTAAGGATAGGTTTAGGGCTAGGATGAGGGATAGTGTTTGTTTTAGTGTTAGGGCTAGGATTAGAGCTAGGGCTAACATCAGGTCTAGGGTTATGGTTAAAGATAGTTTTAGGGTTAGGTTTATGGCTATGTCTAGTGTAAGTGTTAGGTTTAGAGTAAGGTCAAGTTTAGAACTAGAGGAATTATTTGGGTTAGTGTCAGGGTTAGGGTTTGTTTTAGGTTAGATTTAGGTTTAGGGCTCAAACTAGCATTAGGATTATGGTTAGGGTAATGATAGGGTATGGTTTAGGGGTCAGGATAGATTTAGGGTAATTCAGAGGGTTTGGGTTAGCGATAGGGTTAGGGTTAGGCCTAGGGTTAGCATTTGGGTAAGAATTATGTTTAGGGTAATAGATAGTGTTAGAGCTAAGATTACACCTAGGGTTATGGGTAGGAATAGGTCTTGAGTTTCGGTTAGGGTTAGTGATAGAACTGGGATTAGGTTTAAGTTATGTTTAGCATAAGGGTTAGGGATTGAGCTAGGATTAGGGCTAGTTTAAGGGTTAGGTTTTGAGTTAGGTCTAGGGATGGGATTATGGTAGGGTTAGGGTTAGGGTTATCATTAAGGTTATGTTTCGATTAATGAATACAGATAGATATAGGATTAGGGTTAGGGTTATATTTTGGTTTAGGGTTAGGGTTAGGTCTATGGTTATGCTTAGGTTTATTGTAAGGGCTTGGGTTTGAACTAGGGTTAGGGCTATGGCGAGTGTTACATTTAGGGTTATGTCTAGGTGTAATTTTCCGGTTAGGGTTAGCATTAGGGTTCGGGCTATGATTGTCAATAGGTTTAGGGTTAGAGTTAGGGATAGTTCTAGGTCTATGTTTAAGATAAGGCTTAGGCTCTGAGCTATTGTTAGGGTTCGGTTTAGGGTAAGGGTTAAGGTTTAGCTATGTTTAGGTCTCGGATTAGGGCTAGTTTTTGTGTTAGGGTTAAGGCTAAGGTTAGCTAAATGGCTAATGTAAGAACTAGGGTTACAATTATCGTTAGTTTTAAGGTTAGGGGTAGGGGTAATTCTAGTGTTAGCATTAAGGTAATATTTATAGCTATAGTTAATGTTAGGATATGAGTAACGGTCAAGGTTAATTTTAGGGTTAGGATTAGGACTTGAATTAGGGCTAGGGTTAGTGTTAGGGTTTGGTTTAAATTAAGGGTTGTGTAGAAATTGGGTGAGTGTTAGTGTTTGAGTCAGATCCACGGTTATTTTTAAGGTTAGAATTAGGACTCAAATTAGGGCTAGGGTTTGATCTAGGTGTAGTGTTAGAATTTGGTTTAAGTTAAGGTTTAGGTTTTGGCCTCTTGCTTGGTTTTGTTTTAGTGCTAGGGTTATAGTTAGGACTAGTTCTGTGATTAGCATTAGGGTTAGGGTTATGGCTATGGTTTGGGTTAGGATTAAGGCTAGGTTTAAGGTTAGGATTAGGTCTAGTTTTTGTGTTAGGTTTAGGGCAAGAATTAGGGCTAGGACTAATATCCAGTCTAGGGTTACAGTTAGGGATAGTTTTAGGGTTAGGTTTAGAAAAGGGGTCTGATTTAGAGCGAGGGGTATTATTAGAATCAGAGTCAGGTTTGGGGTTTGGGTTAGGTTAAGGATTAGGTTTAGGGCTCAAAATAACATTAAGTTTATAGTTAGGGTTAGGGTAATGGATAGGGGTTAGGATTAGGGTTCAGGTTAGGTTTAGTGTAATGGACATGGTTAGGTTTTGCGACAGGTTTAGGGTTAGGCTGAAGGTTAGTTTTAAGGTTATCATTAAGTGTAATTTATAGAATTAGAGATAGGGTTAGGGCTAAGGTTATTACTAGGATTAGTGCTAGAGTTATGGTTAAAGTCAAGTTTATGGCTAGGATTAGTGTTAGGATTAGGATAAGCTTACAGTTTAGGGTTTGAGCTAGGGTTAGATGTAGGGCTATGGTTAGGTTTAGGGTTATGGTTATGGTTAGTGTTAAAGTTAGGGCTAGGGTTAACATTAGTGTTAGGGTAATTTATAGGGTTAGGTGTCAGGTTAGAGTTAGGGTTAGTTTTAGTGTTAGGGTAGGGTTAGGTTTAGGATAAGGGTTAGGATTTGAGATAGGGTTAGGTTTAGGTTTAGGTTTCTGGTTTGTTCTAGGGTTAGGTTTATGTTTAGGGTTAAGGTAGGTTTAGGTTTAGGTCAAGGTTTATCATTACTTTTAGGGTTAGAGTTAGGGTAATTTGTAGGGTTCAATCTAGTGCTAGGTCTAGGATTAAGTTTAAAATTAGGGTTAGGGTTAGTGTTAGAGTGAGGCCTTGGGTTACTGTTATGGTTAGGTTAAGTGTAAAGTTTTGGATCAAGCTAGGATTATGGCTAGTGTGAGGTTTAGGTTAGGGTTAGGGTTAGGGCTAGGTTTAAGTTTAGGGTTATGCTTAGGGTTAGGGTTAGGGCTACAATTAGGGCTAGGTTTTTTTGAAGTTTAGGGCTAGTGTTAGGTTTATGGGTAATCTAAGTAGTAGGGTTATAGTTATGGCTAGTTTTAGGGTTAGTCTAGTGTTAGGGTTATTTTGGGGGTTAGGATAAGATTTAGAGTTAGGATTTGTGTTAGGGTAAGGATTAGTGTTCAGGTTAGGGTTAGTTTTAGGGTTACGAACATAATTAGGACTAGGGATAAGTCTAGGGTGATTTAGTGTTTGGGTTATGTTAAGGGTTATTGTTAGGTCGAGGGCTATAGTTATGGCTATAATTAGGATTTGATTTAGGTCTAGGAATAGTGTTAGTGTAGATTTAGGTATAGGTTTACCAGTAGGGCTAGTGTTAGGTTTAGGTTTAGGGGTAGGGTCAAGTTTAAACCAAGGTTTAGTGTTAGGGTCAAAATAAGGGTCATGGTTAGGATTAGAGTCGGGTTAAGTTTAGAGCTAGAATGAGGGCTAGATTTAGGAGTAGTAATAGAGTTAGGGTTTAGGGTAGACTAAAGATTAGGTTTAGGACTAGAGTAGCAATAGGGTGAAGGTTTGACTTAGTGTAAGGGATAGTGTTAGAGCTAGGGCTAGGACCAGGGATAGGGTTAGGGTTAGGGTTAAGATTAAGGCTAATTTTAGGGCTAGTACTAGGACTAGAATTTGTGTTAGGGTCACGGCTAACATTAGGGCTAGGGCTAATGTCAGGTGTAGGGTTAGATTTAGGGATAGATTTAGGGTTATGATTATGGCTAGGCATAGTGTAAGGTTTAGGTTAAGGTTTAGGGTATGGTTTAGACCTATGGATATTATTAGGGTCAGATTCAGGGCTATGGTTTGGGTTAGGTTAATGGTTAAGTTTAGGGCTCAAATTAGCTTTAGGTTTAGCTTTAGGTTTATGGATATGGTTAGGTTTAGGTTTCTGGTTAGGTTTAGGTTATAGATAGGTTTAGGGCTAGGAATAGGTTTAGGGTTATCCTAGAGTTTGCATTAGGGTATGGTTAGGGTTAAGGTAATGGATAAGATTACAGCTAGGGTTAGGGCTAGGGTTACAGTTAGGATCAGGGTAAGGTTTAGGGTTAGTTCAAGTTTTGAGGTTAGGTTTAAGTTTAGGGTAAGTGTTAGAGCTAGGATTAGGGTTATAGTTAGGGTTAAAGGTAGTGTTAAGTCTCTGATTAGTGCTTGTTTGGGGGCTAAATTAGGGCTAGGATTAGGTCTAGAGTCTGTGTTAGGGTTAGGCCTAGTGTTAGGCTTAGGTTTAGGGATAGGGTTAGGTTTATGGGAAGGCATGGGAAGGGTTGGGATTATAGCTAGGTTAAGGACTAGGTAGAAAATTAGAATTATGATTAGGGATAGGGTTATGGATTTGGTAATTAATAAGGCTAGGTTTAGGACTATATTGAGGGCTAGATTTTGTTTTAGGGTTATTGCAAGAATTGGGGATAGAGCTAGTGTCTGGTCTAGGGTTATGTTTAGGGACAGATTTAGGGTTAGGTTTATTGCAAGAACTAGTGTAAGGATTAGATTTAGAGTAAGGTTCATGTTTAGATCTAGGTGTATTACTAGGGTAAGAGTCAGGTTTAGGGTTTAGTTTAGGTTAGGATTTAGGGTTAGGGCTTGAATTAGCATTAGATTAGGGTTAAGGTAATGAGACTGTTAGGTTTAGGATTTAGGTTAGGTTTAGGGTAATTGATAGGGTTAGATGTAGAGATAGGGTCAGGGTTAGGCCTAGGGTTAGCATTAGGGTAAGGGTTATGATTAGGGTAAAGAATAGGGTTAGAGCTAGGGTTAAGGCTAGGGTTATATTTATTATTAGGCTTAAGTTTAGGGTTAGGGTTAGGCTTAGGGATAGGGTTAGGTTTAGGGTTAGGGAACTGTTTAGGGTTTGAGCTAGGGTTAGTTCACACTAGGGCGAGGGTTAGGTATAGGATTATGCCTATGTTAAAGTTACAGTTAGGGTCTGGATTACTGTTACTTTTAGGGCTATGGTTATCATTAGGTTCAGGGTATTGGATAAGGTTAAATATGAAGTCAGGTTATGGTTAGGATTTGGTTTAGTTTTAAGGTAATGGTTAGGGTTTGAGCTACGGTTAGGTTAGGGTTAGGGTTCCGGTTAGGGTAATGAATAGGTATAGGGATTGCGATAGGGTTTGCCTAGGGTTAGCGTGAAGTGTAGGGATAGGGCTAGTTTTAGGATTAGCATTAGGGTTATGGCCAGTGTTAGGGTGAGGTTTAGGCTTAGGGTTAGTGGTAGAGTTAGGTTTAGATCTAGGGTTAGTGCTAGGATGAAGGTTAAGTCTCGGGTTTGGGCTAGGGTTAGGACTAGGTTTTGGGTTATGATAAGTGACAGGTTTAGAACTATTAATAGAACTAAGGTGAGAGTTAAAGATAGTCTTCGGGCTAGAGTTAGGGTTACAGTTAAGGTTAGGGCTAAATAAGGGTTAGGATTAGGGCTAGGGTTAGTGTTAGGGTTAGGCCTAGGTTTAGGTCTAGGATTAGCATTAGGATTAGAGTAGGGTAAGGTATGAAGTTACAGCTAGATTTACGGTGAAGGTGTGGGTTAAAATTAGGGTTATGGCTAGGGTTAAGTTTAGGGTTAGGATTAAATCTAGTGTTAGGCCTAGCATTAGGGCTACAGTTTGTGTTAGGTTTAGGGCTATAATTAGGTCTAGGTTTAACATCAGGTCTAGGGTTATGGTTAGGGAAAGTTTTAGGGATAGGTTTATGGCTAGGTATAGTGTAAGGGTTAGGATGAGGTTTAGGGTCAGTTTTAGAGGTAGGGGTATTATCAGGGTCAGGGTAATATTTAGGGTTTGGTTTAGGTTAAGGTTGTGATTTAGGGCTCAAAGTAGTATTTGGTTTAAGGTTATAGTTAGGGTAATGGACATGGTTAGGTTTAGGGTTCAGGTTATTTTTGTGGTAATGGATTGGTTAAGGTTAGGGATAGTGCTAGAGTTGGGCCTGGGGTTAGCATTAGGTTTAGGGTTAGGGTTAAGTTAATGGATAGTGTTAAAGCTATGGTTAGGGCTAGGATTATGGTTAGGTTTAGGCTATGTTTAGGATTAGGTTTAAAACTAGTGCAAGGATTAAAGTTAGGGTTAGGTATAGGGTAAGGGTTAGGGCTAGGTTTAGGGTTAGTGTTAGGGTTAAAGTACGGTTGGGTCTCAGTTTAGGGCTAGGTTTTGGGTATGTTAGGGCTAGTCTTAGAGATACAGCTAATGTAAGAACTAGAGTTATGATTAGGGCTAGTTTTAGAGTTAGCATTAAGACTAAGTCTAGTTTTAGGATTAGGTTTAGATTTAGGTTGATGTTTTGAACTAGGGTTAGTTTTAGGGCCAGAGTCAGGATCTGGGTTCATTTTAGGGTTAGGGATAGGACTTGAATTAGGGGTAGGCTTAGGGCTAGATGTCAGGTAAGGTTTTGGTTCAGGTTTAGGTTTAGGGTTAGTGCTATGGCTCAGTTTTGTTTTAGGGCTAAGGCTAAAGTAAAGGGTAGTTTTACAATTAGCATTAGTGTTAATGCTAGTGATGGTGTAAGTTTAGGCTTAAGGGTAGATTTAGAGTTATGGTTAATTCTAGGGTTAGGGCTATGGCTAGGGTTTGGGCTAAGTTTAGGGCTAGTGTTAGTGTTATGGTCAGACATAGGGTTAGATCTAGGAATAGGGCTAGGGAGAGAGTTAGAGTTAGTCTTAGGGCTAGGATTAGGGTTAAGTTTATGGTTATGTTTAGGTGAAAGGATGCCTGTTTAATTTCTACCTCAAATTTCATTTACTCATATAGGTCAAAATGAAGTGAAACCTTAAAATACAAAGTGTTTATGATAACGAACCATTGATTCGAGAAGGCCCCAAACTTGGGAGCATACTAAGGCTAGATAAAAGATAAATCTTGCCCAGTATCAAAGTAATTTGAAAAAAACTAACTCTCACCCTAACATTACCTCTAACCCTAGCCCTAGCCCTAACCCTAAGCCTAACCCTAACCCTAACCAGATTAGAGAACCATTGATCCTAGAAGTTCCACACTTGGAGAGCTTTGTGGGGCAAGCTAAATAATGAGTTCTATGCAGTATCAAACAAATATGATCAAATACTTATGGGAAGAATTTTAGTGCATGCATATTTCCCTGCTTTCTCCTACAGGGCTCTCAGATACAGTTTTTTTTTGCATGATCAGCTTAGGCCTACACACCCAAGGATCATACCACAGTATCCCCACAAAGAATTGAGTGTGTGTGTGTGTGTGTTTGTGCAGTGTCAAGCAACTAGCATAATCCCTGTTTGATTTCTAGGTCTATTTCCATTTACTTTTATAGGTCAAAATGAAGTATAATGAAAATATTAACTGTTCCTGACACCGAACATTTGGACCAAAAGACCTAAACCTGAGGAACAGAGTAAGGTTAGTTAAAGATGAATCCTGGATTGTATCAACGAAATTTGAATAACGTAACTCTAACCCAATCAATATATCTAAACCTAGCCCTAATCCTAACTGTAAACATTAACATAGCCCTATCCCTAACTATAACTTTAATCCTAATTTTAACTGTATCCATTGCCCAAACCCTAGCTCTAAGTCTATCAATTACCATAACCCTAACCCGAATGGTAACCATAGCCCTAACCTTAAACTTTCCCTATAACTGCTCTAACCCTAAGCCTGCCCTAGACCTAAACCTAGCTCAAACTCTAACACTTACCCTAAACCTACCTCTAACCCTAAGACTAACCCTAACCCTAACTCTAATTCTAGCCCTAATCCTAACAATAAACCTAGCCCAACCCTAGCTATAATCCTATCCATTACCCTAAACATAAGCCTAACCCAAATGCTAACAATAGAAGTAAACCTAACCAAATAGCTATCCCTAAAGCTATTCAAAACCTTAAACCTAACGTGAAACCTAAATCTAACCCGATCCATTACCCAAAACCTAATGTTAATTTGAGCCTTAACCACAGACCTTAACCTAAACCAATCCCTAACCCTGACACCGAACCTAATAATACACCAAGCTCTGAACCTGACCTTTACATTAAACCTAAACCTTACATTAAACCTAGCCATAATCTAACCTGAAAACCATCTTTAAACACAATAATAGACCGACCTGAAATTAGCCATAGCCCTAATATTAGCCCTTTCCCTAACACAAACCCCCATCCTAGCCCTAAACCTAGACTTAATCCTAAACTGTACCTTAATCCTAGCCCTAACCCTAAGTATAACACTTGCCCTAGCCCTAAACCTAGCTATAAGCCCCTTTCCCCCCTAACTCTAACCCTAACCCTTACCCTAACACTATCCCTATGTCTAACCCTAACAATTACCCTAGTGCTAATCCTAGCCCTAATTTTGCCCTAACCCTAAACCTACTCCTAACCCTAGCCAAAAGATTAACACTACCTTTCACCCTAGCCCTATTTCTAGTTCTCCCTATCCATTATCGTTACCCTAACAGGTAACCAAATTCTAATCCAAGGCCTAACCCTAATCATAGCCCTAACCTAACAATAAGCCTAGCCCTAACCGCAGTTCTAATCCTATTTGTTACCCTAACCATGACATAAACTAAAACATAGCCCTAATTTTAACCATAACACTAGCCCTAAACCTAGCTTTAATACTATCCATTACACTAACCATAACCCTAACCAAAGGCCTAACCCTAATCATAGCCATAACCTAACCATTACCCTAGCCTTAACTGTAGCTCTAATCCTACCCATTAGCGTAACCATAAACCTAACCAAATTCTATCCCTATACTTAACCCTAACTCTATCACTAACCCTAATCCTATCCATCACCCTAAAACTAACCTGAATCCTAAACCTAACCATAACCATTATGATAACTCTAACCCTAACCCTAATGCTAATTTGAGCTCTAACCCTAAACATGAACCTAAACAATACCCTAACCCTGACTCTGACCCTAAATACTACACTAGCTGTAAACCTGACCCCAACCCTCGATCTCACCCTTACAATAGACCTGGCCATAAACTTAACCGAAAAATGATTCCTAAACATAACCATAGACCTGTCATTAGCCCTACCCCTAAACCTAACACAATCCCTAGCTCTAGTACTAGCTCTAAGCCTAGTCTTACTTCTAATCCTAATCTTAACCCTAGCCCTAACCTTAAGTTTATCCCTTGCCCTAACCCTAAACCTAGCTGTAACATCATACCTTATACTATCCCTATTGCTAGCCCTAACACTAGCCTTAACCCTAGGCCTAAGCCTAACAATAAACCTAGGCCTAAACCTAACAATAACCCAGTGCTAATCCTAGCCCTAATTTAGGCTAACCCTAAACCTAACCCTACCCTAGCCCTAAGACTAAGTCTTATTCTTGCCCTAGCCCTAGTCCTAGTTCTAAACCTATCCATTACCATAAACCAAAACTTAGCCCTATCTCTAGTCCCAATCCTAGCCCTAACCCGCACCCTAGCCCTAAACAGGGATATAACCCTAACATTAAGCATAAACCTCACCCTAACACAAGCCCTAACCCAAATGCTAATTGGAAAAATAGCCCTAACCCTACCCTAACCCTAAAACAAATTGAGCCATAACCATAACCATAACCCTTAAACTAAACCAAACACTAACCCTACACCAAGACCTAAACCTAGCTTTAATTTGAGCCCTAACCCTAACCCTAGAAATAACCTTGTCTCTGACTCTGACCCTAACACTAACTCTAGCTCTAAACATCGTCCTAATGCTAACCCTAAAACTAGTTCTAATTGGAAACTTAGTTCTTATGGTAGCCATAGCCCTAATGCTAACACAAATCCTATCCCTAATCCGAGCCTTAAACCTAGTTTAAACCCTAACCCTGACCCTAACAATAGCCCTAAACCCAACCCTAATACAAACCCTAACCCTACCTCTAAAACTATCCCTTACCCTAAGCCAAACCCTCAACCTAATGCTACCCTCTTCCTAACCCTAATCATTAGCCTACCCAAAACACTAGCCCTATTACCAGTCCTAACCCTAGCCCTCATTCTAGCTCCAACACTAACCCAAACTGAAACTTTTGCTCCGACCCTTATTTTGAACCTATCATTAACCCTAGGTCTAAACCTGAACCTTACCCTAAATGGAACCCTAACAATACTCGTACCAGTAAAACTATACATAAACCTAACCATAACAATAGCACTGAACCAAATCTACTCCTAAATAGAGACATAAATCTAGCCCTAGCCCTAAACAGAAAACTAGCACTAGCCCTAACAATAACACTTAAACTAATACAAAGATTAACTCTATCTCTAGATCAAATGCTAGTCCTAATTCTGGCCCAACCCTAAACCTAAATCTAACCCAAACACTGATCCTTAACATAAACCACACCCTAGCTCTAAACCTTATCCTTACCCCAAACCTAACCCTAAAACTAGACTTATCCATAACCCTAACCCTAAAACTAGTCATAAACATAATCCTAGCTCTTACATTACCCATAGCCCTAATGCAAACCATAAACCTCCAACAATACCTAGCCATTATCCTACCCCTAAACCTAGCCCTACTTGTAACCCTAACTGTAATCCTAGACCTAACCCTAACCCTAACACTTGCCCTAGCCCTAATCCTAGCTCTAATGTTACACTTACCCTAAACCTAACCCTAACATTTACCCTAGGCCTAACCCTATATTAGTCCTAATCCAAACCTTAACTCTATCCCTAACCTTAGCTCTAACCCTATCCATTACCCTAAAGATAAGCCCAACTTAAATGCTAACCATAGGCCTATTGCTAACGCTCTCCCTAACCTAATTTAAACCCTAAACCTAACCCTATCCATTACCCTAACCCTAACCCTAACCCTAACACTAAATCAAGCATTAACCCTAAACCGTAAGCTAAACCAAACTCTACCAGGACCCTGACCCTAATAATATACCTAGCTCTAAACCTGACCTTTATCCTAAACCTAACCCTTATAGTAGACCTAGCCACAACTTAACCCCAAAAGTAATGCTAACCATATATGTAGACCTGACACTAGCCCTAGCCTTAATACTAGCCCTAACCCTAATACAAACCCTAGCCATCATCCTTGCCTTAATCCTAACCTGAACCCTAACCCTAGCCCTACCCCTGATTTTAACCCTCACATTAGCCCTGAATCTAGCCATAACCCCATCCTTTCCCGTAACTCTAACCCTAACCTTTACCTAACACTAACCCTAACTCTAACCCTAACCATAGGCCTAACAGTAACACTAACCCTAACACTAATCCTAACCCTAATTTAGCCCTAACTCTACCCCTAACCCTAGGCCTAAAACTAACTATAACATTTGCCCAAGACCTATTTCTCATTCTAAGCCTATCAGTTACCATAACCCTAACACAAGCCCTAAACTTAGCCCTAATCCTAGCCCTAGACCAATCCCTAGACCTAAACATAGCTCTAAATTTAACCCTAACCCTAAGCATAAACCTCACCCTACCACTATTCCTAACACTATTGCTAATCCTAAAACTAGTCCTAACCCTAGCCTTAGCCCTAAAACAAAACAGAGCCATTGCCCAAACCCTACACCTTAACCTAACCATAACCCTACACCTAGCCATAACCTCCTTACTATAATTTGAGTACTAGGCCTAAAACTAACCCTGACCCTGACTTATATCCTAACACTAACCCTAGCTATAAATATCACACAAACCCTAAATATAATGCTAACACTAGACCTAGACCAAACACTAACCCTAAATTTAACCCAAATCATAACCCTAGATCTTACATTAGCCATAGCCCTAACCCTAGGCTTAACCTAATCTAAATCTTAGCCTTAATCTGAGCCAGAACATTAGCTTTAACCCTAAACCTAAACCTAAACCTAGCCTTAATCCCAATCTTAATCATAGACCTAAAGCTACCTCTAATCCTATCCATTACCTTAACCTTAACCCTAACCATAACCCTAATGCTAATTCTAGGAAAACCCTAATCCTATCTATAACCCTAATGCTATCCATTACCCTAAACCTAATCTGAACCCTAAACCTAACCATATCTATCACCCTAACCCTAAACCTAACACTAATTCTAATTTGAGCCCTAACACTAAACCTTAACCTAAACAAACCCTAATCCTGACCCTGACCCTATCAATACCCTAGTTCTAAAAGTGACTCTATTACTCAACCTAATCCTGAAACTATCCCTAACCATAGTAACCCTAGACCTCATATTAGCCCTAGCCCTAATACAGGCATAACCCTAACACAAACCCTAGCACTCACCCTAGCCCTAACCCTAACCTTAATCCTAACCCGAACCCTCACCCTAGCCCTACCCCTAATTTTGACTCTAGCCCTAGACCCGAACCTAGTTATAACCCCATCCGTTCCCCTAAACTAACCCTAAACCTAACACTAACATTAACCCTAACCATAGCCCTAACCATAAGCCTAACCATAACACTAAACCTAGCACTAATTCTACCCCTAATTTAGTGCTAACCCCAAGTGAACTCCTAACCCTAGCCCTAAGACTGACACTAACTCTCAACATAGCCCTATTTCTATTTCTAACCTTATCCATTACAGTAACCCTAACATTAGCCCTAAAATTAGCCCTAACCCCAGGCATAGCCCTAACTCTAGATCTAACCATAACTCTAAATCTAACCCTGATCTTAAGCCTAAACTTCACAATACCACTAGCTGAACACTATTGCTAATCCTACAACTAGTTCTAACCTTAGCCCTAGCCCTTAAGCAAAACCAAGCCATTGCTCTAACCCTAAACCTTAACCTAAATCAAACCCTTACCCTACAACTAGCCATAACACTAGCTCAAATCTGAGTCCTAGGACTAAAACTAACCATGACCCAGGCTCATATCTGAACACTAACCCTAGCTCTAAATATCATCCTAACCTTAAAGCTAATGCTAACACTAAACCTAGCCCAACCCTAACCCTAAAACTAACCCTAATCATAACCCTATTTTTTACATTAGTCATAGCCCTAACCCTAGCTCTAACCCTAAGAAAAATAGCCATAATCTGAGCCCTAACACTAGATTTAACTCTAAACCTAACCATAAACCTAGCCCTAAACTTAACCATAACACTAGCCCTAACCCTAGCTCTAACCCTATCCTTTACACTATGCCAAACCCTATCCATAAGTCTAATCCTTGTCCTAATCCTAATCCTTAGGCTAAACCAAACACTAACCCTATTACTAGTCCTAACCCTAGCCCTCATTCAAGCTCTAAACCTATCCCAAAACCTAACACTAACATTCACCCTTATTCTGACCCTAAAACTAATTCTAAGTCTAAACCTGACCCTTAAACTAAACTGAACTCTGAATCTAGCCCTAAAAGTAAACTTTTACTTAAACCTAAGCCTAACACTAGCGCTAGACCTAAACCTAATGCTAAATCTAGCAGTAACTCTAGCCCTAGACCTAAACAAAATCTTAATTTTAGCCCTAACAATAACCCTTAACCTAAACCAAACACTAACACTACCACTAGACCTAACAGTAGTACTAATTCTGGCTTTCACCCTTACCCTAACTCTTACCTGAACACTGACACTTACAATAACAATAAACCTAGCTAAACAAAATATAAACCTAAGACTAGACCTAGCCATAACCCTATCCCTAAAGCTATCATAATTAGAACCCTAGATCTTACATTACCCATAGCAATACCCTTAGTCCTAAACCTAACACAAAACCTATTCCTAATAAGAGGCCTAAACCTACCCTAAGCATAACCCTAAATCTAACCCTAGACCTACCTTTACCTGAACCCTCACCTTAGTCCTAAACGTAGCTCAAAGCCTAAATCTTAACTTAAACAACACCCTAGTCCTATCACTAAAAATAACCATAACCCTAGTCCTAATCATAACTTTAACCCTAGCCCTAATCCTAAAAATTACCCTAACTCTAACCCTAAACTTAATGATAATCCTAGCCCTAACCCTAACTGAAACCCTATCCCAAAACATAAACCTAACCCTAGACCTAAACCTAAACCTAATCCTTGCCATAAACCTCACCCTAACTTAAACCCTAACCCTTACCCTAAACCCAATAGTAAACCTAGCCATAAAACTAAACTTAACCCTAAAGCTAACCTTACATCTAATCCCATCTATAACACTAAACCTAAACCTAACTCTAATGAAAACACTAGCCCTAACCCTAAACCTAAACCTGACCATTACTATAACTCTAACCCTAGACCTATCACTAAACGTAACCCTTACCCAGAACTAACCCTAGCTCAAAACCTTACCTTTACCCTAAAACTAATTATAACCCGAATCTAAGCTAATGTTAACCCTACTCTAAGTTAATGATAATCCTGTCCCGAATCCAATCTCTAACCTTAACTCTAACTGTAATCCTAAACATAACCCTAGCTCTAACCCTATATATTACCCGTATGATAACCCTATTTCTAATGCTATCCCTAGGCCTAACATTAACTCTATCACAAACCCTAAATCTCTCCATTACCCTCTACCTACACTGCACCCTAAACCTAACCCTATCCATTACCCTAAACCTAACTTTAACCCTAATCTAACCCTTACTCCAAATTTTAACCTAAGCCTAAGCCTAAGCCTTACAAAAACACTAGCTCTAACCCTAACACTAATCATATAACTAGCCCTAACCATAACCTAGGAATAAAACAAAATTGAGAAATAGACCTAACCTTAAATCGTAACTTAATTTAAACCCTAACACACAACTAGACGTAACCTAGCTCTATTTGAAATCATAACCCTAATCTTAAACTAACCCTGAACCTGACTCTTATCCTAACACTCACCCTAGCTCTAAACACCACCCTAAACTTAAACAGAACACTTACAGTAAACCTAGCCTTAGTTAGAGCCATAATTTTAACCTTAAAACTAACCCTGACCCAACCCATATCCTAACAGTCACCCTAGCTCTAAACACTGCCCTCAACTTAAACTGAACACTAACAGTAATCATAGTCCTTGATTGAGTCCTAAACCTAACCCTAAAGCTAACACTGTCCCTGACTCATATCCTAACACTATCACTAGCAATAAATATCACTTTAACTTTAAACCTAACCATAACACTAGACGTACCCCTAACCCTAACTCTAATTATAACCCTAGTTCTTTCATTAGCCATTGCCCTAACCCTAGACCTAAACCTAACACAAAATTAGCCCTAATCTGCTAGATTTAACCATAACCTTAATCCTAACTCTAGCCCTAACCCTAGCTCTAAGGCTATCCCTTATCGTAAGCAAAACCCTAAACCTAATGGTAACCCTAGACCTATCCCTAATTCTTAGGCCAACCAAAACCCTAACTCTATTAATAGTTGTAAACCTAGCCCTCACTTTAGCTCTAACCCTATCCCAAACCCTAATTTTAACCCTGACCCTTATTCTGACCCTAACACTAATCCTAGGTCTAAACCTGACCCCAGCCCTAGAAAAAAACCTAACACTAGCCATAGACCTAAACCTAGTCCTAAATCTAGCCTTAACTCTAGCCCTAGACCTAAACAAAAACCTAGCTGAAGCCCTTACAATAAACCTTAACCTAACACAAACACTAACCATACCCCTAGACCTAAACCTAGTCCTAATTCTGGCTGTAACCCTAACTCTAACTCTAACCTAAAAACCGACCATGCCTTTAAAAGTAAACCTACCTCTAAACCTGAACCTAATCAAATATCTAAACCTAACACTACATCTAGCCATAACCCTAACCCTAAAACTAGCCATAATCATTACCCTAGCTCTTACATTACCCATAGCCCTAACCTTAGGCCTAAACCTAACAAAAAACCTAGAGCTAAACCTAGGCCTAAACCTAGCCCTAAGCATAACCCTAACCCTAACCCTAACCATAGCCTAACAATTGATTAGTCCTAACCCTAGCTTAAAGCCTAACACTTACCCTAAATATTAATCTACACCTATCCCTAAATATACACCTAACACTATCCCTAATCCTAAACTTAACCCTAGGCCTAAACCTAGCTCTAAACCTACCAATTACCCTAAACCTAACCCTAAATCTATTGATAACCATATGCCTAATCATAACTCTAAACCTAACCAGAAAACTAACCCTAGACATAACCCTGAACCTCACACTTGACATAGACTAACTCTAGCTCAAACCCTAACCTTTTCCATGAACCTAAACATAACCATAGCCCTAACCCTAAATCTAAACCTCAATCTAACACTAACCATAACCCTATACCTACATCTAGCCATATCCATTACTCTAAACTTAACCCTACCTCTAAAGATGATGCTAGCCCCAATCCTTACTCTAACCCTAACTGTACTGTAATCTTATTCCTAGCCCTAATTCTAGACCTAACCCTCACCCTAGGCCTAACCCTAGTTCAAAACCTAATCCTTATACTAAATATAACACTAACACTAACCCTTAGTTCTAACCCTAACCCTAACCCTAACTCAATACCTATTCCTAACCATAACCCTAGCCCTAACCTTAGCTCTAACACTATCCATTATCCCAACCATTACCTCTACCCTAATGCTAACCCTAGGCCTAACACTAACCCTATCACTAAACCTAAACCTATCAATTACCCTAAACCCAAACTGAACCCTAAACAAAACCTTTTCATTACCCTAACCCTGACCCTAATGCTAATTCAAGACCTAACACTAAATCCTAAACTCAAGTAAACTCTAACCCTGAACTTGAACCTAATAATTCACCTAGCTCTAAACCTGAACCTTACCCTAACCTAACCCTTATATTAAACCTAGCCACAAACATAAACCTAAAACTATTCTCAACTCTAACCCTAGACCTGACATTAGCCCTAGCCCTAATCCAAGCTCTAACACCCCCAAAAAACTCCAGTTCTTATCCTAGCCCTAAACCTAACCTTAATCCTAACCCTATTCTAACCCTAATACTAACCATAGCCTTAATCTTAGCCCTAATTCTGCCCTATTCCTAACCCTAACCCTAGACCTAAAACTAAATCTAACTCTCATACTATGTTATCACTAGTTCTAAACCTATCGTTTATCATAACCCTAAACCTAGCCCTAAAACTAGTCCTAACCCTTGCACTATACATAGCCGTAACACTAACCTGAGATCAAAATATAACTGTAAATCTAACCCTAACCCGAAGCCTAAGCCTAACCCTAACACTAGCCCTAAGCCTAACACTAATCCTAAAGCTAGCCCTAACCCTAGACCTAGCCCTAAAACAAAACCGAGCCATAGCTCTAACACTAACCCTTAAAATAAACCAAACCCTAACCATACACCTACCCCTAACCCTAGCCCTAATTCAAGTTATAAGCCAAACCCTAAAACTAACCCTGACCCTGACTCTGACACTACCACTAACCCCAGCTCTAAACATTACCCTAACCCTAAACCTAACCATAACACTAAACCTAGCCTTAATCTCAACCCTAAAATTAGCCCTAATTTTAACCCTGGTACTTACATTAGCCATAACCCTAACCCTAGCACTAAATTAACATAAAACCTAGCCCTAATCTGAGCACTAACCCGAGCTTTAAACTTAACCCTAACCCTAACCCTAGTCCTAATCATAACCATAACCCTGGCCCTAAACCTAGCTCTAACTCTATCCATTATAATAACCCTAACCCTATTGCTAACCCTAGGCCTAAACCTAACCTATCTCTAAACCTATCCCTATTCATTTCCCTAAACCTAACATGAATTCTAATATTAAGCCTAACATTATCCTAACCCTAACCCTATAGCTAATTCTATCCCTAATTTTAAGCCTTAACTTATCTCAAACCCTAACACAGACCTTGATATTAATAATATGCCTATTGCTAAACCTGATCCTAACCTAAACCTTACACTAGATGTAGCCATAATCCTAAATTTAAAACTATCTTTAAATATAATTTTTGACCTGAAATTAGCCATACTTCTAATCCTAGGCCTAATCCTAAAACAAACCTTAGCCCTTATATTGCCCTAAATCTAATCTTAATCAATACCCTAAAACTAACCATAGCCCTAACCCTAATTCTAAACATCACTCTACCTCTCAACCTAGCTATAACACCATCCCTTACCCTAAACTTAATTCTACATCTAACCCTAACTCTATGCTTAAGCTGAACATTAACCCTAACCCTAATTCTAGCATATCACTAACCCTAATCCTAAATTTAGCCTGAAGATTAAGTATAATTCTTAGACTAGCTCTATTGCTAGTTCTAACCCTATCTCTTACCATAACCCTAACACTAGACCTAACCCTTGCCCTAACCCTAGAACTAACCCTAACTCTAAATCTAACCCTAAACCTAAGACTAAGCCTAACACTAACATAAGGCCTAAACCTAATGCTAATCATAAACTACCCCTAACCCTAAACCTAGCAGTAAAACTAAACTGAGCAATAGTCCTAACCTTAAACCTTAATTTAAACCAAACCCTAACACTACAGCTAGACCTAACCGTAGCCTTAAGTCGAGTCCTAAACCTAACCTTAAAACTAACTCTGACTCTTCCTCATATCCTAACACTCACCCTAGCTCTAAACACCCACCCAAAATTAAACCAAAACCTAACATTTACCTTAACCATAATTTAAGTCTCAATCCTATGTCTGAACTTGACTCATTCTAAAACTAACCCTAGCTCTAAATATCACCCTAACCTTAAACCTAACACTAACACTAGACCTACCCATAACCTAACCGTAAAACTAACTCTAGATGTAACCCTAGATCTTATATTAGCCGTTTTCCTAATCATAGCCCTAATTGTAACACAAAAACGAGCCCTATTCAGAGCTCTAAACCTAGATTTAACCCTAATGCTAACAATAACTCTAGCCCTAAACCTAGCTCTAACCCTATTCCTTAATCTAAGTGAAACCCTAACCCTAATGGTAACCATAAACCTATCTCTAATCCTTAGGCTAACCAAAATCTTAACCCCATTAATAGTCCTGACCCTAGTCCTCATTTTAGCTCTAAAACTATCAAAACCCTAATGATAACCTGACACTTATTCTGACCCTAACAATAACCCTAGGTATAAACCTGACCCTAATCCTAGAATAAACACTAACACGGGCCCTACCTGTAACCTTATACCTAAACCCAACCCTAAAACTAGCCTAAACTCTAGCCATAGACAAAAAGAAAAATAGTCCTAGCCCTAACAAAAATACTTACCATAACCCAAACACTAACCTTACCTCTAGACCTAATCCTAGTCCTAATTCTGACTGTAACCCTAACTCTAACTCTAATCTGAACACTGACCCTGCCTTTAAGGGTAAACCTACCTCTAAACCTGACCCTAAATAAAAATATAAACCTAACACTAGACTTAGATATAAACCTAACCCTAAAAGTAGCCCTAATCATAACCCTAGCTCTTATATTACCCACAGCCCTAACCCTAGGCCTAAACCTAACACAAAACCTAGAGCTAATCCTAGGCCTTACCCTAGCCCTAAGTGTAACACTAACCCTAACCCTAGTCCTAACCCAAACCTAACCATCGCCTTAGTCCTAACCCTAGCTCAAAGCCTAACATTTACCATAAACATAAACCTAGAACTGTCCGTAAATCTAACCCTAACCCTAGCCCTAATCCTAAGCTTAATCTTATCCCTAACCCTAACCATAAACCTAGCCCTGAGACTAACTTTAACTCTCACACTAGCCCTATCCCTTGTTCTAATCCTATACCTCACCGTAACCCTAACCCTTGCCCTATGCTAACTCCTAGCCCTAATCCTAGATCTAAACCTAACTCTAAATCTAACCCTAAACCTAAGCCTAACCCTAACACTAACACTAGCCCTAGCCCTAATGCTAACCCTAAACCTAACTCTAACCCTATCTCTTACCCTAAGCGAAACTCTAACCCTAATGGTAACCATAGACCTATCCCTAATCTTTAGGCTAACCAAAATTCTAATCCCATTAGTAGTCCTGATCCTAGCCCTCATTCTAGCTCTAATCCTATCCCAAACCCTAACACTAAACCTAACCCTTATTATGACCCTCACACTAATCCTAGGTCTAAAACAAACCTTCACCATAGACCAAATCCTAACACTGGCCCTACTGGTAACCTTATACCTAGACCAAACCCTAAAATTAGTTCTAGACCAAAACCTAACCCTAAATCTAGCTTTAACTCTATCCCTAGACTTAAAAAAACCCTAGTCTTAGCCCTAACAATAATTCTTACCCTAAACCAAACACTAACCCTACGCCAGGACCTAATCCTAGTCCTAATTCTGGTTTTAACCCTAACTCTAACTCTAATCCGAACACTAACCCTGCCTTTAAGGTAAACCTACCTCTAAACCTGACCCTAACCAAAAAACTAAAACTAACACTAGACCTAGCCATAACCATAACCCTAAAACTAGCCCTAATCATAATGCTAGCTCTTACATTACCAACAGCACTAACCCTATGCCTAAGCCTAACACAAAATCTAGAGCTAATCCTAGGCCTTAACCTAGACGTCAGTGTAACCCTAGCCCTAACACTAGCCCTAACCCAAATTTAACCCTCACCTTAGTCCGAAACCTAGCTCAAAGCCTAACCCTTACGGTAAACATAAGCCTAGAACTATCCCTAACTCTAACCCTAATCCTAAATTTAACCCTAGCCCTAATCCTAGCTCTAAACATACCCATTACTCTAACCCTAAACCTAACCCTAATGATAACCCTAGCCTTAACCCTAACCATAACCATAACCTTAACAGAAAAATAACCCTAGAACTAACCCTAAACCTAACACTCACTATAATCTAAACATTGCTCAAACCCAAAACCTTACCATAAACCTAAACATAACGAAGCCCTAACCCTAACCCTAAATTTAAATATAACCCTATCCCTAATGCTTAACCTATATCTAACCGTATTCCTTACCCTAACCCTAATGCTACACAAAATAATAAACTTAGCCTTAACACTAACCCTAACTCTAAACCTGTATCTAACAGTATTCCTTACCCTAACCCTAATGCTATACAAAATTATAACTCTAGCCCTAACCCTAAACCTAACTCTAAACCTACTGTAATCCTATCCCTGAACCTAACCCTGAACCTAACCCTTGCTTTAGCCCTGACCACAGCTCAGAACCTAACCCTTACCCTAAACATAATCTTAACCATAACCCTAGTTCTAACACTCACCTTAACCCTAACTCAAGAACTAATCCTAACCATAACACTATCTCTAATTTTAGCTCTATCTGTATATTTTACCCTAAAAATAACCCTTACCCTAATGCTAACTCTAGGTCTAAACCTAACTCAAGACCTAATCCTAACTATAACCTAGCCCTAAACTTAAATCTATCTGTATCCATTACTCTAAACTTAAACCTTACCCTAATGCCTAGGCCTACCCCTAACCCTATCACTAACCCCAACCCTATCAATTACCCTAAACTTATCCTGAACCCTAAATCTAACCCTATCATTACTGTAATCCTAACCCTTATGCTAATCTGAGCACTAACTCTAAACTCAAACCTATACCAAACCCTAACACTGACCCTGACCCTAATAACTCCCCTAACTCTAAACCTGACCCTACCCTAAACGTTACCCTTACACTAGTCCTAGCCAATAACCTAACCCTAAAACTATCCCTAACCATAACCCTAGACATAATATTAGTCCCAGACAAAATCCTAGCCCTAACCCTAACACAAACCCTAAACCTAATCCTAGCCCTAAACATAGCCTTAGTCATAACCCTAACCCTAACACTAGGCCTAACTTAACACAAACCCTAGCCCTAATCTTAGACAAAATTTAGCCCTATCCCAAACCCTAACTCTAACCCTAGCCCTAAGACTAAGTCTAACTCTCACCCTAGCCATAAAACTAGTTCTAATCCTATCCCTTATCAGAACCTAGGTGTAACGCTATCCCTTTCCTTAGCCCTATCCCTAACCCTGGATCTAACCTTAACTCTAAATCTAACCCTAACACTAAGCCTAAACCTAAGCCTAACACTAGCCTTACCCTAACCCTAATGCTACTCCTAAAACTAGCCCTAACTCTAGCTCTAGCCCAATACAAAACAGAGCCATAGCCCCAAACCTAAACCTTAACCTAAACCAAACCTAACCCTAGCCCTAATTCGAGTTTTAAGCCAAACCCTAATATGAATTCTGACACTGACTCTGACACTAAAACTAAGCCTAGCTTTAAACATCACCCTAATCCTAAACTTAACACTAGACCTAGCACTAACCCTAACCATAAAACTAGCCCTAGTATTTACATTAGCCATAACTCTAACCCTAGCCCTAACTTAACCCAAAACCTAGCCCTAAATCAAGCCCTAACCCAAGCTTTAACACTAAACCTAATCTTAACTCTAACTCTAGCACTAATTATAACCATAGCTCTAATCCTAACACTAGATCTAATCCTATCCATTACCCTAACCCTAACCCTAACCCTAATACTAACCCTAGGCCTAAACTTAACATTATCCCTAATCCTAACCCTATCCATTACCCTAAATCTAATCTGAAACCTAATCCTATCATTACCCTTAATCTAAACTTATTCTAATTTGAGCCCTAAATTTAAAACTTAACCTATCCCAAACACTAATCTCAACCCTGACCCTAATAATACCCTTAGCTCTAAACCTGAACCTAACCCTAAACCTAACCCTTACACTAACGTAGCCATAAACCTAACCCATAACTATCTTTAACTGTAATGTTGAACCTGAAATTAGCCCTAGACCTAATCCTAGCCGTGAACCTAGCCTTAATGCTAACCCAAACCATAACCTGAGCTTCAACCATAATGCTAGCCCTCACCCTAGACCTAAACCTAGCTAAAACCCCATCCCTTACACTAAACCTAAGAATAACCTTAAATCTAACCATAACCCTAAACCTAAGCCCAACCCTAAATTTAAATCTAACCCTAGCCCTAACCCTAGGCCTAACACTAACACTAAGCCTAACACTGATTTTAGCCCTAATTTAGTCCTATTGTAACCCTAACCCTAGCTCTAAGACTAAATCTAACTCTTTCCCTATCCCTATCCCTAGTTCTATCCTTAGCCCTAGCCCTAAACCTAGATCTAAATCTAACTCTAAATCTAAATCTAACTCAAATTTAACCATAAACAAAATACTAAACAAAACTCTAACACTAGCCCTAACATTAATGCTAATCCTAGAACTTGCCCTACCCCTAGCCCTAGCCACAAAAGAAAATGAAGCCATATCCCTGACCCTAACCCATAACCTAAACCAAACCTTAACCCTACACATAGACCTAATCCTAACTCTAAAACTAACCCTGACCCTGACATTGACCCTAACATTAATCCTAGCTCTAAACATCACCCTAACCTTAAATTAACCCTAACTATAGACCTAGCCTTAACCCTAACCATAAAACTAGCACTAATGGTAACCCTACTTCATACATTAGTCATTTTCATAACACTAACCCTAACCCTAACAAAAATCCTACCCTTAATCTGATCCCTAACCCTAGCTTTAACTCTAATCTTTACCCTAACACTAGCCCTAACCCTAATCCTAACCCAAGCCCTACCCTAGTTCTAACCCTTTCCGTTACCCTAAGCCAAACCCTAACCCAAATGCTATTTCTAGTCCTAACCCTAATCCTTGGCCTAACTTAAACTCTAACCATTTTACTAGTCCTAACCATATCCCTCATTCTAGCTCTAACTCTAACCTGACTCTTATTCTGACCTTAATAGTAACCCTAGTCTAAACCTGACCCTAACCCTTAAACAAACCCTAACACTAGCCCTACTGGTAACCCTATACCTATACCTATCCATAACACTAGACCTACACAAAAATCTTATCCTAAATATAGCTGTAAGTCTAGCCATAGACTTACACAAAAACCTATCTCTAGCACTAACGATAACCCTTAACCTAAATCAAACACTTATCATACCCCTACATCTAACACTAGTCCTAAATCTGGCTTTAATTATAAACATAACCCTATCCTGAACACTGACCCTGACCCCAACACTAAACCTAGCTCTAAATCTGACCCTAACCCAAAACCTAGTCCTAACACTAGATCTAGCCAGAACCCTAACACTAAAACTAGTCCTAAGCATAACCATAGCTCTTAAATTACTCATACTCCTAACACTAGCACTCAATCTAACACAAAACCTAACCCTAATCCTAGGCTTAAACTTAACCCTAAGCATAACCCTAACCCTAGCCCTAGTCCTAACATTGACCCTAACACTAACCCTTGCCTTAGAACTAACCCTAGCTCAAAGCCAAACCCTTACCCTAAACAGAGACCTAGCCCTAACCTAAACCATAAACCTAAACCTAGCTCTAATTCTAACCTTAATCCTAGCGCGAACTTTAGCTCTAACCCTATAATTACCCTATCCCTAAGCCTAGCCCTAATTATAACCCTATCCCTAACACTAAACCTAACCCTAAACATAAATGTAAACCAATCCAAACCCTAGACCTAACCATCACCATAGCCCTAGCTCTAGCTGAAACATTAAGCCTTACACTAAACCTAATCCTAACACTAGCCCTAACCCATACCCTAACCTTTAACCCTAAATCTAGCATTATTCATTACCCTAAACCTAATGCTAAACCTAATGAAAATTAGCCCTAACCCTAACCCTAAACCAAACCCTAACCATAAACATAACCATAGACCTAAACTTAAACTTTACCTCACCCTAGCCCTAACCCTAGCTCAAACACTAACCCTTACCCTAACCTAAACATAACCCTAGCCCTAAACCTAACACTTATCCTAAACCAAACACTAGCCTAATCCATAAACCTAACCCTAGTCCTAGACTTAATCCAAACCATAACCTAGCCCTAACTCTAGCTCTAAATCTATGCATTACACTAAACATAATGCTGAACCTAATGCTAACCCTAACCCTATTGCTAAACCTAACCCATCCATTACCCTACAACTTAACAGAAACCTAAAATCAATGCTATTCATTACCCTAACCCTAAGCCTAACTCTAACACTAATTTAAGCCCTAACCCTAAACTTTAACCTAAACCAAACGCTAACCCTTACTCTAACCCTAATAATACCCCAGCTCTAAACCTGACCCTTACCCTAAATGTAATTCTTACACTAGACCTACCATAACCTAACCCTAAAACTATCCCTAACCATAACCCTAGACCTGACATTAGCCCTAGCCCTAGCTCTAGCCCTTACCCTAACAGAAACCCTAGCCCTAAACCTAGCCTTTATCCTAAACCAAACACTAACCCTAGCCCTAATCTTAATTTTAACCCTCACCCTAGCCCTAAAGCTAGCTGTACCCCACCCATTCCCCTATAATTAACCCTAACCCCAATGCTAAACCTAACAGTAGCCCTACCCCTAGGCCTAAATCTAACACTAACCCTAGCCCTAATCCTAGCCCTAATTTAGCTATAACCCTAAACTCAACGCTAAGTCTAGCCCTAATCTAACTCTAAGTCTCGTCCTAGACATGTCCCTAGTTCTAACCTTATCCCTTATCACAAACCTAGCCCAAGCCATAACCCTAGCACTAGGTCTAACCCCAACTCCAAATATTACTCTAACCCTAAGCCTAAACCTCACTCTAACACTAACACCCTAAACCTAACACTAATCCAAAATCCAGCCCTAACACTAGCCCTAGCTATAAAACAAAATGGAGCCATAGCCCTAACCCTAACCCTTAAATTACACCAAACCCTAACCTTACACCTAGACCTAACTTAAGCCCTAATTCAAGTCCTAACCCTAACCTTAACACTAAACCTAGCTATAAGCATCGCCCTAAAACTAAACCTATAATTTGCATGCTTCAGCATAGGGATACATTCACAAGGAACAAAGCAGAGTGTGCCCACAGAGAACTGATTGAGAGTGTGAAGTTTCAAGCAGCCAATACCAACTCTGTTTGTTATCAAGCTCCATTTCCAATTACCCATATAAGTCAAGGTAAAGTGAAACCTTAAAGCACAAACTGTTCCTGACAGTGAACCTTGAACAGAGAAGTCCCAAATCTGGGGAACATAGTAAGGTTAGGGAAAAGATGAATCTTGCCTGATGTAAAAGAAATTTGAACAAAACTAACTCTAATCCTAACACTATTTCTAACCCTAGCCCTAAACCTAATTCTAACCCTAAGCTGTTTTGAGAACCTTTGATCATAGAAGTCCCAAAGTTGGGGTGCCTAGTAAGGTAAGGTAACAGATGAATCCTGCCCATTATCAAAAACAATCTGACAAAATAATTGGGGGAGGTGTTTCAGTACATGCCTATTTCCCCTGTTTTTTTTTCCTAAAGTGCTCTTGGATAATGTTCTTTTGCATCCCATAGCTTTGGAAAATTTTCACTTGGAAGAAACCAGAGACTGCCCACAGAGAACTGATTGAGTGTGTGACATTTCAAGCAGCTAGCACCAACCCTGTTTGATTACCAGCTGCATTTCCATTTACCCATATAGGACAACTTGAAGTGAAACTTTAAAATACAAACTGTTCCTGACAGTGAACAATTGAATTTAGAAGGCCCGAAACTGGGGAACATAGTAAGGCTAGGTAAAAGAGAAATCCTGCCCAGTATCAAAGAAATTTGAAGAAAAGTAACTGTAACCCTAACACTAGTTCTAACTCTAGTCCAAGCTATAACACTAACCCTAAACCTATCCTGTTTATAGAGCTTTGATGATACAAGTCCCAAACTTGGGGAATCCAGTGCAGCAAGCTACCAGATGAATCCTGTGCAGTATCAAACAAATCTGGCCAAATAATTGGGGGAGATAGTTCAGGACATGCATATTTCCCTGATTTCTCCTAAAGTGCTCTTGGATAAAGTTGTTTTTTCATGCTTGTGCTGAGGGCTACATTCACAGGGAAGAAACCACAGAGTGCCCACAGAGAACAGATTGAGTGTGTGAAGTTTCAAGCAGCTAGCACAAAACCTGTTTGATTTCCAGCTCCATTTCCATTTACCAATATAGTTTCAAATGAAGTGAAACCTTAAAACACAAGCTGTTCCTGACAGTGAACCTTGAACCAGGAATGCCCAAAACTGGGATAATAGTAAGGCTAGGTTAAATATTAATTTTACCCAGTATCAATGATATTTGACCAAAACTAATTCTAAACCCAACACTCACTCTAACACTTGCCAAAAACCTAACTCTAACCTGTTTAGAGAACTTTTCATCATGTAAGTCCCAAACTTGTGGAGATGAGTGGGACAAGCTAACAAATGAATCCTGTGCAGTATCAAAGAAATCTGACCAAATGATTAGGGGAGGTAGTTCAGTACATGCATATTTTACTGTTTTCTCCTAAAGTGCCCTTGGATAAAGTTGTTTTTGCATGCTTTAGCTTTGGGATAATTTCACAAGGGAGAAATCAGAGAATACCTACAGAGAATTTATTGAGTATGTGAAGTTTCAAACAGCTAGCACCAATGCTGTTTGATTTTGAGCTCCACTTCCATTTACCCATAGAGGTCAAAATGAAGTGAACCCTTAAAATATATACTGTTCCTGACAGTGAACAATTGAATTGAGAATGTTCAAAACTGGGGAACTTAACAAGGGTAAGGAAAAGATGAATACTTCCCATTACCAAATAAATTTGAAAAAATCTAACCATAACTCTAATGCTATACCTGACTCTATCCCTAACCCTAACTCTAAGCTCTTTAGAGAACCTATGATCATAGAAGTCCCAAAATTTGGGATCCTAGTGGGGCAAGCTAGCAGATGAATCCTGCACAGTATCACAGAAATATGACCAAATAATTGGGGGAGGTAATTCAGTATATTCATATTTTCTGCTTTTCTCCCCAAGTGCTCTCAGATAAACTTGCTTTGCATGCTTCAGCTTAGGACTATATTGACAAGGAACAAACCAGAGAGTAAACACAGAGAACTGATTGAATGTGTGAAGTTTGAAGCAGCTAGCACCATCCCTGTTTGATTTCTACTCCAATTCCATTTAACCATATAGGTCAAAATGAAGTGAAACCTTAAGATAGAAACTGGTCCTGACATTGAACTGAACATAGGAAGGCTAGTTAAAGATAAATTCTGCCAAGTATCAAAAAATTTGCACAAAACTAACTCTAATACTGACACTAGCTCTAACCATAGCCCCAACTCTGACCCTAACCCTAACCTGTATAGAGAATATTTGATCATAAAATTCCCAAACTTTGGGGAGCCTAGTAGGGCAAGCTAACAGATAAATCCTGCCCAGTATAAAAAAAATCTTACCAAATAATTGGGGGTGGTAGTTCAGTACATGCATATTTCCCTGTTTTCTCTTAAAGGGTTCTTGGATAATGTCTTTTGCATGTCTCAGCTTTGGAAAACTTTCAGTTGGAAGAAACCAGAGAGTGCCCACAGAAAACAGATGGTGTGAAAATTCAAGCAGCTAGCACTAACCCTGTTTGATTTCCAGCTCCATTTCCATTCACACCTATAGGCCATAATGAAGTGAAACCTAAATTTCCAATTGTTCCTGCAAGTGAACCATTGAACCTTGAAGTCCCCAACTTGGGTACCTACTAAGGCTAGGTCAAGGTTGAATCCTGTAGAGTATCAAAGTAATCTGACCAAAAAAATAAATGAAGCTCTTTCAGTACATGGGAATTCTGCTTGCTCCTAAAGCACTCAGAGAAAAATCTGATTCCTTCTACTTCAGCTGAGGGCTACTTCCACAGGAAAAAAAAAACTGAGAATGCTCACTGAGAACTGATTGAGTATGTAAAGTTTCAAGAAGCTAACACAAAACCTGTTTGATTTCCAGCTCCATTTCTATTTACTCATATAGGTCAAATTGAAGTGAAACCTTAAAATGCAAGCTGTGTTTTTCAGTAAATTATTGAATCTAGGCCCAAATCTGTGCAAAATAGTAAGGTTACATGAAAGATTAAATTTGCCCAGTATCAAGGAAATTTGAACAAAACTAACTCTAACCCTAAGACTAGATCTAAACCTAGCTCTAAACCTAACACTAAATCTAAACTAACCTGTTTAGACAACCTTTGTCATAGAAGTCCCAAATGTGGGGCTTCTAGTAGGGGAAGCTAACAGATGAATCCTGCCCAGTATCCAAAATCTCTGACTAAGTAATTGGGGGAGGTATTTCCATACATTTATATTGCCCTGTTTCCTCCTAAAGTGCAGTCTGATAAAGTTTCTTTGCATGCTTCAGCTTGGTAAAACGTTCACAAGGAGGAAACCAGAGAGTTCCCACATATTACTGATTGAGTTTGTGAAGTTTTAAACAGCTAGCATCAACCCTCTTTGACTTCCAGCTCCATTTCCATATAACCATAAGGGTCAACATAGTGAAACCTTAAAATACAAACTGTTCCTGACAGCGATCTGCTAAACAAAGAAGGCCCAAACCTGGGGAACAAAGTAAGGCTAGGTCAAAGATGAATCCTGCCCAGTATCAAAGATATTTGAACAAAAGTAACTCTAATCCTAATATTTTTCTCTAAACCTAGTCCTAACACTAATCCTATCCTTTTTAGAGAGCCTTTGATCATATAAAGCCCAAACTTGGGGAGGCTAGTGGGGAAAAGTAACAGATGATTACAGTACAGGATCAAAAAAGTTTGATTGAATAATTGGTTGAGGTAGTTCAGTCCATGCATATTTCCCTGTTTTATTCTAAAGTGCTTTTGGATAAAGTTGTTTTTGTATGCTTCACCTTAGGCTACATTCACAAGGAAGAAATCAGAGAGAGCACAGACCTGATTGAGTGTGTGAAGTTTGAAGCAGCTATCACCAATCCTGTTTGAATTTTGAGCTCCATTTCCATTTACCATATAAGTCAAAATGAAGTGAAACCTCAAAATACAAACTATTACTGTCAGAGAACCATTAAATTAAGCAGGCCCAAAACTGGGGAACATAGTACGGCTAGGTAAAAGATAAATCCTGGCCAGTATCAAAGAAATCTGAACAAAACTAACTCTAAATCTAACACTAGGTCTAAACCTAGCCCTAACCCTAACCATAACGTTAACCATAACCTGTTTAGAGAACTTTTGATCATAGAAGTCCCAAAGTTGTGAAGCCTATTGGGGCAAGCTAAGAGATGAATCATGCACAATATCAAGAAATCTGAACAAATAATTGTGGGAGGTAATTCATTACATGCTTATTTCCCTGTTGTCCCCTAAAGTGCTCTTGGATAAAGTTGTTTTTGCATGCTTCTTCTTTGGCCTATATTCAATAGAAAGAAAGCAGAAAGTGTCCACAGAGAACTAATTGAGGGTGTGATATACCAAGCAGCTAGTACCAACCATTTTTGATTTCCAGCTTCAATGTCATTCACACTTATAGACCATAATGAAGTGACACCTAAAAATTCAAACTGTTCCTGACAGTGAACCATTGAAATTAAAGGCCCCAAATTGGGGAGCTTACTAAGGCTAGGTAAAGGATGAATCCTGTACAGTATCAAAATAATTTGACCAAAAATATTGAAGCTTGCTCCTAAAGCACTCAGAGATGAAGCTATTTCTTTCTATCTCAGCTTAGGGCTACTTTCTCAAGAAACAAAACAGAGAATGCACACTGATAACTGATTGAGTGTGTGAAGTTTCAAGCAAAGTTTCAAACCAACTCTGTTTGATTTAAAGCTCTATTTCCATTTACCCATATAGGACAAAATGAAGTGAAACTTTAAAATACAATCTGTTCCTGACAGTGAAACACTAAATCCAGAAAGCCCAAACCTGGTGAGCATAGTAAAGCTAGGGAAAAGATGAATCAAGCCCAGTATCAAATAAATTTGAACAAAAATAACTCTAAATCTATCTACCTCTAAACCTAACCCTCACCCTAGCTTTAACATTAACTCTTACCTGTATAGAGAACCAATGATCCTAGAAGTTCAAAACTTGGGAAGTCTGGTGGGGCAAGCCTAAAGATGAATACTGTGCAGTATCAAAGAAATCTGATCAAATCATTGGGAGACCTATTTCAGTACATGCATGTTTCTCTGTTTTCTCCTTAAGGGCTCTTGGATACAGTTGCTTTTGCATGCTTCATCTTTGGCTTCCCTTCAAAAGAAAGAAACCAGAAAATTCCCACTGAGAGCTGATTGTGTGAAGTTTCAAGCACCTCCTACCAACCCTGTTTGATTTCAATCTCAGTTTTCATTCACATCAATAAGCCATAATAAAGGGAAACCTTAAAACACAAACTGTTCCTGATAGCAAACCATTGAACCGACAAGCCCAAAACCTGTGGAGCATAGTAAAGCTAAGTAAAAGATTAATCCTGCCCAGTATCATAAAAATTTGAAGAAAACTAGGGCCACATGGACACTCTTAGCACAGATAGAAGGCTCTGCCATGTGGATGCTCTCGGTGCATTAAGAAGTCTCCACTGTGCATTCGCTCAAGGTTCAAATGGAAGTTTCAGCCTCTTGTGGGCTCTGGGCTTAAAGGGAAGACTCACCTGGGTGAGCACTCTTGGCGCAGAGGGTAGGCAGCACAGAACACAGATACTTTGCTTGGGGATCACGAGACCAAGTTCTGGACTTGGCACAAGGTCAACTCAGAACCACTAATTCACCAAACACCCTACACAGGTAACATATGGAATCCATCTTTCAAAAACTTTCTCAACATCTATCAGTGGACATGGCTACCAGCTCAGTTCTGTGGCTGCTCAGGTACCTGATTTCCAACTCCCCTACCTCCAGCCTGATATCTCAAGATTTTTCTCACAAGCTTTTAGTGGGGCATAGCTATCAATGTGGAACAGCAACTGCAGGCACCTGGTTTCCATCTCAGAGATTAAGAATAAGGAGGCTAATGGTAGAAGCTCAAACCCTCTCACACTGGCTACCTCCATCACCCGGAGCACAGAGACTCTAGCTAGGAATAGACAACTCCAACAGTAGTTGGAGAAAAAAAAGAAAACAGGGTTCTGAGATACTTTTTTTTTCTTTCTTAATTTTCTTGCTCTTCTCATTCATTCTCCTCTACCCTTTCCCCTCTTGTCCTCACAACATCAACTTATGTGAAACCAAGAACTTTGCATAAAATTGGACTTTAAGAACTGAATCCAGTGCTGGGTTCAATCCTCAGCACCACATATAAACATAGATATTGTGTCCTCTGAAAACTAAACAATAAATATTAAAAAAAATTCTCTCTGTCTCTGTCTCTCTCTATCTATCTCTCTCTCTTTCTATCAATCTCTCTGTCTCTCTCTGTCTCTTTCTCTCTCTCTCTCTCTCTCTCTCTCTCTCTCTCTCTCTCTCTCTCTCTCTCTAAAAAAAGAAAGAACTAAGTCACCAGAATAGTAAAATATAGAAGAATTGCATTGTCCCTAACTCACCTCCCTTAATTTTCTCTTATATTCGTTCTCCAGCTCTTTCTTTCTTTCCTTGTTATTTTTTCTTCTTTTCTCTTCCTCCCTCTATCCCACTTTCAACCTTTTAACTTTTACTATTTATACATATGGTAATTTCATGAATACAGATAAGTAATTTGAATTTATACATTCTTCCATAAATTACCCCATCTATTCATTACAATTCTCTTCCAATTTGCTAAGATAAATTCATCTCATACCCTCACTCCTTTTCCCCTTAATATAGCATCCTACCCCTGACCATCAGTTCTCTATATACCACCAGAAATGGTATGCCTTTTATGAAACTAATGACTATATTCCAAATAATAATTGAAACCAACATCTGTAGACATAGAATCTAAATATAAATGTATTTATAATGGTTAGGCTTAGGCTTCGGGTTAGGGTTAGATTTAGTTAGGTTTTTAAGTATGCTTAGGGCTAGGGCTAAGAAAAGGGAAAGGGTTAGGACTAGGTTTAGGGCTAGGGTTAGGGTTATGGTTAGGGATAGGGCTAAATTAAGGTTGTGTTAGTGTTAGGTTTAGGTCTCAGTTTAGGGTTTGAGTTAGGTTTACGTGTAGGTTAAAGAAATGGGTTATAGCTAGGTTGACGGCTAGGGCAAGGGTTAGTATTAGGGTTAGTGGTAAGGTTAGGGTTAGGATAATGATTAAGGCTAGGTTTAGGGCTAGTGTTTGTGTTAGGGTTAGGCCTAGTGTTAAGGGTAGGGCTAATGTCAGGTCTAGGGTTACAGTTAAGGATAGATTTAGTATTAGGTTTATGACTTGTTCCAGTGTACGGGTTAGGTTTAGGGTAAGGGTCAGGTTTAGAGCTAGGGTTATTATTAGGGTCAGGTTCAAGGTTAGGTTTTTGGGTTAGGTTAGGGTTTAGGTTTAGGGATCAAATTAGCATTAGGTTTAGTGTTAGGGTAATGACAGATTAGGTTTAGGGTTTAGATGTGTTTTAGTGTAATGGATCGGATTAAGTTTAGGCATAGATTTAGCATAAGGGTTAGGGTTATCATTAGGTTAATGTATAGGGTTAGACCAAAGATTAGGGCTAGGGTTATGTATAGGTTTAAGGCTTCTGTTTGGTTAGGGTTACATTTAAGTTTAGGTTTAAAGCTAATTTTAGGACTCGGATTAAGGCTAGGTTTTGGGTTAGGGTAGCGCTGGGGTTAAGGCTACTGGTAATGTATGAAGTAGGGTTATGATTAGCACTAGTTATAGGGTTAGTTAAGGGCTAGGTCTAATGTTAGGGTTAGGATTATTTTTATGATGATGTTTAGAGCTATGGTTAATGTTAGGGTCAGAGTCAGGGTCCGGATAAGTTTTCAGGTTAGGGTTAGGACTAGAATTAGAGATAGGGTTAGGGCTAGGTGTAAGGTTAGGTTTGGTTTAAGTTAAGAATTAGTGTTAGGGCTATGACTCGCTTTTGTTTTAGGGCTAGGGTAGGATAAGGGCTAGTTTAAGGATTAGTGCTGGGATTAGGTCTAGTGTTAGTGTCAGGTTTAGGCTTAGGTATAAGGTTAGATTTAGAGTTAGGTTTAGATCTAGAGTTTGAGCTAGGGCTAAGGATGGGGGTATTGTTAGGTATAAGTTTAGGGTTATGTTTAGGGTGATGGTAAGGGATAGGGTTAGAACTTGATATAGGGCTAGGGCAAGAGTTACAGTTACTCTTACGGCAAGGGTTAGGGTTAGTGTTAGGGATAGGGCTAAATTAGGCCTGAAATTAGAGCTAGGGTTAGTGTTAGGGTTAGTTTTAGGTTGAGGACTAGGGATAGTGTTAAGTTTAGGGTTATGTTTAGGTTTAGGGTGAGGGATGGGATTATAGCTAGTTTTAGGGAAAAGGTGAGGGTAAGAATTAGGGTTAGGGTTAGGGATAGATTTATGATTAAGGAGAGGTTTATGGCTAGGATGTGGGCTAAGGTTTGTTTTAGTGTTAGGACTAGGATTAGAGTTAGGGCTAATGTCAGGTCTAAGGTTAGGTAAGAGCTAGGTCTAATGTTAGGGTTAGGCTTATGGTTATAATGATGTCAGGTCTAGGGTTACAGTTAGGGATAGTTTTAGGATTAGATTTATAGCTAGGTCTCTTGTAATGGTTAGGTTTATGGTTAGGTTCACATTGAAAGCTAAGGGTATTATTAGGTTTAGGGTCAGATTTAGGTTTTTGTTATTTTATGGTTTAGGTTTATGGCTCGAATTAGCATTATTTTTAGGAATAGGGTGATCATATTTTTAGGTGTAGGGTTCAAGTTAAGTGTAGGGTAATGGATAGGGTTAGGGTTAGGGATAGAATTAGGGTTTGGCCTAGGGTTAGCATAAGGGTAATTGTTATCATTAGGGTAATGGATAGGTTAGAGCTAGGGTTAGGGCTAGGATTATGCTAAGGATTATATCTAGGATTAGGCTTAGAATTAGAGTTAAGACTATGATTAGGGTTAGGATTAGCTTTAGGGTTAAAGCTATGGTAGGGCTTGATTTAGGGCTAGGTTTTGTGATAGGTTAGGACTACAGCTAATGTAAGAACTTGTTATGACTTGTGCTAGTTTTAGGGTTAATATTATGGCTAGGTATAGTTTTAGTGCTGGTTTAGGGTTAGGGTGATGTTTATAGTAGGGTTAGTGTTAGTGTCAGGGTCAGTGTTCAGGTTAGGGTTATGGTTAGTGTTGAAGCCAGAAATAGGTCTAGAGTTATCTCTATTGGATGGGTTAGTTTTTGGTTTAGGCTATAAGGGTATTGTTAGGGCTAGGGCTAGGTTTTTCTTTAGGTCTAGAGTTCGAGTTATGGCTAGATTTAGGATTAGGTTTAGGTCTAGGGCTAGTGGTAGGGTTAGGTTTAGGTATGAGGTTACTAGTAGGGCTAGTGTTAGGGTTCAGATTAGGATTAACTTCAGGTTTAGACCTACAATTAGTGTTAGGGTCAGAATAAGGGTCAGAGTTAGGGTTAGGGTTTGGGTAATGGTTAGAGGTAGAATGAGGGCTAGGGTTAGGACTACTAATAGGGTTAGGGTTTGTGTTAGGTTAAGGATTAGAGTTAGCATTAGGATTAGGTTTTGGCTTAGGGTAAGGGATAGGGTTAGAGCTAGGTTTAGGGCTTAGATTAGGGCAAGGGTTAGGATTAAAACTAGGTTTAGGGCTCAGATTAGGTCTAGTTTTGTGTTAGGTTTAGGGATAGGGTTAGAGCAATGGCTAATGTAAGAACTAGGGTTACAATTAGGGTTAATTTTTCAGTTATGGTTACGGGTTAAACCTCTAGTGTTAGGATAAAGTTTAAGGTTAGGGTGATATCTAGAGTGTGTGTTAATGTTAGGTTAATAGAGTCAGAATTAGTTTTAAGGTTAGGGTTATGACTCGAAATAAGGCTAGGGTTACTGTAAGGGTTTGGTTTAAGGTTAGGGTGGTGTTTAGAGCTAGTATGAGCATTAGCATATGAGTCAGAGTCAGGGTTAGTATTCAGGTTAATGTTAGGACTCGAACTAATTCGAGGCTAGGGTTAGGTCAAGGTTTAGTGCTAGGTTTTGGTTGTTGTTACTGTTTAGTGTTAGGGCTAATCCTCGATTTTGTTTTACTACTAGGGTTAGGGTTAGAGCTAGTTTTATGATTAGTGTTAGGGTTAGAGCTAGTGTTAATGTTAGGCTTAGGCTTAGGTTTAGTGTTAGATTTAGAGTTAGGGTTTAATCTAGGATTAGTACTAGGAATAAAGTTTATGCAAGGTTTAGGGCTAGGGTTATGTCTAGGTTTAGGGCTAGGGTTAGGGTTACAGTAAGTGATAGGGTCAGAACTAGGAATAGGGCTAGTGTGAGTGTTAGAGTTAGTCTTAATGCTAAGGTTAGGGTTAGGATTAGGTATAGGTTTAAATTAGGGCTAGAATTAGGGCTAGGGTTAGTGTTCAGCTTAGGCCTAGCATTAGGGTTAGGGGGTTAGGGTTAAGTTTAGGGTAAAGGATCACGTTATAGCTTGGTTTATATATAGGATGAAGGTTAGAATTAGGGTTAGGGTTATGGTTAGGGTTAGGGTTATGATTAAGTCTGGGTTTAGGGTTAGGAGGAGGTCTAGGGTTTTATTTAGGGTTAAGACTAGGATTAGGGCTAGGGCTAATATCATGACTACAGTTTTGGTTAAAGATACTTTTAGTGTTAGGTATATGTCTACCTGTAGTGTAAGGTTTAAGTTTAGGGTTAGAGTCAGTTTTAGATCTAGGTGTATTTTTAGGGTCAGGTCTGGATTAGGGTTTGGGATAGGTTAAGGTTTAAAATTATGGCTCAAATTAGCATTAGGGTTAGTTTTATGGTAATGATAGGGTGAGGTTTAGGTTTTAAGTTTGGTTTACAGTAATGGATAGGTTTAGGATTAGAGATAGGGTTATGTTTAGGCCTAGGGTAGGTATTAGGGTTATGGTTATGATTATGGCAATGGATAGGGTTAGAGCTTGGGTTAGGGCTAGAGTTATGGTTATGATTAGGGCTAGGGTTAGGGTTAGGATTAGGTTTAAACTCGGGTTATGGCTCAGATTAGGGCTAGGTTTTGGGTTAAGTTAGTGCTAAAGTTAGGGTAATGGTCAGAGTCAAGGTCAGGGTTAGTTTTATGGTTAGAGTTAGGACTCAAATAAGGGCTAGAAATACAGTGATGGTTTTGTTTAATTTTAGAGTGGTGTTTAGAGCTAGGGTGAGTGTTAGGATATGATTCAGGGTCAGAGTAAGTTTTAAAGTTAGAGTTAGGATTCGAATTAGGGCTAGATTTGGTCTAGGTGTAATGTTAGAGTTTGGTTTAAATTAAGGTTTAGTGTTAGGGTATTGCTCAGTTTTGATTTAGTGCTAGGTTTAGGGTTAGGGCTAGTTATATGATTAGCATAAGGGTTAATGCTAATTTTAGTGTTAGTCTTAGGCTTATTTTTAGGTTTAGATTTAGGGTTAGCATTAGATCTAGGGTTAGGTCTAGGTCTAAGGATAATGCAAGGGTTTGGGCTCAGTTTAGGTTTACGGTAACAGATACATTTAGAAATAGGGTTGTCTAGGGTGAGGGTTAGATTTAGTCTTAGGGCTAGGGTTCTGGTTAATTTTAGGGATAACGCTAAAATAGGGCTAGGATTAGGGCTAGGATTAGTGTTCCACTTAGGCCTAGCATTGGGACTAGGGTTATGGTTATGTTTAGAGTAATGTATGTTGTTATAGCTAGGTTTAGAAGTAGGGTGAGGTTTAGAATTAGAGTTAGGGCTAGGTTTAGGGTAAAGGTTATGATTAAGGCTTGGTTTAGGGCTAGGATGAGGGCTAGTGTTTGTTGTAGGTTTAGGTATAGAATTAGGGCTAGGGCTAATGTCAGGTCTAGTGTTACAGTTAGGGGTAGATTTAGGGTTAGGTTGGTGTCTGCCGCAGTCTGGCTGGGCACACAATCACGAGCCACCACACAGCTTGTAGATTCAAACAGCAACTCTTTATTCCCGAACTCACACCAGCCGTCTACAATCACGTTCTGGGGAAATCCACGTTCTCTGCCCAAATCCACCTCCACTGGGCTTCTATCTCCAAAATATACTGTCTAAATCCCGTGAGAACTCAAGGGGAACTCAGGCAGCAGGATACGCCCTATTCCCAGCAGGAATAATCTTAAACCTTAAACCTGGAACCTAAACTGGGAATGCCCTAAACATGATTATCTTAAAACCAGGAACACCCTAATCTGCCTTGGTCCTTGAGCAAGGTCACCTACATTCAATGTCACTGCAACATGTCAGCAACATGGGGTATGCTGGCAAGGAAATTGTCATACCTACTTGGCTAATGGCTCCCAGCAGGTGTCTAGTTCTAGTGTAAGTGTTAGGCTTAGGGTAAGGGTCAGGTTTAGACCCAGGTGTATTTTTAGGGTCAGGATCAAGCTTAAGTTTCGTTTTAGGTTAAGGTTTAGGGACAGGGATCAAATGAGCGTTAGGGTTAGGCTTAGGGTAATGCATTGGGTTAGGTTTAGGGTTCAGGGCAGGTTTAGGGTAATGGAAAGGTTTCGGGATAGCAATAGGGTTAGGCTTAGGCCTAGGTTTAGCATTAGGATTAAGATTATCATAAGGATAATGTATAGCGTTAGAGCTAGTGTTAGGGCTAATTTTATGGTTAAGATTAGGGCTAGAGTTAGGGTTAGGGTTTGGGTTAGGGCTAGTAACCCTCGCTTAGTGTAGGTTAGGGTTAGGTTTAGGGTAATGGGTATGTTTGAGCTAGGGTTAGTCCTAGGGTGAGGGTTAGGTTTAGTATTAGGTGTAGGGTTAGGGTTATAGATTTGGTCAGGGTTAGGTTTAGGGTTAGGGCTAGAATTTTTATTGCATTTAGGGTTTGGTTTAGAGTAATAGATTGGGTTAGATGTAAGGTTAGCTTTTGGGTTGAGCTTAGGTTTAGGGTTAAGTTTAGTTTTACAGCTGTGTTTACTGTTGGGTTTATGGTAAGGGTTAGGTTTTCAGTTATAGTTAGGGCTAAAGCAAGGGTTAGTTTTAGCACTAGGTCTAGGGTTAGGTTTATGTTTTGTGTTAGGGTTTTGGTTAGTGCTAGGGCTAGGGTTATCATTACATTTAGCATTAGAGTTAGTGTAATGGCTAGGGTTAGAGCTAGGGTTTGAGCTAGTGTTAAGGTTAGGATTAGGGCTAGGGTTAGGTTTATGGGTAGGGATAGGGATAGGGTTATGTTTAGGCTAAGGGTTAGGCTGTGAGCTAGGGTTAGGACTAAGGTTAGAATTAGGGTTATGTTTAGAACTTGGGTTAGGGTGAGGGTTATGCTTAAGTTAAGTTTAGGCCTCGGATTAGGGTTAGGTGTTGTGTTAGGTTTAGGCCTAGGGTTAGTACTATGGGTAATATAAGATTTAGGGTTCTAATTATGGCTAGTTGTAGGGTAAGGGTTATGTCTAGGTCCAGTGTCAAGTTTAGATTTTGGTTTATTGTCAGGTTTAGAGCTTGGTTTAGTGTTAGTGTCAGGGTCATGTTTTATGTTAGAGGTAGGTTTAGGGTGAAAGCCAGAATTAGGACAAGGTAAGGTATAGGGGTAGGGTTAGTGTTTGGATTAGGTTAAGGGTTACTGTTATGGATAGGACTAAGTTTTTGTTTAGTTCTAGGGCTACAGTTAATGCTAGATTTAAGATTAGATTTAGGTTTAGTGCTAGATTATGTATAAGGTTACTGGCAGGGCTAGTTTTAGGATTCGGTTTAGGTTAGGGTCAGGTTTCGAACTATAATTAGTGTTAGAGTAAGAATAAGGGTGAAGTTTAGAGTTGGGTTTTGGATTAGGGTTAGAGCTAGAATGAGGGCTATGGTTAGGACTAGTAATAGGGTTAGTGTTTGGTTTTGTCTAAGGATTAGGATTAGGACTAAGGTTATTTTTATGGATGGGGTTTGGCTTATGGTAAGGTATAGGGTTAGAGCTAGTGTTAGGGCTACATTTAGGGTTAGGTTTAGGGCTAGGATTAGGGTAAGGGTTAGGGTTAAATCTAGTGTTAGGTCTTGGATTAGAGCTATTTTTGTGTTAGGATTAGGGCTAGGGCTATGGTTAGGGTTAGGGTTAGGGTTATGTTTAGTGTAAGTGTTAGAGTTTGAGCTAGGGCTAGGACTAGGGCAAGCATTAGGGTTAGAGTTTGGGCTAGGGCTTTTGTTAGGTTTATGCTTATGGCTAGGATTAGGTCTAGGTTTTGTGTGAGATTTATGGCTAGTGTTAGCGCTATAGGTAATGAAAGAGACTGGTTTATGATTATGGCTAGTTTTAGGGTTAGGGTTATGGATAGGTCTATTGTTAGGGTTAGGTTTTGGGTTAGGATAGGTTTTGAGCTAGGGTTTGTGTTAGGATAAGTTTCAGTGTTTGGGATAGCTTTGAGTTTAGGGTTAGGGCCAGAATTAGAACTAGGGCTAGGTCTAGCGGTAGGGTTAGACTTTGCATTAGGTTAATGGTTATTGTTATGGCTAGGGATAGGAGGTTTTTAGGGCTAGGGCTAGAGTTTTGGCTATATTTAGGATTAGGTTAAGGTCTACTATTAGTATTATGATTAGGTTAGGTATACATTTACCGGTAGGGCTAGTGTTAGGGTTTGGTTTAGAGTTAGTGTCAGGCTTAGACATAGGGTTAATGTTAGGGTTAGGGTTAGGGTCAGGGTTAGGCTTAGGCTTTGGGATAGAATTAGAGATAGAATGAGGGCTAGGGTTAGGATTAGTAATAGGGTTAGGGTTTGGGGTAGGCTAAAGATTAGGGTTAGAACAGGGTAGCATTAGAGTGACGATTTGGCTTAGGGTAAGTGATAGGGTTAGAGCTAGGGTTAGGGCTTTGTTTGGGGGGAGGGCTAGGATTATATTTAGGGTTTGGGTTAAAGATAGGGTTAGGGCTCAGATTAGGTTAGGTTTTGTGTTAGGGTTATGGCTATGGCTAATGTAAGAAATTGCTTTAGAATTTGGGGTACTTTTATGGTTAGGGTAAGGGCTAGGTATAGTGTTTGGGTTACATTTAGGGTTAAGGTGATGTTTAGAGCTAGGGTGAGATTTAGGGTAAGAGTCCGGGTAAGTATTAATTATAGCGATAGGGTTAGGTCTAGGTGTAGTGTTAGGATTTGGTTTAGGTTAAGTGTTAGGAATAGGGCTATAGCTCAGTTGTGATTAGGGCTAGGTTTTGTGTTAGGTTTAGTTCTAGGGTTCATGCTATGGGTAATGTAAGATCTAGATTTCTATTTACGTCTAGTTGTAGGGTAATGGTTATGCCTAGGTCTAATGTTATGTTTAGATTTTGGTTTATTGTCAGGTTTAGAGCTATGTTTACTGTTAGTGTCAGGGTCAGTGTTCAGGTTAGAGTTAGGGTTATGGTGAAAGCCAGAATTAGGACAAGTTTAGGTATAGAGGTAGGGTTAGTGTTGGGATTAGGTTAAGGTTTACTGTTAGGGATAGGGCAAAGGTTTTTTTTAGGTCTAGCGCTAGAGTTATCACTAGATTTAAGATTAGGTTTAGGTCTAGGGCCAGTGATAGGGTTAGGTATAGGTATGAGGTTATCGGTAGGGCTAGTGTTAGGGTTCGGATTAGGATTACATTCAGGTTTAGACCTACGATTAGTGTTAGGGTCAGAATAAGGGTCAGGGTTAGTGGTAGGGTTTGGGTTATGATTAGAGCTAGAATGAGGGCTAGGGTTAAGACTAATAATAGGGTTAGAGTTTGGAGCAGGTTAAGGATTAAGGTTAGCATTAGGATAGGGGTTTGGTATAGGGTAATGTATAGGGTTACAGGTAGGTTTAGGGCTGGGGTTAGGGCACGGTTTAGGGATAAAGCTAGATTTAGGGCTCAGATTAGGGCTAGTTTTGTGTTAGGTTTTGGGATAGGGTTAGAGCAATGGCTAATGTAAGAACTAGTCTTACAATTAGTATTAATTTTTGGGTTATGGTTAGGGGTTAAACCTTTAGTGTCAGTTAGGATTAGGTTTAATGTTAGGGTGATATTTAGATCTAGTGTTAGTTTAAGGTTAATAGTCAGGATCAGGGTTACGACTCAAAATAAGACTAGCGTTACTTTAAGGGTTTGGTTTAAAGTTAGGTTGGTGGTTAGAACTAGGGTGAGTGTTAGGATATGAGTCAGAGTCAAGGTTATTATTAAGGTTAGGTTAGGACTCAATTTAGGGCTAGGGTTAGGTCTAAATATAGTGCTAGGATTTTGTGTAAGTTAAGGTTTAGTGTTAGGGCTATTTCTCGGTTTTGTTTTACTGTGGAGATAGGGTTAGAGCTAGTTTTTTTTTCTTATTATTGTTAGGGTTAGGGCTAGTGTTAAGGTTAGGCTTAGGCTTAGGTTTAGTGTTAGATTTAGAGTTAGGGTTAGATTTAGGGTTAGGACTAGGAATAAAGATAAGGAAAGGGTTATAACTAGGGTTATGTCTATGTTTAGGGCTAGGGTTATGGTTATGGTAAGAGATAGGGTTAGAACTAGGAATAGGTCTAATGTGAAAGTTAGAGTTAGTCTTAGGGCTAGGGTTATGGTTAGTTTTAGGGATAGGGCTAAATGAAGTCTAGGATTAGGGCTAGGGTTTGTGTTCAGCATAGGCCTAGCATTAGAACTAGGGCTATGATTATGTTTAGGGTAAGGGATGTTGTTATAGCTAGGTTTAGAGGTAGGGTGACAGTTAGAATTAGAATTAGGACTAGGGTTAGGGTTATGATTAAGTCTAGGTTTAAGGCTTTGATGAGGGCTAGGGTTTGTTTTAGCATTAGGTCTAGAATTAGGGATAGGGCTAGGGCTAATATTAGTTCTAGTGTTACAGTTAGGGGTAGATTAAGGGTTAAGTTTGTGTCTAGCTGTAGTGTAAGTGTTCGTCTTAGTGTAAGGGTCACGTTTAGACCTAGGTGTATTTTTAGGGTCAGGATCAGGTTTAAGGTTTGTGTTAGGTTAAGGTTTAGAGATAGGGCTCAAATGAACGTAAGGGTTAGGCTTAGGGTAATGGATAGGGTTGAGTTTAGGGTTCAGTGTGGTTTAGGGTAATGGAGAGGTTCTGAGATAGCAATAAGGGAAGGGTTAGGCCTAGGGTTAGCATTAGGATTAGGATTATCATAAGGATAATATATAGGGTTAGAGCTAGTGTTGTAGCTAAGTTTATGGTTAAGATTAGGGCTAGAGTTAGGGTTAGGGTTTGGGTTAGGGCTAATAACACTCACTTAGTGTAGGTTAGGGTTAGGTTTAGGGTAAAAGTTAGGTTTTGAGCTGGGTTTAGTCCTAGGGTGAGAGTTAAGTTTAGTGTTAGGTGTACGGTTAGGGTTATAGATTTGGTCTGGGTTAGTTTTAGGGTTAGGGCTAGGGTTTTCATTAGGTTTAGGGTTAGGATTAGAGTAATAGATTGGGTTAGATGTAAGGCTAGCTTCTGGGTTAAGTTTAGGTTTAGGGTTAAGTTTAGTTTTAGGGCTGGGTTTACTGTTGGGTTTATGGTACGTGTTCGGGTTTGAGTTAGGGTTAGTTCTAAAGAAATGGTTAGGTTTTGGATTAGGTCTAGTATTAGGTTTATGTTTTGTGTTAGGGTTTTGGTTAGGGTTAGGGCTAGGGTTATTATTACATTTAGTGTTAGAGTTAGGGTAATGGATAGGGATAGAGCTAGGGTTAGGGCTAGGGTTAAGTTTGGGATTAGGGCTAGGGTTAAGGTTATGGGTAGGGATAGTTCTAGGGTTACATTTAGGCTAAGGTTAGGCTGTGATCTAGGGTTAGGACTAATGTGAGGGTTAGTGTTAGGGTTAGAGCTAGGTTTAGGGTCAGCGTTAGCTTTGGGTAGGCTTACCCTTCGGATTACTGCTAGGTTTTGTGTTAGATTTAGGCCTAGGGTTAGTGCTATGGGTAATGTAAGGTCTAGAGTTCTAATTACCTCTAGTTGTAGGGTAAGGGTTATGGCTAAGTCTAGTATTAAGTTTAGATTTTTATTTATTGTCAGGTTTAGTGCTAGGTTTAGTGTTAGTGTCAGGGTCAGTGTTGAGGTTATAGATAGGGTAAGGGTGAGAGACAGAATTAGAACAAGGTTAGGTATAGGGGTAGGGTTAGTGTTTGGATTCGTTTAAGGGTTATTGTTAGGGATAGGACTAAGTTTTTTTTTTTTTTTTAATTTTTGGCTAGAGTTACCACAAGATTTAGGACTATGTTTAGGTCTTGGGCTAGTGTTAAGTTTAGGCTTTTTTTTTTTAATTTTTTTATTGTTCGTTGTTCAAAACATTACAAATTTCTTGACATATAATATTCCACACTTTGATTCAAGTGGGTTATGAACTCCCACCTTCACCCCATACACAGATTGCAGAATCACATCAGTTACACATCCATTGATTTACATGTTGCCATACTAGTGTCTGTTGTGCTCCGCTACCTTTCCCACCCTCCACCATCCCCCCTCCCCACCTATCCCCTCCCCTCCCCTCCTCTCTCTATACCCCCTCCATTGTATAACCCTGAGGGTCTCCTTCCATTACCATGCAATATCCCTTCTCTCTCCCTTTCCCTCCCACCTCTCATCCCTGTTAAATGTTAATCTTCTTCTCATGCTCTTCGTCCCTACTCTGTTCTTAGTTACTCTCCTTATATCAAAGAAGACATTTGGCATTTGTTTTTTAGGGATTGGCTAGCTTCACTTAGCATAATCTGCTCTAATGCCATCCATTTCCCTGAAAATTCTATGATTTTGTCATTTTTTTAATGCAGAGTAATACTCCATTGTGTATAAATGCCACAGTTTTTTTTTTTTTTTTTTATCCATTCGTCTATTGAAGGGCATCTAGGTTGGTTCCACAGTCTTGCTATTGTGAATTGTGCTGCTATGAAAATCGATGTAGCAGTGTCCCTGTAGCATGCTCTTTTTAGGTCTTTAGGGAATAGACCAAGAAGGGGAATACCTGGGTCAAATGGTGGCTCCATTCCCAGCTTTCCAAGAAATCTCCATACTGCTTTCCAAATTGGCTGCACCAATTTGCAGTCCCACCAGCAATGTACAAGTGTACCCTTTTCCCCACATCCTCGCCAGCACTTGTTGTTGTTTGACTTCATAATGGCTGCCAATCTTACTGGGGTGAGATGGTATCTTAGGGTGGTTTTGATTTGCATTTCTCTGACAGCTAGAGATGTTGAGCATTTTTTCATGTACTTGTTGATTGACTGTATGTCCTCCTCTGAGAAGTGTCTGTTCAGGTCCTTGGCCCATTTGTTGATTGGGTTGTTTGTTCTCTTATTGTCTAATTTTTTGAGTTCTTTGTATACCCTGGATATTAGGGCTCTATCTGAAGTGTGAGGAGTAAAGATTTGTTCCCAGCATGTAGGTTCCCTATTTACCTCTCTTATTGTTTCTTTTGCTGAAAAAAAAAAAAAACTTTTTAGTTTGAGTAAGTCCCATTTGTTGATTCTAGTTATTAACTTTTGTGCTATGGGTATCCTATTGAGGAATTTGGAGCCCGACCCCACCTCATGTAGATCGTACCTAACTTTTTCTTCTATCAGACGGCATGTATCTGATTTGATATCAAACTCTTGATCCATTTTGAATTCACTTTTGTTCATGGTGAGAGAAAGGGATTCAGTTTCATTTTGTTGCATATGGATTTCCAGTTTTCCCAGCACTATTTGTTGAAGATGCTATCCTTCCTCCATTGCATGCTTTTAGACCCTTTATCAAATATAAGATAGTTGTAGTTTTGTGGATTGATTTCTGTGTCCTCTATTCTGTACCATTGGTCCACCCGCCTGTTTTGGTACCAGTACCATGCTGTTTTTGTTACTATTGCTCTGTAGTATAGTTTGAAGTCTATTTTGTTTATTTTTTCAAAGAACCAACTTTTAGTTTTGTCAATTTTTTCAATTGTTTCTTTTATTTCGATTTCATTAATTTCAGCTGTGATTTTAATTATTTCTTGCCTTCTACATCTTTTGCTGTTGTTTTGCTCTTCTTTTTCAAGGATTTTGAGATGAAGTATGAGATCATTTATTTGTTTTTTTTTTCTTTTTTTAAGGAATGAACTCCAAGGAATGAATTTTCCTCTCAGAACTGCTTTATCGCTATACCGCCTGATTCACACTTCCTGCTTAGCATTGTTTTTGCTATTCTGGGTCTTTTATTTTTCCATATGAATTTCATGATTGCTTTCTCTATTTCTACAAGAAATGCCGTTGGGATTTTGATTGGCATTGCATTAAACCTATAGAGAACTTTTGGTAATATCGCCATTTTGATGATGTTAGTTCTGCCTATCCATGAACAGGGTATATTTTTCCATCTTCTAAGATCTTCTTCTATTTCTCTCTTTACGGTTCTGTAGTTTTCATTGTATAAGTCTTTCACCTCTTTTGTTAGGTTGATTCCCAAGTATTTTATTTTATTTTTTTTTGAAGATATTGTGAATGGAGTGGTTGTCCTCATTTCCATTTCAGAGGATTTGTCGCTGATATACAGGAATGCCTTTGATTTATGCGTGTTGATTTTATATCCTGCCACTTTGCTGAATTCATTTATTAGCTCTAATAGTTTCTTTGTAGACCCTTTTGGGTCTGCTAGGTATAGAATCATATCATCTGCAAATAGTGATAATTTAAGTTCTTCTTTTCCTATTTTGATGCCTTTAATTTCTTTCATCTGTCTAATTGCTCTGGCCAGTGTTTCGAGAACTATGTTGAACAGGAGTGGAGAGAGAGGGCATCCCTGTCTTGTTCCATATTTTAGAGGGAATGCCTTCAGTTTTTCTCCATTCAGAATGATGCTAGCCTGAGGCTTAGCATAGATTGTTTTTACAGTATTGAGGTATGTTCCTGTTATCCCTAGTTTTTCTAGAGTTTTGAACATAAAGGGATGCTGTACTTTGTTGAATGCTTTTTCCGCATCTATCGAGATGATCATATGGTTCTTATTTTTAAGTCTATTTATGTGGTGAATAACATTTATTGATTTCCGTATATTGAACCAGCCTTGCATCCCAGGGATGAATCCTACTTGATCGGGGTGCACAATTTTTTTGATATGTTTTTGTATCTGATTCGCCAGAATTTTATTGAGGATTTTTGCATCTAGGTTCATTAGAGATATTGGTCTGTAGTTTTCTTTCTTTGAAGTGTCTTTGTCTGGTTTAGGTATCAGGGTGATGTTGGCCTTGTAGAATGAATTTGGAAGTTCTCCCTCTTTTTCTATTTCCTGAAGTACCTTGAAAAGTATTGGTATTAGTTCTTCTTTAAAGGTTTTGTAAAACTCTGCTGTATACCCATCCGGTCCTGGGCTTTTCTTAGTTGGTAGTCTTTTGATGGTTTCTTCTATTTCCTCAATTGATATTGGTCTGTTTAGGTTGTCTATATCTTCCTGACTCAATCTGGGCAGATCATATGACTTAAGAAATTTATCTATGTCTTCACTATCTTCTAATTTATTGGAGTATAAGGATTCAAAATAGTTTTTGATTATCTTCTGTATTTCTGAAGTGTCTGTTGTGATATTGCCTTTTTCATCCTGTATGCTAGTAATTTGAGTTCTCTCTCTTCTTCTCTTCACTAGCATGGCTAAGGGTCTGTCGATTTTGTTTATTTTTTCAAAGAACCAACTTTTAGTTTTGTCAATTTTTTCAATTGTTTCTTTTGTTTTGATTTCATTAATTTAAGCTCTGATTTTAATTATTTCTTGCCTTCTACTTCTTTTGCTGTTGTTTTGCTCTTCTTTTTCAAGGATTTTGAGATGAAGTATGAGATCATTTATTTTTTTTTTTCTTTTTTTAAGGAATGAACTCCAAGGAATGAATTTTCCTCTCAGAACTGCTTTCAATGTGTCCCATAGATTCCGATATGTTGTGTCTGTGTTTTCATTTGTCTCTAAGAATTTTTTTAATTTCCTCCTTGATGTCTTCTATAACCCATTGATCATTCAGTAACCTATTGTTCATTCTCCAAGTGATGTATGCTTTTTCCTTCCTTCTTTTATCATTGATTTTCAGTTTCAGTCCATTATGATCAGATAAGATGCACGGTATTATCTCGACTCCTTTATATTGTCTAAGAGTTGCCTTGTGACATAATATATGATCTATTTTTGAGAAGGTTCCATGTGCTGCGGAAAAAAAAGTGTAACTGCTTGATGTTGGGTGGTATATTCTATATATGTCAATTAAGTCTAGGTTATTAATTGTGTTATTGAGTTCTATAGTTTCCTTATTCAACTTTTGTATGGAAGATCTGTCCAGTGGCGAGAGAGGTGTCTTGAAGTCTCCCATGATTATTGTATGGTGGTCTATTAGACTCTTGAACTTGAGAAGAGTTTGTTTGATGAACATAGGTGCACCATTGTTTGGGGCATAAATATTTATGATTGTTATGTCTTGTTGGTGTATGGTTCCCTTAAGCAGTATGTAGTGTCCCTCTTTATCCCTTTTGATTAACTTTGGCTTGAAATCTATTTTATTTGATATGAGTATGGACACTCCTGCTTGTTTCCGAAGTCCATATGAGTGATATGATTTTTCCCAACCTTTCACCTTCAGCCTATGTATGTCTTTTCCTATCAAATGCGTCTCCTGTAGGCAGCATATTGTTGGGTCTTGTTTTGTGATCCATTCTACTAGTCTGTGTCTCTTAATTGGTGAGTTTAAGCCATTAACATTTAGGGTTATTATTGAGATATGGGTTGTTCTTCCATCCATATTCGTTTATTTCTGTTACTAAACATGGTTTGTTTTCCTCTTGGATCATTCCCCCACCCATTTACTGTCCTACCTCCCACTGTTGGTTTTCATTGGTATTTTCCATTTCCTCTTCCTGTAATGTTTTGCCAAGGATGTTTTGAAGAGATGGTTTTCTAGCTGCGAATTCTTTTAACTTTTGTTTATCGTGGAAGGTTTTAATTTCATCTTCCATCCTGAAGCTTAATTTCACTGGATGCACAATTCTTGGTTGGAACCCATTTTCTTTCAGTGTTTGAAATATGTTATTCCAGGATCTTCTAGCTTTCAGAGTCTGTGTTGAAAGATCAGCTGTTATCCTGATTGGTTTACCCCCTAAATGTAATCTTCTTCCTTTCCCTTGTAGCTTTTAAAATTCTCTCCTTATTCTGTATGTTGGGCATCTTCATTATAATGTGTCTAGGTGTGGATCTCTTATGATTTTGCACATTTGGCATCCTGTAGGCTTTTAGGATTTGGGATTCTGACTCATTCTTCAAGTCTGGGAAGTTTTCTCATATTATTTCATTGAATAGACTGCTCAATCCTTTGGTTTGGAGCTCTGTACCTTCCCTTATCCCAATGACTCTTAAGTTTGGTCTCTTAATGTTATCCCATATTTCTTGGATGTTCTGCTCATGGTTTCTTAACAGTCTTGCTGAGCTGTCTATGTTCTTTTCAAGTTGAAATACTTTGTCTTCATTGTCTGATGTTCTATCTTCTAAGTGTTCTACTATGCTTGTAGTATTCTCCATTGAGTTTTTAAGTTGGTTTATTGCTTCTTGCATTTCTAGGATTTCTGTTTGTTTGTTTTTTATAACCTCTATCTCCCTGTATAGTTGATCCTTTGCTTCCTGGATTTGTTTGCCTAATTCATTGTCGAAGTGATCTTTCATTGTCTGATTTTGCTGCCTAATGTCTTCCTTGATACTCCAGATCATCTGAAGCATGTATATCCTGAATTCTTTATCTGACATTCCATCTGCTGCAGCTGTTACCTCTTCTAAAGTTGCGTTGACCTGCATTGCTTGTGGTCCTTTCTTTCCTTGTCTTTTCATACTGCTTGTGTATCTTTCCTGCAGGCGCGGACGGCGGCTCTGCTCTCTCCTTATTCTAATTGGGGTGTTGTGACTACCACTCCGGCAGGTCACTGCGTCTATTCTGGGCGCTGGTGGCGGCTCTATTCTGCCCCTACTCCAATTGGGGTGACGAGTGTACCACGCCGGCAGGCCACTGGGCCTGATCCGCCGGTCGGTTGCAGGTTTGCCTACCCTGCAGGCATGGGCGGCGGCTCTACTCTGCCCCTACTCCAAATGGAGTGACGTGTCTCTCGTACTGGCAGGCCACTGGGCCTTTCCTGCTGGTCAGTCGCAGATCTGCCCACCTTTCGGGCACGGGTGGTGGCTCTGCTCTGCCCCTACTCCAATTGGGGTGTCGTGACTACCCCGCCTGCAGGTCGCTGGGCCTGTTCTTGGCACGGGCGGTGACTCTGCTCTGCCCCTACTCCAATTAGGGTGGTGTGTGTACCACGCCAGCAGGCTCCTGGGCCTGATCCTCTGGTCTGTTGCAGGTCTGCCTACCTTGCAGGCGTGGGCGGCGGATCTGCCCTGCCCCTCCTACCACAACTGCGGACAGCTGGGCCTGATCTGCATGTTGGTCACAAGTCTGCTCACCCTGCGGACACGGGTGGAGGTTCCGCTCCGCCCCCTCTCCAATTGGGGTCCTGCGGTCACCATGCTGGCGAGCCGCTGGGCCTGCTCTGGGCTTTGGCGGTGGCCCGGCTCCTCCCCTCTGGCTCGATGACAAATCGAGGAGACTCAGGTGTCTGTGCCTCACCCCCCCTACCAGGAGACCAACTGTTTCTGTTGCCGCTGGTATTGATTTAGTTCTCTCCTCCGCCGCTTTCTGATGACATCAGATCTCTGCCATGTTCGTATCCTATGCGAATGGCAGCATTTCATTCCCCTTGCCAGGCAACCAAAGCAATGGGTGAGTCCTGACCGGCCCTCAGCAGGACCCGGACCGATAAGAAGTTTCCGCGGGCTCCTATCCCTGGGCCAGGGCAGTTCCGGGAGCCAGAACTTGGCCTCTTAGTGCTCATTGTATGCTCTGATAAGAGCAGGGTCCAAGAAGCAGCCTCTGCAGGCTCCCCAGCCCTGGGCCAGGGCGGTTCCGGGAGCCAGATCTCGGCCGCCCCGCAGGTTCTAAGAAGCACCCAGGCACTGAGCCCGAGCAATCTGTCTGCAAGCTGCAGGCGAATGGCCACCTGAAATTACCTGTTCTATGGCTGAATGAGCTGCGGTCAGTCGAAAACAGGGATGGTGACGTCAGCTTTCCAATATGGTGGCCGCTGGCCTCCTCTGTGGTCTGACCGGTGTGGAGAATCGAGATGGACTGCTTCCTTCCCCCGTCTCGAACCCAGATTTCAGCCCTGAGTACGGTGCTTGCACAGCTGGCAGAAACTGCAGCACTGTATCCCTGCGTCGCTATCTCTTCATTTCCCAGCACGCGCTGCAGACTCTAGCCGTGGTGTGATTTGCTGAATAAGCAGTGTTACCCTCCATATGACAAACTTCTCGCGTTTGAGTCGCCGTAGCCCATCCTCGTGTGATGGAAATCCTTCCTCCAGGTTCCAGAGCACCCCACTATTGCTGGAAGTTCCTAACAAGATAGCCTTTAGCCGTCATACTCCCACACAGTGAAGCAGCACACGGGGGGCAATGCACTCCCCTCGCCACCATCTTTGAGTTCTTTCTAAGGTTAGGTTTAAGTATGAGGTTTCATATAGGGCTAGTGTTAGGGTTTGGTTTAGGGTTAGGTTTAGATTTATACCTATAATTAGTGTTAGGGTCAGAATATTGGTGAAGTTTAGAGTTTGAATTTGGGATAGGGTTAGAGATAGAATGAGGGCTAGGGTTAGGACTAGTAATAGGGTTAGTGTTTGGTTTTGTCTAAGGATTAGGATTAGGACTAAAGTTATCATTATGGATAGGGTTTGTCTTTGGGTAAGGCATAGGATTGGAGCTAGGGTTAGGTCTGTGTTTAGGGTTAGGTTTAGGGCTATGATTAGGGAAAGGGTTAGGGATAAATCTAGTCTTAGGGCTTGGATTAGTGCTATTTTTGTGTTAGGGTTAGGGCTAGGGTTAGGGCTATTGCCAATGTAAGAACTAGGGTTATGATTATGGTTAGATTTAGGGTTAGGGTTTGGGTTACAAATGGTGCTAGCAATAGCTTTAGGGTTAGGGTGATATTTAGAGATAAGTTTAGTGTTTGTATAAGAGTCTGGGTCAGGGTTAGTTCTAGGCCTAGGACTCGAATTAGAGCTAAGGTTATGGGGTAGGGTTTGCTATAGGGTAAGGTTAAGGGTTAGAGCAATGGTTCAGTTTTGTTTTAGGGCTAATGCTAAATATAGGGCTATTTTTAGGATTACCAATAGTGTTAGGGCTAGTGGTATGGTGAGGTTTAGGATTAAGTTTAGGGTTATATTTAGAGTTATGTTTATATCTAGTGTTAGGGCTAGGGCTAGGGTTAGAACTAAGGTTAGGGCTAGTGTGAGGGTTATGGTAATGGATAGGATTAGAAATAGAAATAGGGCTAGTGTGAGAGTTTGTCTTAGGCCTAGGGTTAAGGGTAGGGCTAGGGTTAGGGCTAAATTAGGGCTGGGATTAGCATTTGGGTCATTGTTAGTGTTAGGTCTATGGTTAAGACTAGGGTTAGGGTTAGTGTAGTGTTAGGTTTATAGTTAATTTTAGGGAAAGTGATGGGGTCATAGCTAGGTTCATGGTTAGGACGAGTTTTAAAATTTAGGATAGGGCTAGAGTGAAAGTTTTGGATAGGATTAAGGTTAGGTTTAGGGCTAGGATGAGGGATAGGGTTTGTGTTAGGCTTAGGGCTATCATTAGGGCTAGGGATAATTTCAGGTATAGGGTTATGGTTATGGATAGTGTTAGGGTTAGGTTTATGACTAGGTCTAGTGTAAGTTTTAGGTTTAGTGTAGGGCTAATTTAGAGCTAGGTGTATTATTAGGTTCAGAATTGGATTAGGATTTGATTTGGGTTAAGGTTTAGGGTTAGGGCTGAAATTAGCGAAGGGTTACGAACTGGCTTTACAATTGGGGTTAGTTTTATGGTTAGAGTTAGGGTGAGTTTTAGGGTTAGAGTAATGGATAGGGTTAGGTTTAGGATTCATGTTAGGTTTAGAGTAATTTATAGGGTTAGTGTTAGCAATAGTGTTAGCGATAGGGTTAGGGTTTGGCCTAAGATTAGCATTTGGGTTAGGCTTTTGTTTAGGATAATGACTAGGGTTAGTGCTAGTGTTAGGGCTTGATTTAAGCTTAGGATTAGGAATAGAATTAGGGTTAGACATAGGGTTAGTGCTAGAGTTAAGCTTAGGTTTAGGGTACGTGTTAGGGGTTGAGCTAGGGTTAGGGCTAAGTCTAGGTTTAAGGTTAGGATTATGGTTAGGGCTAGGATTAGCATTGCGTTCAGGGCTCTATTTAAGGTAGTGGATAATGTTAGATCTAAGATTTGATCTATGGTTAGAGTTAAGAGTGGGAATAGGTTTAGGGTCAGGGTTAGGGCTAGAGTTATGTTTAGGGTAAGTGTTAGAGTTTGAGCTAGGGCTAGGGCTAGGGAAAGTGTTAGGGTTAAGGTTTGGGCTAGGGTTTTGGTTAAGCTTACGTTTATGACCAGGATTTGGGCTAGATTTTTGGGAGATTTCTGGCTAGTGTTAGGGCTATGGGTAATGAAAGAGCCTGGTTTATGATTATAACTAATTTTAGGGTTAGGGTTATGGATAGGTCTATAGTTAGGGTTAGGTTTTGGGTTAGAATAAGGGTTAGTCTTTGTATTAAGTTAATGGTTAATGTTATGGCTAGGCCTAGGATTTTCTTAGGGCTAGGGCTAGAGTTATTTAGGATTAGGTTTAGGTATACTGCTATTATTATGGATGGGTTAGGTATAGGTTTACTTGTAGAGCTAGTATTGGGGTTTTGTTTAGAGTTAGGGTCAGACATAGACCTAGGGTTAGTGTTAGGGTCAGAATAAGGTTCAGGGTTAGGCTTAGGCTAGTTTTCAAATTAGCATTAGGGTTAGGGCTAGTGTTAGGGCGAGGTTTAGGTTTAGATTTAGGGTTAGATTTAGAGTTAGGGTTAGATTTAGATTTAGGGCTAGGGCTAAGTTTAGGGCTAGGTTTGGGATAGGGTTAGGGATAGGCTTTGGGTTATGGTAAGGTATAAGTTTAGAACTATGGATAGGGGTAGGGCGAGACTTAGAGTTAGTCTTAGGGCTAGGGATATGATTAGGTTTATGGTAAGAGCTAAATTAGGGCTAGGATTAGAGTTAGGGTTAGTATTAGGGTTAGGCCTTGGTTTAATGCTAGGGTTAGGATTAGGGTTAGGATTAAAGCTAGATTTAGGGCCAGTATTAGGGCTATGATTTTTGTTAGGGATAAGGGCTAGCATTAGGACTAGGGATAAAGTAAGGTCTAGGGTTATAGTTAGGCATACTTTTAGGGTTAGGTTTATGGCTATGTATAGTGAAAGGTTTAGGTTGAGGGTTTGGGCCAGCTTTAGAGCTAGGGGTATCTTTAGAGTCAGGGTCAGGGTCAGGGTTTGGTTAGGTTGAGGTTTAGGGTTAGGGCTCAAATTATCTTCAGGTTTAGATTTAGGGTTATTATAATGGATATGGTTAGGTATAGGTTTCAGATTAGGTTTAAGGTAATGGATAGTCTTAGGGTTATGGATAAGGTTAAGGTTATCCTAGGGTTAGCATTAGGGATAGAGTTAGGGTAAACTAATGCATAGGATTAAGCTAGAGTTTAGGCTTGGGTTATGGTTAGGATTAAGGCTAGGTTTAGGGTTAGGGTTAGCGTTAAAGCTAGGGTTAGGGCTAAGATTAGGGTTAAGTTTTAGATTAGTTTATGGCTAGAGTTAGGGCTATGGTTAAGTTAAGTTTTAGGGTGAAGATTTGAGATGGGGTTATTGTTAGGGTTATTGGTGGGGTTACAGCTAGAGTTAAGGCTAGCGTTAAGTTTAAAATTAGGGCTAGGTTTAAGGTTTGTGTTAGGGTTCAGGTATAAGCTAGGATTAGATTAAGGGTAAGAGTCAGGGATTGAGTAAGTGTTAGGGCTTTGTTGAGGCTTTGGGAGAGAATCAGGGCTAGGATACAATTAGGGGTAGGGTTATGGCTAGTTGTAGTATTAGGTTTAGGGTTATGGTTAGGGAAATAGAGTTTCAGCTAGGGTTTAGGAAATGGTTATGGTTAGGATTAAGTCTAGGATGAGGGTTATGGTTTTGTCTAGGGTTATGTTTACGTTAAAGGTTCAGATCTGAGCTAGAGTTAGGTCTAATGCTAGGTCAAGGGTTAGGTTCAGCGTTAGGTTTAGTGTTAGGATCATGTTAGGTATAGGATTAGGGTTAGGGTTAGTGCTAGGCTTTTCATTAGGGTAAGGATAAGGGTTAGGTTAATGGATATGTTTAGATGTAGATTTAGGTTTAGGGTTAGGGTTAGATTTAGTTTTAGGGTTAGTGTGAAGTCTATGGTTATGTTTAAGTTTATTTTATGGGTTACAGTTTGAGCTAGGGTTAGGGCTATGGCGAGTGGTAGGTTTAGGTTTAGGTACAGGATTAGTTTTCCAGATATGGTTAGGGTTAGGGTTAGGGTTACGACTACGGTTATCAATAGGGTTAGGTTTATGGTTAGGGTAATGTGTAGGTTTATAGCTGGTTTTAGGGATAGGCTTAAGTTTATGGTTAGGGCTAGGGTTAGGCTTAGAGTTAGGGATATGTCTAAGTTTTTATTTAGAGTAAGAGGCTTTGAGTAAGATTTAGGTCTAAGGCTAGGGTTAGGGGAAGGATCAGGGCTAAGATTAGGGTTATAGTTATGTTTAGGGCTAGGTTTAGACCTAGGATCCGCTCTAGGTTTTTTGTTAGGTTAAGGTGTAGGGTTAGGGCTATGGGTAATGTTAGAGCTAGGATTATGATTAGGGCTAGTTGTAGGATGAGGGTTATGGTTAGGTCTAATATTAGATTTAGGTTTTCAGTTTTGGTCAGTTTTAGAAATAACTTAGTGTTAAATGCAGGGTCAATGTTCAGGTTAGAGTTAGAGTTAAGGTTAAAGCCAGAATAAGGTCTAGGTTTATGTCTAGGGTAAGGTTAGTCTTTGTGTTAAGAGTTATTGTTAGGGCTAGGACTACATTTGTGTTTATGCCTAGGACTAGAGTTAGGGCTAGATTTAGTATTAGTTTTATGTCTAGGACTAGTGATAGGGTGAGGTTTAGGTATAATATTACTAGTAGTGATAGTGTTAAAGTTTGGTCTTGGGTTAGGGTCAGGTTTAGACCTACGGTTAGTATTATGGTCAGAATAAGGTTCAGAGTTAGGGTAGGGTTTGGGATGTGGTTAGAGCTAGAATGAGGGCTAGCATTAGGACTATTTATAGAGTTAGGGTTTTAATTAGCCTAATGATTAGAAATAGAACTAGGGTTACCATTAGGGTTAGGGTTTTGCCTACATTTATGGGTAGGGTTAGAGCTAATGTTAGGGGTAGGCTTAGGGTAAGGGTAAGGTATGAAGTCCCACACTTGGAGAGCTTTGTGGGACAAGCTAAATAATGAATCCTACTCAGTATCAAACAAATCTGACAAAATAATTATGGGAGGAATTTCAGTGCATGCATATACCCTGCTTTTTCCTAAAGGTCGCTCAGATAAAGTTATTTTTGCATGCTTCTGCATAGGCCTACACTCAAAAGGAACATACCACAGTGTCCCCACAAAGAATTGAGGGTGTGTGTGCAGTTTCAAGCAGTTAGAATAAACCCTGGTTGATTTTCATATTTGTTTACATTTACTCTTATAGGTCAAAATGAATTAAAATGAAAATACTAACTGTTTCAGACACCAAAGAGTTAAAACAAAAGGCCTAAACCTGGGAAACAGAGTAAGGTTAGTTAAAGATGAATCCTGGAATGTATCAAATAAATTTTAATAAAGTAACTCTAACCTAACACTACCTCTAAACTGAGCCCTAATCCTAATCCTAAATATTAGCATGGTCCTATCCTTAACCCTAACTTTAACCCTAATTTTAACTATAATCATTGCCCAAACCCTAGCTCTAACTGTATTCATTACCATAACCATAACCCTAACCCTAATGCTAAATGTAGCCCTAACCCTAACATTTACCCTAGACCTGCTCTATCCCTAACCCTCTCCCTAGCCCTAAATCTAGCTCCAACCATAACACTTACCCTAAACTTAACCATAACCCTAGGCCTAACAATAACCCTAAACCTAACCCTAACACTAGCCCTAATCCTAACCATAAACCTGGCCTAAACCCTAGCTGTAATCCTATCTTTTACCCTAAACATAAGCCTAAACCAAATGCTAAAAATAGGACTAAACCTAACTGTATAGCTATCCCTAAGGCTATTCAAAACCCTTAACATAACCTGAACCCTAAACCTAATTATATCCATTACACTAAACATAATGCTAATTCGAGCATTAAACCTAAACCTTAACCAAAACCAATCCCTAATTCTGACCCTGACCATAATAATACACCTAGCTCTAAACCTGACCTTTACCCTAAACCTAACCCTTACAGTAGACCTATTCATAACCAAACCCTACAACTAACTTTAACAGTAATGCTAGACCTGACATTAGCCCTAGCCTTAATTCTAGCCCTAGCCCTAAAAGAAACCTTCATCTGAGCCATAAACCTAAACTTAATCCTAACCCTCACCATAACCATAACCCAAGACCTATGCCTAACCATAACCCTAGCCCTAACCTGAAATCTAACTGTATCCATTACCCTAAACATAACCCTTATCCTAATGCTAACCCTAGCACTAACCCTAACCCTATCACTATCCCCAAAACTATCAATTACCCTAAACCAAACCTGAACCCTAAATCTAACCCTATCTTTACCCTAACACTATCCCTAATTCTAATTCAAACCATAAACCTAAACTCAAATGTAAACCAAGCCCTAACACTGAACCTGGACCTCAGAATTCTCCTAGCTCTAAACCTGACTCTTACCCTATACCTAACTCTTAAAATTGACCTATTCATAAACCTTTCCCTAAAACTATCCCTAAATGTAACCCTAGACCTGACATTATCCCTAGCCATAATTCTAACCCTAACCCTAACACAAACCCTAGCCCTTATCCTAGCCCTAAACATAGCCTGAATTATAACCCTAACCCAAACTCCAGGCCTAACCCTGACACTAATTGTAGCCCTAATCTTAGCCCTAATTTAGCCCTATCAATAACCCTAGTCCTAAGACTAACTCTAACTCTCACATTAGACCTTTCACTCATTCTACCCTATCCCTTACCATAACCCTAATCCTAGCCCTAATCCTAGTACTAACCCTCACCCTATCCTTTGCCTTAGCACTAACCTTAGACAAAACCTAACTCTAAATCAAGCCCTAAACCGATGACAAAGCCAAAACCTACCACTAGCCCAAACCATAACACTAATCTTAAAACTAGCCCTAACCCTATCCCTAGGCCTAAAACAATACCTATCTATGGCTATAACCTTAACCCTTAAATTAAACCAAACACTAACCTTAAACCTAGTCTAATATGAGTTGTAAGCTGAACCCTTAAATTAACCCTGAACCTGACACTGACCATAACACAATTAGTTCTAAACATCACCCTAACCCTAAACCTAACAATAACACTGACTCTAGCCCTAAAACCCTTAAACTACCCCTAAACATCACCCTAGTACTTACATTAGCCCTAACACTAACCCTATCCCTAAGTTAACCCAAAACCTAGCCCTATTCCTAGCTTTAAAACTAGCTCTATTCATAACCATTAACCTAGCCCTAAACCAATCTCTAATTCTATCCATTACCATAGCCATAACCATAACCTTAATGCTAACCCTAGGCATTAACCTAAACCTATAACTAATCTTGATGCAATCCATTATCCTGAACCTAACCTGATCCTAAACCTAACCCTATCATTACCCTCACCCTAACACTAACACTAATTTGAGCCCTAACTTTAACTCTTAACCTTTCCAAAACCCTAAACCTGACCTTGACCCTAATAAAACCCCTAGCTCTAAACTTGAACATAACCCTACATCTAGCCCTTACCCTAGACGAAGCCATAATCCTAACCCTAAAACAATCTTTAACCATAACTCTGGACCTAATTATCCTTAGCCCTAATCCTAGTCCTAAATCTAAAACAAACCTAGCCCTCATCCTAGCCCTAATCCTAGCTTTAATCATAATGAAACACTAACCCTACCCCTAACCTTAATTCTAATCCTCTCCCTACCTCTAAACCTAGCTATAATGCCATCTCTTACTGTAAACTTAAACCTAACCCTAACCCTAACTCTAGGCTTAAGCCAAACAATGAACCTATCCCTGATCCTACCACTAACTTATCCCTATCTCTAACCCTAACACTAACCCTAGGCCTAAGACTCACTGCACCTCTCACTCTATACCTATCCCTAGTTCTGATGCAATCCCTTTCCGTAACCCCATCTCTTGCCCTAACCCTTGCCCTATCCTTAGTCCCAGCCCTAAACCTAGATCTAACCCTAACTCTAAATCTAACCCTAACCTTAAGCCTAAGCTTAACACTTACCTATTTCTAAACCTAACTCTAGGACTGAACCAAAACCAAGCAATAGCCCTAACCATAAACATTAACTTAAACCAAACCCTAACACTAAACCTAGACACATCCCTAGCCCTAACTCGAGTTCTTACACTAAGTTTAAAACTAACATTGACCCTGACTCATATCCTAACACTCAACCTAGCTCTAAACACTGCCCTCACCTTAAACTGAACATTAAGAATAACTCTAACAATAATTAGAGTCCTATCCCTAACCCTAAAACGAACCCTGACCTGACACTTATCCTAACAGAAACCCTAGCTATAAATATCACCCTCAACACAAACCTAAATCTAAACCTAACCATAACACTAAAACTAACCTAAATTTAACCCTATTTCTTACATTAACTGTGGCCCTAATCCTATCCCTAACCCTAACACAAAAACTAGCCCTAAGCCGAGGCCTAAACCTAGATTTAACACTAATTCTAACACTAACCATAGCCCTAAACCTAGCTCTAAAATAATCTGTTACCCTAAGCAAAACCCTAAAACTAAGGGTAAACTTAGACCTATACTTAATCCTTAGGCTAACCAAAACTCTATTAATAACACTAACCATAGATCTCATTCTACCTCTAAACCTATAACAAATTCTAACCCTAACCCTGACCCTTATACTGACCCTACCACTAATCCTAGGTCTAAATCTAACCCTAACTCTAACCCAAAACCTATGGTAATCCTATCCCTACACCTAACCCTGAAGCTAACTCCCAGCCTAGCACTAACCATAGCTCATAACCTAACCTTTACACTAAACATAACTCTAAACCTAACCCTAGTTTTAACCCTCACCCTAATCCTAATTCAAGACCTAATTCTAACCATAACCCTAGCCATAACCTTAACTCTAACCGAACCCATTACCCTAAACATTGCCCTACGCCAATGTAACCCTAGGCCAAACCTTACCCTATGATTATCCCTCAAAGTGTCAATTACCCTAAACCTAACCTGAACCCTAAACCTAAACTTATCATTACCCTAATGCTAACCCTAATGCTAATTCAATCCCTAATCCTAAACTCAAACCTAAACCAAAGCACAACACTGACCCTGACATTAAAAATTCCCCTAGCTCTAAATCTGACTATTACCCTATACCTAACCCTTACACTAGACTTAGACATAAACCTAACCCTAAAATTATCCCTAGCCATAACCCTAGACCTGACTTTAGACTTAGTCATAACCCTAGCCCTAACCCTAGCACAAACCATAGTCCTTATCCTAGCCCTAAACATAACCTTAATTATAACCCTAACCCTAACCCTTGTCCTAAACCTAACACTAACACTTTCCATAATCTTAGCCCTAATTTAGCCCTATCCTTAACCCTAACCCTAACCCTAGCCCAAAGACTAACTCTAACTCTCACCTTAGCCCTAACTCTAGTTCTAAACCTATACATTACTGGAATCCTAATCCTAGCCTGCACCATAGGTCTAACCTTAGCCCTATTCATATCCCTGGTCATTACCATAGATCTAAACCTAACTTTAAATCTAGTCCTAACAATAAGACTAAACCTGAACCTAACCCTAGCCCTAACCATAAGGTTAATCCTAAAATTAGCCTTAACCCTAGCCCTAGCACTACAACAAAATCAAGCCTTAGACCTAACCCTAATCCTTAACATAAACCAAGTCCTAATCCTAAACCTAGCCCTAACCCTAGCAATAATTCGAGTCTTAAGCTGAACCCTAACACTAACCCTCACCCTGACTCTGACCTTAACACTAACCCTAGGTTTAAACATCACCCTAACCGTAAACCTAACCTTAACACTAGACCTAGTCCTAACACTAAAATTAGCCCTAATCAAAACCCAAATACTTACATTAGGCACTACCCTAACCCTAGCCCTAACTTAACCCAAATCCTAGCCCTATTCTGAGCCCTAATACTAGTTTTAACCCTAAACCTAACTCTAACCCTATCACTAATTGTAACCATAACCTAGCTGTAACCATAGCTCTGAACCTAACCATTATCCTAATCATAACCCTAACCCTAATGCTAACCCTAGGCCTAAACCTAACCCTATTACTAATCTTCACCCTATCCATTACCCTAAATTTAACCTGAAACCTAAACCTAACCCTATCATTGTGCTGATCCTAATCTTAATGCTAATTCGAGTCCTAACTTTAAACCTTAACCTATCCAAAACACTAATCGTGACCATGACCTTATAATACCCTAATCTCTAAACCTGACTCTAACCCTAAACCTAATGCTTACACAGGTGAAGCCATAAACCCAACCTTAAACTATCTTTAACCATAACTCTAGACCTGAAATTAGCCCTAACCATAATCCTAGCCCTAAACCTAGCCTTAATCCTAAACTGAAACATAACCCAAGCCCTAACTCTAATTCTAACCCTCACCCTAGCCCTAAACCTACCTATAATCCCATCCCTTACCATAAACCAAACCATAACCCTAAACCTAACCCTAAACCCCGCCCTAACCCTAGACCTAATACTAATACTAAGCCTAGCACTAATCCTAGCCCTAATTTAATCCAATCCTAATCCTAATCATAGCCCTAAGACTAACTATAACTCTTGCCCTAGCCCTATCCCTAGTTCTATCCTTAGCACGAGTCCTAAATCTATATCTAAACCTTACTATAAATCTAAACCTAACTCTAATTTTAAGTATAATCATAAGCCAAACCAAACCCTAACACTACCCCTAACCATAATGCTAATCCTAAAACTTGCCCTAGCCCTGGCCCTAGACATAAAACAAAACCAAGTCATATCCCTAACCCAAACCCTTAACCTAAACCAAACCAAAACCTTACACCTAGCCCTAACCCTAACTCTAAAAATTACTCTGACCCTGATGCTGACCCTAACAATAACCCTAGTTCTAATCATCACTCTAACTTAAATTAACCCTAACAGTAGACCTAGCCATAACCATAACCCTAAATCTAGCCTTAATTGTAACCCTAGTTCGTACATTAGTCATTTTCCTAACTCTAGCATTAACCCTAACACAACTCCTACCCTGGATCCGAGCCCTAAACCTAGCTTAAACCCTAACACTAGCCCTAAACCTAACCCTAAGCCTAGCTCTAACCCTATCCCTTACCCTAAGCCAAACCCTAACCCAAATGCTAACGCTAGTCCTAACCCTAATCCTTAGCCTAACTTCAACTCTAACCATATTACTAGTCTGAATCCTAGCCCTCATTTTTCCTCTAAACCTACCCTTACCCTCATCTGACCCTAAACTTAACCCTAGGTCTAAACCTGACCCTAAACCTAAACCAAAACCTAACACTAGACCTATCGGTAACCCTATACTTGTATCTAAGACTAACACTACACCTAGACCCAAAACTAATCCTAAATGTAGCTATAACTCTAGCCCTAAACCTAAACAAAATCATAGCACTAGCCCTAACAATAACCCTTAACCTATACCAAACACTTACCCTATCCCTAGACCTAACCCTACTCGTAATTCCTGCTCTAACCCTAAACCTAACCCTATCCCAAACACTGACCCTGATCCTAACACTTAAAGTAGCTTTAAACCTGACACTAACCCAAAATCTAGACCTAACACTAAACCTAGCCATAACCCTAAACCTAAAACTAGCCCTAAACATAAGCCTAGACTTTACATTACCCATAGCCCTAACCCTAGCCCTAAACCTAACACAAAACCTAGAGCTAATTCTAGGACTAAATTTAGGTGTAAGCAAAAACCTAAGCCTAGCCCTAACCCTAACCCTAACTCTAACCCAACCCTCTCCTTAAACCTAACCCTAGATCAAAGCCTAACCCTTACACCAAATATAACCTTAGCCCTATCCTAAATCCTAATACTAAAACTAGCCCTAATCTTAAACTTAACCCTAGCCCAAACATTAGCTCTAACCATATCCATTACCCTAACCCTAACCCTAATTAAAACCCTATCCCTAACACTAAACCTAACTCTAACCATAATCCTGAACTTAGAACTAAACCTAAACCTAATCCTTGCACCAGTCCTAACCCTAGTTCAAACACTAAACCTTATCCTAGCCTAACCACAACCTTAACCCTAAACTAACACTTATCATAACCCTAACACTTACACTAAATCAAACCCTGGCCCTAGTCCTAAACCTAACCCTAATCCTAGACTTAATCCAAACCATATCCTAGTCCTAACAATCACCCTTAACATAACCCCAAAACTAACCCTACTTCTAGACCTAAGCCTAGTCCTAATTCTGGCACTAACCCCAACACTCACTCTAACCTGAACACTGACCCTGACCTTAACATAAAGCTAGCTCCAAAGCTCACCCTAACTCAAAACCCAATCCTAACACTACACCTAGTCATAACTCTAACCCTAAAACTAGCCTTAATCATAACCCTAGCTTTTAACTACCCATGGCCCTAACCCTAGGCCCAAACTAACACAAAACCTAGCCCTAAACCTAGGCCTAAACCTAGCCATAATTGTAACCTTAAACTAAGCTTTGCCCTAACTCTAACCCTAACCCTCCCCTTAGACCTAATCCTATCCGAAATCCTAACCTTTACCCTAAACATAAAAATAGCCCTATCCCAAAACCTAACTAAATCATAGCACTAACCATAGATCTAATTCTATACACTACCCTAACCCTAGCCCTAATCCTAACCATAATTCTAGCCCCCAACTAAGCTCTAATTTTATCCATTACCCTAAACATAATCCTGACCCTAATCCTAACCCTAGGCTTAACCATAACCCTATCAAAATCCCTAAACCTATCCATTACCCTAAAGCTAGCCTGTACCCTAATCCTAAGCCTATTCATCATCCTAACCCTAACTCTAACCCTAAAGCTAATTGAAGCCCTAAACCTAAACCTTAACCTAATCTAAACTCTAAGTCATATCCTGACCTTAATAATACATCTAGCTTAAACTTGACGCTTACCCTAATCCTAACTTTCCACTAGACCTAGCCATAAACCTAAAGTTAACACTATTCCTAACCATAACTCTAGACCTGACATTATTTATTGCCCTAATCCTAGCTCTAACACTAGCACAAACCCTAGTCCTCATCCTAGCAATAAACCTAGCCATAACCTCATCCCTTCCCCTAAAACTAACCATAAACCTAACACTAACACTAATCCTTATTATAGCCCTAATCATGGGCCTAACCCTAACACTAAACCTAGTTCTAATCTAGCCTTAATTTAGCCCTAACCCTAAGTAAATCCCTAACTCTAGCCCTAAGAAAAATTCTAACTCTCACCCTAGCCCCATTTGTATTTCTAAACCTGTCTGTTACTGTAACCCTAACACTAGCCAAAATCTTAGCCCTAAACCTAGATCTAATCATTATTCTAAAACTAAACCTAACCCTAGCCCTAGCCCTAAAACAAAAATGAGCCATTACCCTAACCCTAAATATAACCAAAACCAAACCCTAACCCTACAACTAGCCATAACCATAGATCAAATTCTAGTCCTATGACTAAAACTAACCCTTACCCTGACGCATATACAAACACTAAACCTAGCTACATATATCACCCTAACCATGAAGCAAATGCTAACATCATTCCTAGCCCAAACCCTAACACTAAAACTAATCCTAATAATATCCCTACTTCTTATATTAGCCATAGTCCTAACCCTAGACCTATCCCCAAAACAAAAATAGCCCTAATCTGAGGCCTAAAACTAGATTTAATCCTAACCCTAAACCTAGCCCTAAATCTCACCCTAACCCTAGCTCTAAGCCTAGCTCTAACCCTATCCATTATCTTAAGCCAAACCCTATCCATAATGCTAACCCTAGTACTAATTGTAATCCTTAGCCTAAATCAAACACTAACCCTATTACTAGCCCAAACCCTAGCCCTCATTCTAGCTCTAAACCTAACCCAAAACCTAGCCCAAACCTTCACCCTTATTCTGACCATAACACTAAATATAGGTCTAATCCTGACCCTAATCCTAAACTGAACCCTGAAACTAGCCCTATGAGTAAACTTTTACCTAAACCTAAATCTAACACTAATCCTAGACCTAAACCTTAACTTAAACTAAACCCTAACACTACACCTAGACCTAACCCTAACACTACACCTAGACCTAACCCTAGTACTAATTCGAGTCCTAACCATAATATTAAACTAACCCTGATGCCTAACACTCACCCCAGGTCTAAACACCACCCTAAACTTAAACCGAAAACTAACAGTAACCCTAGCCTTAATTCAAGTCATAAACCTAACTTTAAAATTAACCCTGACATTGACTCATATTCTAACAGCCACACTAGCTCTAAACACCGCCCTCTCCTTAAACTGAAGCCTAACAGTAATCCTAGCCCTTATTTGAGTCCTAACCCTAACCCTAAAAATAACAGTTTCTGAATCATATTCTAATACTAACCCTACCTATAAATATCACCTTAACTTTAAACCTAACCCTAACACTAGACCTACCCATACCCCTAACCATAATTGTAACCCTAGTTCTTACATTATACATTGCCTTAACATTATCCCTACCCCTAACACAAAAATTAGCCCTAATCTGAGCTGTAAACCTAGATTTAAAACTTACCCTATCCCTAACACTAGCCCTATCTCTAGTTCTAAGGCTAACACTTACCAAAACGAAACCCTAATGGTAACACTAGACCTATCCCTAATTTTTAAGCTAACCAAAATCCTAACCTCTTAATAATCATAATCCTACTCATACTCTAAATCTAACACTATTCCAAACCCTAACGTTAACTCTGACCATTATATTAACCCTAAGAGTAACCCTGGGTCTAAACCTGGCCCTAATCCTAGACCAAACCCTAACACTAGACCTAAACCTAAACCAAATACTAAATCTAGCCTTAACTCTAGCCCTATATCTAAACATAAACCTATCCCTAGCCCTTAAAGTAACTCTTAACACAAACACTAACCCTACCCCTAGACCTAAACCTAGTTCTAATTCTGGCTGTAACCCTAACTCAAACTTTAACCCAAACACTGACCTGCCTTTAAGAGTAAACCTACCTCTAAACCTGACCCTAATAAAAAATCTAAACCTAACACTAGACCTAGCCATAATCCTAAACCTAAAACTAGCCCTAATCATAACCCAAGCTCTTACATTACTCACAGCCCTAACTCTGGGCCTAAACCAAACCCAAACCTAGAGCTAATCCTAGGCCTAAGAATAACCCTAGCCCTAACCTAACACTTGATTAGTACTAACCCTAGCTCAAAGCCTAACCCTTACCCTAAACATAAACCTACATCTATCCCTAAATACACCCCTAACACTATCCCTTATCCAAAATTTAACCCTAGCCCTAAACCTAGCTCTAAACCTACACATTAACCTAAAACTAACCATAAACCTATTGATAACACTAGGCCTAACTCTAACCCTAAACATAAACAGAAAACAAACACTACACCTAACCCTAAACCTCACACTCGCCATAGACCAAACTCTAGCTCAAATCCTAAACCTTACCATAAACCTAAACATAACTATAGCCCATACCCTAAACCTAAATTTCAATCTAACACTACGAATAACCCTATGCCTACATCTAACAATATCCATTACTCTAACCCTAATCCTACCCCTAATAATGATTCTAGCCCTAATCCAACCCTAACCCAAACCATAATCTAGTCTTATCTCTAGACATAACACTAAACCTAACCATTGCCCTAGCCCTAACCCTTTTCAAAACCTAATCCTTATGCTAAACATAACCCTAACACTAACCTTAGTTCTAACCCTAACCCCAACCCTAACTCACGACCTGTTCCTTACCATAACCCTAGCCCTAACCTTGGCTCTAACCCTATCCATTATCCTAACCATTTCCCTTACCATAATGCAAACCCTAGGCCTAAAACTATCGCTATCGCTAAATGTAACCCTATCAATTACCGTAAACTTAACCTGAACCCAACACAAAATCTATCATTACCCTAACCCTGACCCTAATGCTTTTTTGAGCCTTAATTCTAAACACTAACCTCAACCAAAGTCTAACCTGACCCTGACCCTAATAATTCTCCTAGCTCTAAACTTGACCATTAACCCTAAACCTAACCCTTACACTAGACCTAGCCATAACCTAATCCTAAAACTCTTCTCTTCTCAACCGTAAACCCACACCTGACATTAGGCCTAGCCCTAATCCTAGCCCTAACCCTAACAAAAACTCCAGCCCTTATCCTAGCCCTAAACCTAGATTAATCATAACCCTAACCCTAACCCTAGCTCTAACCCCAATACTAACCCTAGCCCTAATCTTAGCCCTAATTTCACCCTATCCCTAAACCTAAACCTAACCCTAGACCTAAGAATAAATCTAACTCTCACACTAGCCCTATCACTAGTTTTAAACCTATCCCTTATCATATACCTAACTCTAGCCCTAAACATAGGCCTAACCCTTGTCCTACCCATAGCCCAAGCACTAACCTTAAATTATAATCTATCTCTATATCTAACACTAACCTGAAGCCTAAGCCTAACCCTAACACTAGCCTTAGCACTAAAACAAAACCGAGCCATAAGCTCTATCCCTAAACCTTAAAATAAACCAGACCCTAACCATACACCTACCCCTAACCCTAGCCCTTATTTGAGTTTTAAGCTGAACCTTAAAACTAACCCTTACACTGACTCTGACACTAACACTAAGCCTAGCTCTAAACATCACCCTAATCCTAACACTAACCCTAACACTAAACTTAGCCCTAATTGTAACCCTAAAATTAGCCCTAGTTGTAAACCTTGTACTTACATTAGCTGTAATCCTAACCATAGCCCCAACTTAACCCAAATTCTACCCCTAATCTGAGTCCTAACCTGAGCTTTAACCCTAACCCTAACCCTAACCCTAGCCCTAGCCCTAGTCCTAATCATAACCACAAACCTAGCCCTAACTCTAAACATTACCATAAAAATAACCCTAACCCTAATGCTAACCATAGGCCTAAACCTAACCCTATCTCTAATCCTACCCCTATCCATTGCCCTAAACCTAACATGAACCCTAATTCTAAGCCTATCATTACACAAACCCTTACCCTAATGCTAATTCAATCCCTAACTTTAAGCCTTAACCTATTCCAAATCCTAACCTAGACATTCACCTTAATAATACCCCTAGCCCTAAACCTGAACCTAACCCTAAACCTAAACCTTACACTAGATGTATCCATAATCCTAACCCTAAAACTATCTTTAAACATAATTCTAGAATTCAAATTAGCCATACTCCTAATCCTAGCCCAAACCCTAAAACAAATCCTCACCCTCATCCTAGCCCTAAACCTAGCTTTAATCATAACCCTAATCCTAACCCTTATTCTAAATATCATCCTACCTCTAAAACTAGCTATAACATCATCCCTTACCCTAAACTAAATTCTAAATATAACCATAATTATATGCTTAAGCTGAACACTAGCCCTAAGCTAAATCTAACTCTCACACTATCCCTATCCCTATTTCTAAGCCTATCCATTACCATAACCATAACCCGATCCCTAACCCTTGCCCTATCCTTACTCCTAACCCTAACTCGAAATCTATCCTTAAACCTAAGCCTAAGCGTAACACTAAAACTATCCCTAAACCTAATGCTAACTGTAAAACTATCCATAACTCTAACCCTAGCAGTAAAACAAACTGAGCATTAGCCCTAACCAAAAACCTTAACTTAAACCAAACCCTAACACTACACCTAGACCAAACCATAGCCTTAATTCAAGTCCTAACCCTAACTTTAAATCTATCCATGACCCTGACTCATATTCTAACACTCAGCCTAGCTCTAAACACCCTCCTAACCTTAAACTGAAACCTAAAAGTAAACCTATTCCTAATTCGAGTCCTAACACTAACCCTGACCCTGACTCATATCGTAACAGAAACCCTATCTCTAAATATTATCCTAACCTTAAACCTAACCTTAACACTAGACCTATGCTAACCATAACCCTAAAACTAAATCTCATTGTATCCCTAGTTCTTACATTAGCCATTGCCCTATTATTAGCCCAAACCCTAACACAATAACTAGCCCTAATCCGAGCCCTAAATCTAGATTTAACCCTAACCCTAACTCTAGCCCTAAACTTAGCTCTAAGGCTATCCCTTAGCCTATGAATAACCCTAACCCTAATGGTATCCCTAGACCTATGCCTAATCCTTAGCCTAACCAAAATCCTAACCTTATCAATAGTCCTGACTCTAGCCCTCATTCTAGTTCTAATCCTATCCCAAACCCGAATGCTAACCCTGACACTTATCCTGACCCTAACAACAACCCTAGTTCTAAATCTGACCCTAACACTAGACTAAAACATAGCACTACCCTGGACCTAAACCTAATCCTAAATCTAGCCTTAACTCTAGCCCTAGACCTAAACAAAAACCTAGTCCTAGGCCTAACAATAACCCTTATCCTAACACAAACAATAACCATACACGTAGACCTAAACCTACTCCTAATTCTGGCTGTAACCCTAACTTGAACTCTAACCCAAACACTGACTCTGCCTTTAAGAGTAAAACTACTTCTAAAACTTACCCTAACTGAAATTCTAAATCTAATACTAGACCTTGGTATAACCCTAACCCTAAAACTAGCCCTAACCATAACCCTAACTTATACATTACCCACAGCTTAAACCCTAGACCTAAACCTAATACAAAACCTAGAGCTAATCCAGGCCTTAACCTAGCCCTAAGCATAACCCTAAACCTAACCCTAGCCCTAACCCAAACCTAACACTCATCTTAGTCCTAACATAGCACAAAACCTAACACAATAAACATAAACCTAGAACTATCTCTGAATCTAACCCTAAAACTAGTCCTAATCCTAACCTTAACCCTGGCCCTAACCCTAAGTCTAAACCTACCCATTACCCTTACCCTAACCTTAATTGTAACCCTAGCCTTAAACCTAACCATAATCCTTACCCGGAACAGAAAACTAACCCTAGACCTAACCGTAAACTAATACTTGCTTTAGCCCTAAACATAGATCAAACCCAAACCCTTAACACAAACCTAAACATAACCAGAGATTTAATCCTAAACTTAAATATAACCCTGTCCCTAACCCTAAAACTACATCTAACCATATTTATTACCCTAACCCTAACCCTAAACTTAATTATAACTATTTCTCTAACCCTTAACCTAACCCTAAACCTACCTTAATCCTATCCCTAAACATAACCCTCAACTAGCAATGCTCTAAACATAATCATAGTTCAGACCCTAACTCTTACACTAAACATAATACTAACACTAACCCTAGTTCTAACCCATACCCTAATACTAACTCAAGACATAATCCTAACCATAAGTCTAGCTATAAACTTAGCTCTAACTGTATCCATTACCCTAATAGTAACCCATACCCTAATGCTATCTCTAGGCCTAATCCTATCTCAAGACCTAATCCTAACCATAACCTTAGCACTAAACTTTAACTGTATCCATTACCCTAAACATAACATTTCCCTAAAGCTAACCCTAGGCCTAACCCTAAATCTATCACTAACCCCAACCATAAAAATTACCCTAAACCTATACTGAATCCTAAATCTAACCCTATCATTTCCTTAACCATAACCCTAATACTAATTTGAGCCCTAACCCCAAACTCAAACCTAAAAGAAACCCTAACCTTGACGCTGACCCTAATAATTTCCCTAGCTATAACTTAACCCTTACCATAAATCTAATCCTTACATGAGACCTAGCCAAAACCTAACCCTAAAACTATAACCATAACCCTAGACCTGACATTAGCCTTAGATATAATCCTAGCCCTATCCCAAACACAAACCCTAGCCCATATTAGCCCTAAACATAGCCTTAATCATAATCCTAACCTTAAACATAGGCCTAACTTAAAACCAACCCTATCCCTAATATTAGACATACCTGAGCCCTATCCCTAATTTAAACCTAACACTAACCCTAATCCTAGCCCTAGCCCTGAAACTATTTCCAACTCTCTCCCTAGCCCTAAAACTAGTTCTAACCCTATCCCTTAATTGAACCCTAAACCTACCCATAACTCTAGGCCTAACCCTCGCCATTTCCTTATCCCTAGCCCTAACCCTAGATCTAACCTTAACTCTAAATCTAACACTAATGCAAAGCATAAGCCTAAACCTAACACTAACCCTAACACTAACACAACTCCTAAAATTAGCCCTAACTCTAGCCCTAGCCCTAATACAAAACCTAGCCATAGCCTTAAACCTAACCCTTAATCTAAACCAAACCCTAATCCTACACCTAGCCCTAACCCTGGCCCTAATTCGAGTTTTAAGCAGAACTCTAAAACTAACCCTAACCCTGATTCTGACGCTAACTTGCTTTAAACATAACCCTAAACAACCTTAAACATAACACTAGACCTAGCCCTAACCCTAACCCTAAAACTAGTTCTAATTGTAATCCAGTACGTAAATTAGCCATACCCCTAACCCTAGCCCTAAATGAACCCAAAACCTAGCCTAATCTGAGCCCTAAACAGATCTTTAACCTTAACCCTAACCTTAACCCTAAACCTAGCACTAAAAATAACCATAAACTTAGCTCTAACCCTAGCTCTAACCCTATCCATTACCCTAACCGTAATCCTAATCCTAATGCTAACTCTAGGCCAAAACCTTACCATATCCCTAATCCTAACCCTATCCCTTACCCTAAATCTAACATTATCCATTACCCTAAACCTAACCCTAACTGTAATGAAAACTCTAGCCATAACCCAAACCCTAAACCAAACCCTAACCATAAACATATTTCTAGATGTAAACATAAACCTAACACTTACCCTAGCCCTAATCCTAGCTCAAACACTAACACTGACCCTAACCTAACCATAACCTTAGCCCTAAACCTAACACTTACCATAAATCAAAACCTAGCCTATCCCTAAACCTAACTCTAATCTTAGACATAATCCAAGCAATAACCTAGCCTTAACCCTAGCTCTAAATCTATCCATTATACTAAACATAATCCTAACCAAAATTCTAACCTTAACCCTATTACTAAACTTAAACCATCCATTACCCTAAACCTTAAATGAAACCTAAACCTAACCCTATCCATTAGCCTAATTCTAAGCCTAAACCTAATACTAATTCAAGCCGTAACCCCAAACTTTGACCTTAACCAAATACTAACCCTGACCCTAACCCTCATAATACCCCTAACTGTAAACCTGACCCTTACCCTAAACATAGCCCTAGCCCTAGTTCTAGCAATGAACCTAACAGAAACCGTAGCCCTAAACCTAGCCTTAATCCTAACCTAAACACTAACCCTACCACTAATCCTATTTCCAACCCTCACTCTAGTCCTAAAGTTAGCTATAACCCCACCCATTCCCCTAAACTTAATCCTAAGCCCAATGCTAATCTTAAACCTACCCCTACCCCTAGGCCTAACCCTTAGACTAACCCTAGCCATAATTCTAGTCCTAATTTAACTTTAACTCTAGCCCTAGCCCTAAGCCTAGTCCAAAATCTAAATCTGACCCTCGTTCTAGCCATTTTCCTAGTTCTAACCCTATCCCTTACTGTAACACTAAACCTAGCCCTAACACTAACCCTATCCCTAACCCTAACCCTGGATCTAACCCTAACTCTAAATCTAACCCAAACTCTAAGCCTAAACCTCACCCTAACACTAGCCCTAACTGTAACACTAATTCAAAATCTAGCCCAAACCCTAGTTCTAGCCCTAAAACAAAACTAAGCCATAGCCCTAACACTAACCCTAACCCATAGAACTCAAGATGAAGTGAAACCTTAAAATACAAACTGTTCCTGACAGTGAACCTTGAAATGAGAACGCCCAACTTGGGAAACATGGTAATGCTAGGTAAAGGATGAATCCTGACTGGTATCAAAGAAATTTGAACAAAACTAACTCTAACCCAAACAATAGTTCTAACCCTAGCCCTAACCCTAATATTAAAACTAAGCCTTTTCTGTTTATAGAGCTTGATTATAAAAGTCCCAAACTTGGGGTGCCTTGTAGGGAAACATAACAGATGAATCCTGCCCTGTATCAAAAAATATGACCACTAATTGGGGGAGGTGTTTCAGTACATGTCTATTTCCCCTGTTTTCTCCTAAAGTGCACTTGGATAAATTGATTTTTCATGCTTCAGCTTAAGGTACTTTCACAAGGAACAAACCTGAGCATGCCCACAGTGAAGTGATTGTGTGAAGTTTTATGCAGCTAGCACCAATCCTGTTTGATTTCCAGATCCATTTACATTCACAACTGTAGGTCATAATGTAGTGAAAACTAAAAATTCAAACTGTTCTTGACACTGAACCATTGAACCTTGAAGGCCCAAACTTGGGGAGCTACTAAGGTTGGTCAAAGAAGAATTCTCTACAGTATCAAAGTAATCTGATCAAAAAAATTTGAAGCTCCTTCAGTACGTGTGTATTTTGCTTGCTCCTAACACACTCAGAGATAAAGCTGCTTCTTTCTACTTCAGCTTAGGGATACTTCACAGGAAACAAACCAGAGAATGTTCGCTGAGAACTGATTGAGTGTGTGAAGTTTCAAGCAGCTAGCATAAACCCTGTTTGATTTCCAGCTTCATTTCCATTCACCCCTATAGGGCAAAAAGAAGAGAAACATGAAAATTGAAACTTTTCCTGAGAGAAAACCCTTTTACGTAGGAGGCCCAAGCATTGAAGTATAGTCAAAATAGGAAAAAGGTGAATCCTGCCCAGTATCATAGAATTGTTTTTAAAATAACTAACTTTAACCCTAAAATTAGGTCTAAACCTTGTATTCACACTAAGTCTAGCACTAAATCTAATCTGTTTAGAGAACCTTTGATCATTGAAGTTTGAAAATTGGGGAGTCAAGTGGGGCAAGCTTACAGATGAATCATGGGCAGTTTAAAAAAAATCTTACAAAATAATTGGGGGAGCTATTTCAGTGCATGCATGTTGAGAGCCACAACCAAGTCATGATGGTGCCTGGCACTTTGCCAGAGAGAGTGGTTTGTGAGGCAACGCCAGTGAGCCATGAAGATGATGAGGATTCCTTATTGGCTGACCGCTGTATCTAGATGATGTTAATTAAGTTAAGCTGTGTGTAACTAGTTAAGCATATATACCTCTGTTGTCTGGCAATAAAGTGGCTCCTGCTACCTTGGGTGCCCGCTACTTTAGAGTTCTCACTGAGTTCCCACTGAGTTCACTCGCAATAAAGTAGTTCCCATTTCAACCTTCACAAGTTGCTAGTCACCTCCTGGTTATTTGTGCCCACCCAGACTGTAGCATTTGGTGGCCCATACAGGGAACACATGAAGCTTGGGGGTAAGTGAAACTGCTCGCCCCTGAGGGCAGCGAGAGAATGGGTGACAATTTCAAAAAACTATGTGCTCTTTTTTGGATTTGTTTTGTTTTTGTTTCAAGCTGCCTGTCCCTATAACTTCCTCAGGCAAACTGGGGAAAGTGGTTGCCTCAGGGTTTGAAATTGTTCATCCCTGAGGAATAGATAGAGATAGACCACGGATACACATGTCAAGAAAATAGAAAAATTGATACAATGGATTTTTGTTCCATTTTTATTTTATTGTGTTTCGGTTTTGTTTCGTGTGATCTTGTTGGGTTGTGTTTTCTTTATCGCAGAAATATGGAATTAAAATGCAGCAGCCGGTTATCCTCAGAGAAATCTAGATATGTTGCTAGGAAAGGACCATATGAGGGTCAGCTAAAACAAATTAGTTATGATCCTGACATATACTCACAAATTGCTTCAGCTGCGGTTAGGGCATGGAAAACTTTACAGGGGCATGTAGATTTATAAGGTAATACAAGTAGCTAATGAACATTACGATGAATTTGTAGATAGGCTTATACAAACAGCTACCAGAATCTTTGGGGATGTAGAACAAGCGATGCCATTAATAAAACAACTAGCCTATGGACAAGCAAATAGATGGTGCAGGGAGGCCATTAGACCATGGAAACATGGAGATTTAAACACAAATATTAAATTATTCAGAGACAATAATGAACAAGGGCAAGTCTTGGCAGCTGCAGTAAAACAAGCTTTAGGAGCCAGGCCAAAAACATGCTACAATTGTGAACAAACAGGACATTTTAAAAGGAGTTGTCCTATGGGAGGAGGGTTTAACAAAACTAGGTATCAAAGGGGTAGAATACTGGGTATTTGCCCACAATACCATAGAGAGAGACATTGGGCTTATTATTGCTGTTCTCAGACTACTGTAGAAGGTGCTCCGTTGTCAAGAAATGGACAAGGACCAGGTGTTTACCCATGATATTGTGGAGAAAAACATTGGACTCCATTGCCAAAAAATGGACAGGGGTCCCAAAGCTCCATGGCCCACAACCACAAATATACGGGGCATTGGAGGAACTCAGCAACACCATCAGGGTAGTGCCCAGGACACATTATCCATCAGATCCCTCATTAGACAAACCAGAGGGAGTGCAGGGTTGGACATCTGCACCTCTGCCAGAGCAGTACAAACTCCAGAGATGGGAGTTCAAATCATTCCCACAGAAGTAAAAGTACCTCTTCCCAAGGAACAGTAGGCTTATTATTAGGACACAGTTCTTCTACTCTAAAAGGACTTATGATAAGTCCTGGGGTAATTGATCACAATTTTGAAGGGGAAATAAAAATTTAAGCCAATTCTCCAAGGGGTATATCAGTAATTTCACCAGGAGACAGAATCACACAATTATTAATAATACCCAGCCTACATGATAAATTTTCCACTCATGCTATAGAAAGAGGTTCCAGGGGATTAGGCTCCACAGGTGTAGATTGGGCTATGCTTTTTTTTTTTTAATTTAGATTCTTATCCCATGCTAAAACTAAATATTCAAGGACATGAATTTAATGGGCTACTGGATACAGGTGCAGACCTAAGAATTATTTCTCATCAAGAATGGCCAAACTATGGCCGATACAATAAGCCACTCAAACGCTTGGAGATATAGGAGTGGTAACTAATCCCCATAGAAGTATGATGGTATTAGATTGGAAGGATCCTGAAGGATGCAAAGGAAGTATAGAGCCATATGTATTGGATCATCTTCCTATAAATTTATGGGGATGAGATGTCCTAGATCAATTAGGACTAAAATTAACAAATAGCATCAATTCAAATGTGCTGACTAATATGGCTTGAAAAGTTTTAGGAAAGAAAAAGGATTAGGAGACCAAGGACAAGGTATAGTGGCACCAATACAAATAGATCAAAAAACAGATAGACATGGATTGGGATTTCAGGAGGGGTCACTGAGACAATAAAAATTAGTCGAAAATCAGAAAGGCCAGTATGGGTTCCTCAGTGGCCCCTGACTAAAGAAAAGATACAAAAAGCCCATGACCTGGTCAAACAACAATTAGCAGAGGGACATATACAACCTTCTGTATCTCCCAATAATACTCCCATTTTTGTGATCAAAATGAAATCTAGTAAATGGAGATTATTGGAAGATTTAAGAGCTATTAATAATGAAATGGTTATCATGGGACCTGCTCAATTGGGGATTACTCAATTGTCTGCTTTGCCAAAAACCTAGTATGTTTTAGTTATAGATATTAAAGATTGTTTTTTTTTTTCTGTTCCAATTACTCCTGAGGATAGTCCACGTTTTGCATTTATTGTCCTGTGCCAAATCATTTTATGTCCTGTGCCTGATCAGAGATATGAATGGAAAGTACTCCCTCAAGTGATGGATAACAGCCCAACTATGTTTCAAATTTATGTTAGCAAAGCAATCAAGCCACTTAGAAATCAAAATACTAAACTACAAATATTTCACTATAAGGACGATGTATTATTAGCACACAAAGATAAAAACATATTGCTAGAATGTTATGCCACACTTACAAACTTATTAAAAAATATAATCTAGAGATAGCAACAGATAAAGTACAATTAAATTTTCCAGTTAATTATTTAGGAGTTCTATTATCCTCGACCATTGTCCATACACCAAAAATTCAAATACAAGTAGAAAAACTCAAATTACTTAACGACTTTCAAAAGTTATTAGGAGACATAAATTGTATAAGGCCTTATCTAGGCATACCAACAGGAGAGTTGGGACATTTATTGATATCCTAAAAGGTCCATCACATCCAAATTCACACCGCATGTTAATGCCTGAAGCAAGAAAGACATTAACAATTATTTAAACATATATGGAAAATATGCATTTGGATAGAATTGATATTAGTTTGCTTTATTATTATTGTACTACCAATAAAAATATTACTAAAGGAGTATTTTGGCAAGAATGCCCATTTTTATGAATACATTTATCTTATTCTCCTAACACTATTCTTATTAGGTATCCTGAGGCTGTAGGACAATTAAGACTCAAAGGAATAAAAGCAGCGAAGGGAGTGTTTGGAATTTCTCCCAATAAAATTATTACTCCATATACTATGGATCAAATTGATGAGTTAGCAAATAAGTTAAATACTTGGGCAATAATCATGTGCAAATGTAATGTTTCATTTGATAACCACTTACCATCTAATCCTTTGTTGTCTTTTGGGTACTCGCATCCTGTAGTTTTTTCCAAAAACAACAAGAAAAACATCTATCATGAATGCTCCAAATATATTCACCAATGGGTCAAATAATGGTACAGTAGCAGTAGTTACCCCTGATCAAAATTTTACATTTTAGTACCCAAACTATCAGCTCAAAAGGTAGAGCTCAATGCAGTATTACAAGCTTTAGTGATGTTTAAAGATTCTGTATTTAATTTATTTTCCGATAGTCAGAATATAGTTAATGCTATAGTATCCCTTGAAGATGCTGATAGGATTTTCCCTTCCTCTAATGTTTTCTCTTTGCTTTCCACTATATACAAAGTCTAATCTGGGACAGAAAATATCCATTCTTTATAGGACATATCAGGGCACATACAGGATTGCCTGGAGCCCTTAGTTTGGGCAATGATTTAGCAGATAAAACTACACATGACATACATATTTTTTCTAGGCTAGAAGAAGCTACAAATTTTCATAAATCCTTCCATGTCAATGCAAATAGTTTAAAAATGTGTTTTAAAATAACTAACAACCAAGCTAGACAAATAATAAAACAATGTCAATTGTGTGACCTTTTTACCACAAGTTAATCTTGGGGTCAATCCTAGAGGACTGATACCTAACCATATTTGGCAGATGGACATCACACACTTGCCAGAATTTGGAAAATTAAAATATTTGCATGTTACAGTTGATACTTCTTCCAGATTTTTGGTGGGCTCCCTTCATGCCAGAGAAATAACTAAAGATATTATAGCTCATTGCTTACAAAATTGTGCCACTGTGGGCGTTCCAAAACAGTTAAAAACAGATAATGGCCCTGGCTATCCTTCTACCTCTTTTAAGCAATTTTGCTCATCACTTGGCATTACTCCTATAACAGGAATCCCATACAATCCACAGGGGACAAGGCATAGTTGAAAGAGCTCATCAAACTATTAAAATGTACTTATTAAAGCAAGAAGAGGGAAATATATATATATATATATATATATATATATATATATATATATATATATATATATATATCCCGCAAAGATAAAATTAAAATAACCTTTTTACTCTAAACTTTTTAAATTTGGTTTCATCAGGGCTTAGTGTTGCGGAAAGGCACATGTGTCCAAAATATGTACATAAGCTGAAGGTACTTTCGAAAGATATTCTAACAGGACAATGGAAAGGTCCTGACCCAGTGATTGTTTGGAGTCGGGGGGTCTCTTTGTGTGTTTCCACAGGGAGAACAGCAGCTGATTTGTTTTCCAGAGAGACTAACTAAAGCGATTTCTGCAGACCAAAAAAAAAAAAAAAGATGATTTCGCTCAAATCCATAACAGCTGATATCTAAACTCTAGTTTAGCTATCCTTACATCTTTGACAATGGTTCTCCCACACCTGGAGGCTAATGGATAATAAACACCATTAAGGCCTATTTCAAATGTAAAATACCTTGAGGCTTACTTGTGGGAATACCTTCAAACCCATATTCAAGTTACAGAAAGAAGGATGGGATATCAAAAGAAGAGTCAAACCCAGGTGGTAACCAGGATGCTTTTTTCAATATCTATTTTATTATTGCCCTCTCCCTCATCATGAGGTTCTATTTGATTTTTTGAGCTCATAAAGACCTAGGTTAATGTTTTTTTTCTGATCAGTTCTATTTTTTGACTGTGGAGTTTTTAAATATTGCAATGGAGATTTCACCTGTGTAAAGCAACAAGGCCTTTACTATTATGTTATTTGTTTTCTGTATTGTGTAATGTGTGCACACTTGTGTTATGTGTTGTATGTCTGTATGTGCATATGTCCATATATCATATATGAGGAACACACATGAAAAAATGGATCCAAATATATTTTTTTAATTCACTTGATTTAAATGGTTTAATTTAAACTGGGTAAACAGCTGTTGAGGATTGTTTTAAAATGTGAACAAAAAAGAAGGCTAACAGATCTGTTTGTTTTCTTTCCCCTTTCCTTTTCATTATATCTAAATATATTCAGGATACTATATTGTTCAGAAAATTGTTTTTTTTAGTGCCTGCTGGAATTCTACATAATTTTTTAGCCATCATTGCCAGAATTCCTATCTTCTTCCCAGTGCCAGTGAAGACAAAGATAGAAGATTACTGAAAATCAAACTACAGCTTCTGCAATAGCTATGACAACAAACTGTATAAACTGCTGCATCAATGAATAATGTAACTCAACAAGTGATGCTCAATAAAGGAGTCGATTTACTTTGGGAGGAAATGGACATATTAATGGATTCCTCTGCTTTGAACTGCTTGCAGAACTTGCCTGGACTATGTATCACTTGTATGCATTGTGAACTATCTGTTGGTGCAGCGAATTTTGGTAGTGCCATGGTATCTTTACTGATGGTTTCATCGGTGGTACAATTTTTCCAAAAGGAGCCATAAATTTGGTGTCATGACATTTTGTGTCCTGCCCTTTCTGCTTGTAGCAGGTTGTTTTTGGTGTTTGTGTATCCACAAGTATATCTAAGTGTGCTAGGCTGGTAATCAAAGATGGGTAAGATCCAATTATAATGGTACCAACCTAAGACAGGAGACTGACAATTTGAGGTCAGACCATCCAATGACGGGTAAGGACCATATGTAGTATTGGACAACCTAAAACAGGCACAGTTTTAGCCTGTTTAAGCCAAATACTTGTTGTTTAATTAAACGAAAGGGGGAGATGTTGAGAGCCACAACCAAGTCAAGATGGCGCCTGGCACTTTGCCAAGGGGAGTGGTTTGTGAGGCAACACCAGAGAGTCATTAAGATGATGAGGATTCCTTATTGGCTGACTGCTGTATCTAGATGATGTTAATTAAGTTAAGCTGTGTGTAATTATTTAAGCATATATACCTCTGCTGCCCAGCAATAAAGCAGCCCCTGCTACCTTGGGTGCCCGCTACTTTTGAGTTCTCACTGAGTTCCCACTGAGTTCACTCGAAATAAAATAGTTCCCGTTTCAACTATAAAAAGTTCCTTGTCACCTCCCAGTTATTTGTGCCCAGCCAGACATGCATACTTCCCTGTTTTCTCCGAAAGTGTTCTCAGACAAATTTGTATTGAATGCTTATCTTATTGCTAATTTCACAAGGAACAAAACAGAGAACTGATTGAGTGCGTGAAGTTTCAAGCAGTTGGCACCAACCTTGTTTGATTTCCAGCCACATGTCAATTTAATCATGTAGGTCAAAGTGAAGTGAATCCATAAAATACAAATTGTTCCTGTCAGCAAAGAATTGAAACAAGAAGGCCAAAATCTGGGGAATATAGTAAGGCTAGGTAAAAAGGTATCTTGAACATTATCAAAGAAATTTGAACAAGAGAAACTCTAAACCTAACACTAGACTTAACTCTAACCATAAGCCTAACCCTAACCTGATTAGAAAACCTTTCATCATAGAAGTCTCAAAGTTGAGGAGCCTAGTGGGGCAAGCTAACTGATGGATCCTGCCCAGTATCAAAGAAATCTGACCAAATGTTTGGGGAGGTAGTTCAGTACATGTATATTTTCTTTTTTGTCTCCTAAAATGCTCTCACATAGTGTTGTTTCTGCAAGTTTCATCTTTGGGATACATTCACAAGGATAAAACCAGAGCATACTCACAGCAAACTGATTGTTTGAAGTTTCAAGCAGCTAGCAAAAACCCTGTTTGATTTCTAGCTCCATTTCAATTTATCCATATAGGTCAAAATGAAGTGAAACCTTAACATAAAAACTGAAATACTGACAGCAAACCAGTGAACGTAGAATGCCCAAGCCTAGTGAACATAGAAAGGCTAGGTAATAGATAAGTCCTGCCTAGTATCAAAGAAATTTTAACAAAACTACTGTAAACCTAACACTAGATCTATCCTTAATCCTAACCATGCAGCTCACCCTAGCCTGTTTATAGAACCTTTGATCATAGAAGTCCAAAACTAAGGGACGCTAGTGGGGCAAGCTAACTGATGAATCCTGCACAGCATCCAATAAATCTGAGCAAATATTTTGAGGAAGGGTTTCAGTACATTCATATTTCCTTGATGTCTCCAAAAGTGTGCTGGGATAAAGTTGCTTCACATGTTTCAGCTGAGGACAACATTCACAACTGACAAACCAGAGAGTGCCCACGAAGAACTGATTGAGTGTGTGCAGTTTCAAGCAGCTAGCACCAACCCTGTTTGATTTCATGCTCCATTTGTCTTCAACAAAATAGTTCAAAATAAAGTGAAACCTTAAAATACAAACGGTTCCTGACAGCAAACCATTGAACCGAGAAGGCCCAAACCAGGGAACATTGTGAGGCTAGGTAAAAGATGAATCCTTCCCAGTATCAAAGATACATGAACAAAAATGACTCTAACCCTAACACTAGGTTTAAACCGAGCCCTTACCCTAACCATAATCCTGACCCTAATCTGTTTAGAGAACATTTTATCACAGAAGTCCCAAATTGAGGGAGGTTAGTGGGGCAAGCTAACAGATGAATTCTGTGCAGTGTCAAATAAATCTGACCAAATAATTTGGGGTGGTAGTTCAGTATATGTATATTTTCCTGTTTTCTCCTACAGTATTTTCAGATAAAAATGTTTTTAAATCCTTCCGCTTTGGGAAATTTTCACAAGGAATAAATCAGAGTGCCCACATAGAACTGATTGATTTTGTGCAGCTTTAAGCAGCGGGCACCAACCCTGTTTCATTTTAATTTTCATTTCCATTTACCCATATAGGTCAAAATGAAGGAAACCTTAAAATACAAACTTCCTGACAGCAAGCCATTGAAGGGATAAGGCTCAAACCTGGGGAAAATATTAAGGCTAGGTAAACGATGAATTATGCCAAGTATCAAATGAACTTGAACAAAACTCACTCTAACATTAGATCTAACCCAACCCTAAACTAATTCTAACCTGTTTAGAGTAACTATGATCATAAAAGTCCCAAACTTTTTGAGCCTAGCAGTACAAATTAACAGATGAATCTTGTGCAGTATCAAAGAAATTTGATGAAAAATTGGGGGAGATATTTCAGTACATTCATATCTCTCTGTTTTTTTTTTCTTAAAGTGCTCATGAATAAATTGTTTTTCATGCTTCAGCTTAAGGTAATTTCCAAAGAAAAATCAAAGAGTGCTCACAGAGAGCTGATTGTGTATGTGAAGTTTCATGCAACTAGCACCAACCATGTTTGATTTCCAGCTCCATTGCCATTCACACCTATAGGACATGATGCAGTGAAACCTAAAATTCAAACTGTTCCTGACACTGAAGCATTGAATCTTGAAGGCCCCAAAATGGAGAGCCTACTAAGGCTAGGTTAAGGATGAATCCTGTACATTATCAAATTAATCCAAACAAGAAAATGTGAAGCTCTTTCAGTACATACGTATTCTGCTGGCTCCTAAAGCACTCAGAGACAAAGCTATTTCTTTCTATTTCATCTTAGGGCTACTTCCATGGCAAAAACAATATTATGCTCACTGAAAATTGAGGAAGTGTGTGAAGTTTCAAGCAGCTAGCCCAAACTCTGTTCGATTTCAGCTTCATTTCTGTTCACCTCTATAGAGCAAAAAGAAGAGAAACACGAAAATTGAAACAGTTCCTGAAAGCAAACCCTTTATGTAGGAGGCCCAAACATTTGGAGTATAGTCAAAATAGGAAAAAGATGAATCCTGCAGAGTATCATAGAAATTTGAAAACTAACTCTTACCTTGACACTAGGTCTAATCCTAGTCCCAACACTAACTTTAACCTGTTTAGAGTCCCTTTGATCCTAAAAGTCCCACACTTGTGAAGCCAAGATGGGTAGGTAACAGATGAACCTTTCACAACATCAAAGAAATCTGACAAAATAATTGGGGAGGTAGTTCAGTACATGAAAATTTCCCTGTTTTTGCCTAAAGTGCTCTCACATAAAGTTGCTTTGCATGCTTCAGATTAGGGATACTTTTACAAGGAATAAACCACAGAATGCCCATAAAAAACTGATTGAGTGTGTGAGGTTTGAAGTAGCTAGACAAACTTGGATTTTCAGCTCCATTTCAATTTACACGTGTAGGTCAAAATGAAATGAAAACTTAAAATATAAACTATTAAGGAGAGCAAACCATTGCCCCAAGAGGCCCAAACCTGGAGAATACAGTAAGGTTAGGTAAAGGTTGAATCCTGCCCAGTATTGAAAAACTTAAACAAAACTAAATCTAACAAAACACTAGCTGTAACACTAGCCCTAAACTAATACTAAATCTAACCTAACCTGTGTAGAGAACTATTGATCATAGTATTCCCCAAATAAAGGAGCCCAGTGTGGCAAGCTAACAGATGAATTATGTGCAGTATCAAATAAATATGACCAAATAATTGTGGGAGGTATTTCAGAACGTGCATATTTCCCTGTTTTCTCCTAATGTGCTCTTGGATAAATTATTTTTTAAATGCTTCAGTTTAAAGTACTTTCACAAGGAACAACCAGAGAGTGCCCACAGAGAGCTGATTGAGTGTGTGAAGTTTCAAGCAGCTAGTACTAAATCTGTTTGATTTCAAGCTCAAATTTTTATTTACATCTATAGGCCATAATAAAGTGAAAAATAAAAATTCAAACTGTTCCTGACAGTGAACTGGCAAACCTTGAAAACCCAAACTTGAGGATACTATTAACACATGGAAAAGGATGAATCCTGAACAATATCAAAGTAATCCATGAAAAAATAAATTGAAGCTTCCTCCTAAAGTGCTCACAGATAAAGCTGTTTCTTTCTAATTCAGCTTTTGGCTACTACCACAAGAAACAAATGAGAGAATGTGCACTGAGAACTAATTAGTGTGTGAAGATTGAAGCAGCTAGCACAAACCCTGTTTGAGTCCAGCTCCATTTCCATTCACCCCTATAGGGCAAAATGAAGTGAAACATGAAAATTAAAAATGCTCCTTAGAGCAAACCCTTTTACCTAGAAGGCCCAAACATGGGTAGCATACTAAGAATAGGAAAATAATAAATCCTGCCCAGTATCCAAAAAGTTGAAAAAACTAACTCTAGCCCTAAAACTATTTCTAACATTTGCCCTAACCCTAACCATAACACTTAGCCTAACCTATTAAGAAAACCTATAATCATAAAAGTTTTAAACTTGGGGAGACTAGTGGGCCACACTTACAGATGAATCCTGCACAGTATCAAAGAAATCTGACCAAGTAATTGGGGGAGGTATTTCAGTACATGCATATTGCCCTTTTTTCTCCTAAAGTGCTCTTGGATAAAGTTGTTTTGCACGCTTCAGCTTATGGCTACTTTTACATGGAAGAATCCAGAGAGTTCCCACAGACAACTGATTAAGTATGTGAAGTTTCAACCACCTAGCACCAACCCTCTGATTTCCAGCTCCATTTTCACCTACCCATATAGGTCAAAATGAAGTGAGACATTAAAATCAAACTATTCCCAACAGTGAACCATTGAAAGGAGAAGGCCCAAAACTGGGGCACATAGTAAGGATGGGTAAAAGATAAATCTTTGCAGTATCAAAGAAATTTGAACAAAACAAACTCTAACCCTAACACTAGCTGTAAAGCTAGCCCTAACCCTAACCGTAACACTAACACTTACCTGTTTAGAGAACCATTGATCCTAGAAGTGCCAACCTTGGGGAGCCTAGTGGAGCAACCTAAAAGATGAACACTGCACAGTATCAAAGAAATCTGATCAAATTGTTGAGAGGCTTATTTCAGTACATAGGTTTCTCTGTTTTCTCCTTAGGGATTCTCGGATACAGTTGCTTTTGCATGCTTCATCTTTGGCCTACCTTCAAAAGAAAGAAACCAGAAAGTGCTTACTGAGAACTGATTGTGTGAAGTTACTAGCACCTCCTGCCAATCCTGTTTGATTTCCAGCTCAATTTTCATTCACATCAATAAGCCATGATGAAGGGAAACCTTAAAATACAAACTGTTCCTGAGAGTAAACCATTGAACTGAGAAGGCCCAAACCTATGGAGCATAGTAAGGCTAAGTAAAAGATGAATTCTGCCCAGTATCATAGAAATTTGAAAAAAAATACGGCCCCACGGGTGCTCTTGTTACAGATGGAAGGCTCAGCTGCACAGTTTCTCTGGGCACAGACATCAGTCTCAGCCGCATGGATGCTCTCTGTGCAGATGGAAAGCAGAACACAGAACACAGAGGCTTTGCTTGTGGGTCACCAGACTGAGCTCTGGACACAGCACAAGGTCAGTCCAGATCCATCCACCTCACCAAACACCATACATGGGTAATAGATGGAATCCATCTTGAAAAACTTATTCACCATCTATTGGTGGGCGTGGCTAGCAGCTGGGTTCTGCAGCTTATCAGGTAACTTGTTTCCAACTCCCCTACTTCCAGCTGTGGAAGTAAAAGAAAAATTCCAAGATTTTTCTCACAAGCTTTTGGAAGGTGTGACTATCGATGCTGAACAGCAACTGTACAGGCACCTGGTTTCCAATTCAGAGACTAAGAGTAGGGAGGCTCTAGGTAGAAGCTCAAGCCCTCTCACCCTGGCTGCCTCCACCACCCTGAGCACAGAGACTCAATCTAGGAATCGACAACTCCACCTACTGCAAGAAAAGTAAACAGTTCTGAGAGATTTTTTTCTTACTTTTTTTTTTTTCTCTTCTCATCCATTCTCCTCTACCCTTCCCTCTCTGGCCCTCACAACCACAACATATGGGAAACCAAGAACTTTTCATGAAATTGGACTTTAAGAACTGAATCACTAAAATAGTATAATATGGAGGAATTGCATAGGCCCCACCTCACTACCCCTTTATTTGCTCTTATTTTCTTTCTCCCTCTCTTTCTTTCTTTTTATTTATTTTTCTTTTTTTTTTCGCCTTCTATCCCACTTTCAGCCTCCTAACTATTACTATTTATACATAGGGTAATTTTATGAATACAGATAAGGAGTTTGAATTTGTATCTTATTCCATAAATTCCCCCTGTCTATTCATTAGAGTTCTTTTCCAATATTGCTAAGATATATTAATTACATACCCTTACTCCTTTCCCCCTTAACATAGCATCCTACCCCTGGCCCTCAGTTTTCTATACACCACAAGAAATGGTATGCCTTTTATGAAACTAATGACTATAGTCTAAATAATAATTGAAGCCAAAATCTGTAGACATAGGGTCTAAATATAAATGTATTTATAATGGTTAGGCTTAGGCTTCGGGTTTAGGGTTAGATTTAGAGTTAGGTTTTGATCTATGGTTAGGGCTAGGGCTAGGGATAGGGCAAGTGTTAGGATTAGGGTTTGGGTTAGGTTTAGTGTTATGGTAAGGGATAGGGTTAGAGCTAGTTATAGGGCTAGTATGAGAGTTAGTCTTAGGGCTAGGGTTATCGTTAGGGTTAGGGTTAGGGATGAGGCTAAATTAGGGCTAGTGTTAGTGTTAGGTTTAGGCCTTGGGTTAGTGTTAGAGTTAGGGTTACGTTTAGGGTAAGACATTGGGTTATAGCTAGGTTGAGGGCTAGGGCAAGTGTTAGTATTAGGGTTAGGGCTAGGGTTAAGTTTAGGGTTATGATTAAAGCTAGGTTTAGGCCTAGGATGAGGGCTAAAGTTTGTGTTAGGGATAGGGATAGTATTAGGACTAGGGCTGTAGTCAGGTCTAGGGTTACAGTTAGGGATAGATTTAGTGTTAATTTATGGCTTGGTCCAGTGTACGGATTAGGTTTATACTAAGGGTCAGTTTTAGAGCAAGGGTTATTATTAGGGTCAGGATCAAGGTGAGGGTTTGAGTTAGGTTATCGTTTAGGTTCAGGGTTTGAATTATCATTAGGTTTAGGGTTAAGGTAATGAAAGGGTTAGGTTTAGGGTTTATGTGTGGATTAGTGTAATGCATAGGGTTAGGTTTAGGCCTAGAGTTAGCATAAGGTTTGGGTTATCATTAGGGTAATGGATAGGGTTAGACCTAAGAATAGGGGTAGGGTTATGTATAGGATTAGGGCTTTTGTTTGGGTTAGGGTTAGGTTTACATTTAGGATTAAAGCTTCATTTAGGGGCTGGGGATGTGGCTCAAGAAGTAGCATGCTTACCTGTCATGCACGGGGCACTGGGTTCAATCCTCAGTACCACATACCAATAAAATAAAGATGTTGTGTCCATCAAAAACTTATATATATATATATATATATATATATATATATATATATATATATATATATATATATATATATATATATATATATATATAAACTAGGTTTAGGACTCGGATTAAGGCTAGGTTTTGGGTTAGCTTAGGGCTAGGGTTAAGGCTATGGCTAATGTACAAATTAGTGTTATTATTAGAGCTAGCAATAGAGTCAGGGTTAGGTCTACGTCTAGTATTAGAGTTAAGTTTATGGTTATGTTGCTGTTTAGAGCTAGGTTTAATGTTAGGGTCAGAGATAGGGTCCGGATTAGTTTTCAGGTTAGTGTTAGCACTAGAATTAGATATAGGATTAGGCCTAAGTGTAGGGTTAGTGTTTGGTTTAGGTTAAGGGTTAGGGTTAGGGTTATGATTCAGTTTTGTTTTAGAGCCAGGGGTAGAGTTAGGGCTAGTTTTAGGATTAATGTTAGGATTAGGGCTAGTGTTAGTGTGAGGTTTAGGCTTAGGTTTAGTGTTAGATTTAGAGTTATGTTTAGATCTAGGTTTTGAGCTACAGGTTACGATAGGAATAGGATTAGGGACTAAGTTTAGGGCTGGGTGTAGGGTGATGAAAAGAGATTGGTTTATAACTTGGTATAAGGCTAGGGTGAGAGTTTGAGTTAGTCTTAGTGTTATTTTTAGTGTAAAAGTCAGTTTTACAGCTAGGAGATTTATTAGGGTCAGGGTCAGTTTCAGAGTTTGTTTTAGATTTTGGTTTTGGTTTACGGCTTGAATTAGCATTAGGGTGTGGGTTAGGGTAATTGTAGGGTTTTGTTTAGAGTTTACATTAGGTTTAGGGTAAATGAGAGGGTTAGGGTTAGCGATAGGTTTAAGGTTAGGCCTAGGGTTTGCATTAGGGTAAGGGTTATGGTTAGTATAGGATTAGAGCTAAGTTTAGCGCTTCATTTATGTTTAGGAATAGGTCTTGTTTTAGGGTTAGGGTTAAGATTAAAACTAGGGTTAGCCTTAGGTTTATGTTTAGCAAAAGGATTAGGTTTTGAGCTAGGGTTAGGGCTAGGGTTAGGATTAGGTTTAGGGTTACTTCTAGGGATAATATTATAGTACTCATATGGTTAGGGTTAGGATTAGGGCTAGGGAAATCATTAGGGATAGGGTTAAGTTTAGGGTAATGTATAAGATTAGACGTAGATTTAGGGCTATGTTTAACGTTTGATTGTGGTTTAAGCTGAGAGTTACATCTATGGTTATTTTAAGATTTATAGTAAGTGTTAGGGTTTGAGCAAGGGTTAGGTCAATGGCAAGTGTGAGGTTTAAGGTAGTTTTCCAGTTAGGTTTACGTTTAGCATTAAGCCTAGGATTATCAATAAGGTTAGGTTTAGGTTTATAGTAATTGGTAGGTTTAGAGCTATGTTTAGGGATTGGGTTAAGGTTAGGATTGTGGCTAGGGTTAAGGTTAGATTGAGGGAAAGGTGGAGGTTTATGTTTAGAGTAATGTTTTGTCTTTGAGCTAGGATTGGGGCTAAGGCGATTGTTAGGTTAGGTTTAGGGTTATGTTTAAGGCTTGATTTAGGCCTAGGATTAGCTCTTGGTTTTGTGTTAGGTTTCGGCCTAGGGTTAGGGCTATGGGTAATGTAAGAACTAGGGTTATGTTGAGGGCTAGTTGTAGGTTTAGGTTTATGGCTAGGTATAGTATTAGGTTTAGATTTTCATATCAGGTCAGATTTAGAGATATTTTTACTCTAAAGACAGGGTCGTTGTTTGTGTTAGAGTTAGAGTTAGGTTACAGCCAGCATTATGACTCAGTTTAGGTCTAGGGATAGGGTTAAATTTTGAGCTAAGTTAAGGATTATTGTTAGGGCTAGGGCTAGGTTTGTGTTTAGATCTAGGGCTAGAGTTAAGGCTAGATTTACAGTTTGGTTTAGGTCTAGGGCTAGTGTTAGGGTTTGGTCTAGGTTTAGTGTCAGTTTTAGACCTAGGGTTAGTGTTAGGGCCAAAATAAGGGTCAGGGTTGGCATTAGGGTTTGGGATAGGGTTAGAGATAGAATAAGGGCTAGGGTTAGGACTATTAATAGGGTTAGGGTTTTGGTTAGCCTAAGGATTGGAGATAGGTCTAGGGTTACCATTAGGGTTAGGGTTTTTCTTAGGTTAAGGGATAGCATTACAACTAGTGTTAATGCTAGAGTTAGGGTTCGGGTTAAATATAGGTTTAGAGCTCAGATTAAGGCTAGTTTTGTGTTAGGGTTAGGGCTTGATTGGGAATTGGCCAGGGTTACAATTAGGGTCATTTTAGGGTTAGGGTAAGGGGTAGGTCTAATGTTGGTTTTAGGTTTAAGGTAAGGGTAATATTTAGAGCTAGGGTTATTGTTAGGATATGAGTCAGTATCAGGGTTAATTTTAGGGTTAGGGTTATGACTCAAATAATTTCTAGGGTTACTGTTAGTGTTTAGTTTAAAGTGAGGGCTGTGTTTAGAGCTAAGTTGACTGTTAGGATATCAGTCATGATGAGGGTTAGCTTTAATGTTAGGCTTATGACTTGAATTAGTGCTAGGGTTACTGTTAGGGTTTGGTTTAATTTTAGGGTAGTCTTTAGAGCTAGAGTCAACATTAGGATATAGGTCAGGGTCACGGTAAGTTTTAAGGTTAGGTTTAGGACTCAAATTAGGGCTAGGGTTACATCTAGGTGTAGTGTTTGGGTTTGGTTTAAGTTAAGGCTTAGGGTTAGGGCTGTTGTTCAGTTTTGTTTTAGTCCTAGGTTTAGGGTCTGTGCTAGTTATAAGATTAGCATTAGGGTTAGCGCTAGTGTTAGTGTTAGGCTTAGGTTAGGGTTAGATTTAGAATTAGCGTTAGATCTAGGATTAGGACTAGGTCTAACTATAGGAAAAAGCTTAGGGCTTGGGTTATGGTTACGGTAACAAATAGGGATAGAACTAGGGCTAGGGCTAGGGTGAGAGTTAGAGTTAGTCTTAGGCCTAGGGTTTTGGTTAGTTTTAGGAATAGTTCTACTTTAGGGCTAGGACTAGGGCTAGGGTTAGTGTTCAGCTTAGGCCTAGGGTTAGGGCTAGGGTTATAGTTAATTTTAGGGTAAGATATGGCGTTATAGCTAGGTTTAGATGTAGGGTGAGGTTTAAAATTAGGGTTAGGGCTAAGGTTAGGTTTAGGGTTATGATTAAGGATAGGTTTAAGGTTAGGATGAGGGCTAGGGTTTGTTGTAGGGTTAGGTCCAGAATTAGGGCTAGGGCTTATATCAGGTATAGTGTTACAATTTGGGGTAGATTTAGGGTTAGGTTTGTGGCTAGGTCTAGTGTAAGTGTTAGGCTTAGGGTAAGGGTCCAGTTTAGAACTACGTGTATTTTTAGGGTCAGGATCAGGGTTAGGGTTTGTTTTATGTTAAGGTTTAGGGATAAGTCTCAAATGAGCATTAGCGTTAGAGTTAAGGTAAGGGTAATTAATTTGCTTAGGTTTAGGTTTCAGTGTAGTTTTAGGGCAATGGAGAGATTCAGGGTTAGCCAAAGGGTGAGGGTTATGCCTAGGGTTAGCATTAGGATTAGGGTTATCATAAGGATAATATATAGTGCTAGAGTTATGTTTAGGGCTAGGGTTAGGTTATGTTTCAGGTTAGGGATATTAACCATAGCATAGGGTAGTGTTAGGGTTAGATTTAGAGTAAAGGTTAGGTTTTGAGGTAGGGTTAGTTCTAGGACGAGGGTTAGGTGTAATGTTATGGTCAAAGTTAGGTTTAGGGTAAGGGCTAGGGTTTTCATCAGGGTTAGATTTAGGTTTAGGATAATAGATTGGGTTAGATATAAGGTTAGCTTTATGGTTATGGTTAGGTTTATGTTTAAGTTTAGTTTGAGGGTTAGGTTTACTGTTGATTTTAGGGTAAGGGTTAGAGTTTGAGTTAGGGTTAAGGCTATGGCAAGGTTTAGGTTTAGGGTTAGGTCTAGGGTTAGGTTTTTTGTTTGGGTTAGAGTTTCAGTTAGGGTTAGAGATAGGGTTATCATTAGGGTTAGGGTTAGAGTTAGGGTAATGGCTAGGGTTAGAGCTAGTGTTAGGTCTAGGTTTAAGTTCAGGATTAGGGCTATGGTTAGGGTTATGGTTAGGGATAGTGCTAGGGTTATGTTTAGGCTAAGGGTTAGGCTTTGAGCCAGGTTTAGGACTAAGGTGAGGGTTAGGGTTAGGATTAGGACTAGGGTTAGGGTTAGGGTGAGGGTTATGCTTAGGGTAGGTTTAGGCCTCGATTTGGGTTAAGATTTTGTTAGGTTTAGGCCTATATTTAGTGCTATGTGTAATGTAAATCTATGGTTCTGATTAGACGTAGTTTTAGGGTTAGGGTTATGGCTAAGTCTAGTGTTAGTTTTAGGTTTTGGCTTAGGGTCTGGATTAGAGCTAGGTTTAATGTTAGTGTCAGGGACAGTGTTCAGGTTAAAGTTAGGGTTAGGTTGAAAGCCAGAATAGGACTAGGGTTAGGTCTAGTGGTAGGGCTATTGTTACGTTTAGTTATAAGTTTACTGGTAAGGCTAGGTTCAGGTTTCCATTTTGGTTTAGGGTCAGGTTTAGACCTATAATTATTGTTAGGGTCAGAATAAGGGTGAAGGTTAGGGTGAGGTTTTGGGATAGGGCTAGATCTACAATGAGAGCTAGTGTTAGGACTAGTAATAGCATTATTTTTTGGGTTTGGCTAAGAATTAAGATTAGGACTAGAGTTAGCATTATGAATAGGGTTTGGCTTATGGTAATGGATATGATTAGAGCTAGGTTTAGGGCTAGGATTAGGGTTAGTTTTAGGGCTAGTTTTAGGATTAGGGTTAGGGTTAAATCTAGTGTTAGGGTTCAGATTAGGGCTATTTTTGTGTTAGGGTTAGGGCTATGGTTTGTCTAAGGCCAATGTAAGAACTAGGGTTACGATTAGGGTTAGTTTTAGGGTTAGGGTTTCGGCTAGGTCTAGTGTTAGCATTAGTTTTAGGGTTAGGGTGATATTTAGAGCTGGGTTTGTTTTTGGATATGAGTCTGGGTGAAGGTTAGTTGTAGGCCTAGGGCTTGAATTAGAGCTCAGGTTATGACTAGTTATGGGTTAGGATTTGGTTTAGGTTACATTTTAGGTTTAGAGCAATGGCTCTGTTTAATTTTTAAAACTAGGGCTTGGATTAGGGCTAGTTTTTGGATTAGCAGTAGTGTTAATGATAGTTGTAGAATGAAGTTTAGGCTTAAGATTAGGGTTAGATTTATAGTGATAGTTAGATCTAGGGTTAGGGCTATGGCTAGGGTAAGGGCTAAGGTTAGGTCTATTGTGAGGCTTATGGTAATGAATAGGGTTATAAATAGAAATAGGGCTAGAGTGTGAGTTAGAATTAGTCTTAGGGCTTGGGTTAAGGGTGGGGTTAAGTTTAGGGTTCAAATAGGGCTGGGGTTATTGCTATAAAAAGTGTTAGTGTTAGGCCTATGTTTAGGGCTAAGGTTAGGGTTAGTTTTAGGGGAAGGGATGGGGTTATATATCTAGGTTAGTGCTAGGGCAAGGGTTATAATTAGGGCTAGGGCTAGGGTGAGGGTTTGGGTTAAGATTAAGTCTAGGTTTAGCGATAGAATGATGGCTAGGGTTTGTGTTAGTGTTAGGGCTGTGATTAGTGCTAGGGTTAATATCAGGTCTAGGGTTATGGTTAGGGATAGTGTAAGGGTTATGTTTAGGGTAGGAGTCAGGTATAGAGCTTGGTTATTATTAGGGTCAGAGTCTGGGTTAGGGTTTGGTTTGATTTAAGGTTTAAGATTAGGGCTCAAATTAGCATTAGGGTTAGGGTTAGGGTTAGAGTAATGGATAGAGTTAGATTTATAGTTCAGGTTAGGTTTAGAGTAATGTATAGTGGTAGTGTTAGGGATAGGGTTAGGGTTAGGACTAGGTTTAGCATTTGCTTTAGGCTAACCAAATGAATAGGTTTAGTGCTATTATTATGGCTTAGTTTAAGTTTAGGATTAGGGCTAGGGTTTGGTTAACTCCTAGGGTTAGTGTTAGGGTTAGGTTTACGGTAAGTGTTAGGGTTTGAGCTAGGGTTAGGGCTAGGGCGAGTGTTAGGATTAGAATCGGGGCTAGGTTTAGGGTTAGGGATAGGGTTAGGGTTAGGGTAGGGTTAGCATTAGGGTTAGGGTTATGTTTAAGGCAATGGATAAAGTTAGAGCTAGGATTGGGATATGGTTACAGTTAGGATTAGGGATAGGTTTAAGGTTAGAGTTAGAGCTAGGATTATGTTTAGGGTAAGGGTTAGATTTTGAGCTAGGGTTAGGCCTAGGGCAAGCATTAAGTTTAGGGTTTTTGCTAGGATTAGGATTAGGGTTATGCTTAGGTCTAGGTTTAGGGCTTGTATTAGGGCTAGGTTTTGTGTGAAGTTTATTGCTAGTGTTAGGGCTATGGGTAATGTAAGAGCTAGGGTTATGGTTATGGCTAGTTTTTGGGGTTAGGGTTAAACATATGTCTAGTGTTAGGTTTAAATTTTTGGTAGAATAAGGTGTAGAGCTAGGGTTTGTGTTAGGTTAAGCTTCAGTGTTCGGGTTAGCATTGGGTTTATGCTTAGGGCCAGAATTAGAATTAGGGTTAGGTCTAGGGGTAAGGTTAGTCTTTGTGTTAGATTAATGGTTATTTTAGGGCTAGGGATAGGGTTTTGTTTAGGACTACAACTAGAGTTATGGCTATATTTAGGATTAAGTTTAGATCTAGTGCTAGTGTTATGTAAAGTTTAGGTAAAGGTTTACTCTTAGGGCTAGTGTTAAGGTTCGGTTTAGTGTTAAGGTCAGGTTTTGAACCTGTGTTAGTGTTAGGGTCAGAATAAGAATAAGGATTAGGCTTAGACTTCGGATTAGGTTTATAGATAGAAATATTGCTAGGGTTAGGACTAGTAATAGATTTAGAGTTTGGGGTAAGCTAAGGATTAGGGTTAGAACTAGGGTAGCATTAGGGTGAGAGTTTGGGTTAGGGTAAGGACTAGGTTTAGAGCTGGGTTTGAATTAGTGTTAGTGTTAGTGTTAGGGTTAGGGTTAAAGCTAGGGTTGAGGCTCAGTTTAGGGCTAGGTTTTATGTTAGGTTTAGGGATATGGCTAATGTAAGAACTAGCTTTATGGTTAGGGATAGTTTTAGGGTTAAGATTAGGGCCAGGTCTACTGTTTGGGTTAAGGTTAATGTTAGGTTGATATTTAGAGCTATTTTTAGGGTCAGAGTCAGGGTAAGTATTAGTTTTAGTGATAGGGTTATTACTAGGTGTTGTGTTAGGATTTGGTTTAGGTTAAGGGTTAGGATTAGGGCAATAGCTAAGTTTTGTTTGTGGGCTATGTCTAAGGTAAGGGCCAGTTCTCAAATTAGAATTAGGTCTAGGGCTAGTGTTAGGGTGAGGTTTAGGTTTAGAGTTAGGGTTAGTTCTAGGTTTAGGACTAGGGCTAGGCTAAGGACTAAGGTTATGGCTAATGTTAGGGTTAGTCAATAGATAAGGTTTTTACTCTAAATAGGTCTAGGGTTAGAGTTAGCATTAGTCTTAGGGCTAGGCTTAGAGTTAGGGTTATAGTTAGCAATAAATTAGGGCTAGGATTAGAGCTATGATTAGTGTTAGGGTTAGGCATAGGGTTAGGGCTAGGGTTAGTGTTTGTGACAGTATTGGGGTTAGGGTTAGGGTTAGGGGAAGGGATGTGGTTATACCTAGGTTTAGAACAAAGGTGAGGGTTGAAATTAGGGTTTGGGCTACGGATAGCATTCAGATTAGGATTAAGGCTAGTTTAGGGCTAGTATGAGGGCTCAGGTTTGTGTTAGGTTTAAGGCAAGAATTATGTAGAGTGCTAATATCAGGACGTGGGTTAAGGTTAGGGATACTGTTAGGGATAGTTTTTTGGCTAGGTCTAGTTTAAGGGTTATATTTAGGGAAAGGGTAAGTTTAGAGTTAGGTGTGTTATTAGAGTCAGTGTCTTGTTCAGATTTTGGGTTAGTTTTTGGTTTAGTTTTAGGGCTCGAATTAGCATTAGGATTAGGGTTAGGGTTAGAGTAATTAATAGATATATGTTTATTGTTCAGGTTAGGTTTAGGTTAAGTATAAGGTTAGTTTTAGTTATAGGTTTAGGGTTAGGCCTAAATGGATAGGGTTAGATTTAGGTTTAGGACTAGGGTTAGTGTTAGGTTTAGCATAACTGTTAGGGTTTGAGCTAGGATTAGGACTACAGCAAGGGTTAGGTTTATGGTTAGGTCTAGGGTTAGGTTTACAAGTTAGGGTTAGAGTAGGTTTAGGGTTAGGACTAGGGTTAAGTTTATAATTAAGGCTAGAGTAGGTTTAGGGTTAGGGCTAGTGTTATCATAACATATATAGTTAGGATTAGGGTAATGGCTGTGTTAGGAGCTATGTTTAGAGCTATGTTTGAGTTAGGCTTATGTTTAGGGTAATGGATATTTAGGGCTAGGGTTATGGTTAGGATTAGGGCTAGGGTTAGTGTTAGGGTTAGGCTTAGGGTTAGTGTTAGTGTTAGGTTTAAGGTAAGTATTAGGGTTTGAGCTATGTTTAGAGCTATGGCGACAGTTAGGGTTAGTGTCAGGTCTAGGTTTAGGATTAGGGTGAAGTTTACGGCTAGGGTTATCACTAGGTTTAGGGTTATGTTTAGGGTAACGGATAGGATTAGAGCTAGAGTTAGGGCAAGAATATGGTTAGGATTAAGTCTATGGTTAGGTTTAGGGTTAGGGCCAGTTTTAAGGTTAGTGTTAGGTTTAGGGTAATGGTTAGTGCTATGGTTAGGGTCAAGGTTAAAACGAGATGTAGGGCTCAGTTTAGGGCTAGGTTTTGGGTTAGTATAGGGCTAGGATTAAAGCTATGGCTAATGTAAGAACTAGAGTTATGATTAGGGCTACTCTTAGGGTTATGGTTAGGGCTAGTCCTAGTTTTAGGGTTAGGTATACTTTTAGGGTGATATTAGAGCTAGGGTTAGTGTAAGGTCAGAGTCAAGCTCAAGGTTAGTTTTAGGTTTAGGTTAGGACTAAAATTAGGTCTAAGGTTATGGCTAGGTGTAAGGTTAGGTTTTGGTTTAGGTTAAGTGTTAGGGTTAGGGATATGGCTCAGTTATTTTTTTGGAGGGGCTTGAACTAGATTAGGGCTAGTTTTAGTATTATTGTTTGTGGTAGGGCTAGTGTTAGTGTGAGGTTTAGCCTTAGGGTTTGGGATGGACTTAGAGTTATGGTTAGTTCAAGGGTTAGGGCTAGGGCTAGTATTAGGGCTAAGGTTAGGGCAAGTGTTAGTGTTATGGTAATGGATAGGGTTAGATCTAGGAATAGGCTAGGGTGAGAGTTAGAGTTAGTCTTAGTACTAGTGGTAGGGTTAGGGCTAAATTAGGGCTAAGATCAGGTCTAGAATTAGTGTAAGGGTTAAGTCTAGAGTTAGAGTTAGGGTTAGATTTAGGGGGAAGTGATGGGGTTATAGCAAGTTTCAGAACTAGGTAGAGGGATAAAATTAGGGATAGGGCTAGAGTTAGGGTTCAGGTTAGAATCAAGGCTAGGTTTAGGGCTAGGAAGAGGGATAGTTTTTATGTTAGGGTTATGGAAAGAATTAGGGATAGGACTAATATCAGGTCTAGTGTTATGGTTAGGGATAGTTTTCGGGTAAGACTTATGGCTAGGTATAGTATTAGAGTTAGGTTTAGGGTGAGGTTCAAGTTGAGAGCTAGGGGTATTATAATAGTCAGAGTCAGGTTTTGGGTTTGGGTTAGTTTGAGGTTTATGGTTATGGCTCAAATTAGTATTAGGTATGAGTTAGGGTTAGGGTAATGGATAAAGTTAGGTTTAGGCTTTAGGTTGGGTTTAGGGCTCAGGTTAGATTTAGGGTAATGGATAGGGTTACGGTTAAGTCTAGGGTGAGCATTAGGTTTATGGCTATCATTAGGGCAATGGATAGGGTCAGAGCTAGGGTTAGGGCTAGGGTTATGTTTAGGATTAGGCATAGAGTTAGGGTTATGGTTACTTTTATTGTATGGGTTAGGGTTTGAGCTAGGGTTAGTGCTAAGGATAGGGTTAGGTTTAGTATTAGGTCGAAGGTTATGATTAGAATTATCATTAGGGTTAAGGTAATGGACAGGTTTAAAAGTCAGGTTAGGTTTAGGGTGAGGTTTAAGTTTAGGACTAGGATTTTGTTAAGTTTAGCACAATTGTTAGAGTTTGAGCTGGGGTTAGGACTATGGCAATGGTTATGTTTATGGTTAGGTCTAGGGTTAGGTTTACACTTAGGGTTAGAGTAGGTTTAGGATTAGGACTAAGGTTATCATGTTTAGGGTTAGGGTAATGACCGGTAAGATCCAGTTGCAATGGTACCAACCTAAGACAGGGGGCTGACGCCTTGTGGTCAGCTCATCTGATGACAGGTAAGTACCATATATAGTATTGGACAACCTAAGGCAGGCATGGTCTGAAAGCCACATGCTTGTTGTTTAAACAGAGAGGGGGAGATGTTGAGAGCCACAGACGAAGGGGCCCCAGCAAACTTCCAGCTGCCAGCAAACTTCTAGCTGCCAGCTGATCGGCTCCTCTGCGGTGATGCTCATTGGGCTGTTTCCCCACCCTTTGAGGCCATGGAGCTGCTCATTGGGTGACTTTTTTTGGCTCTGCCCATGTGACCCAGCCAACTGACCTCAAGAGCATGAGGAGTGGGGGCGGTTGAGAGGCTTGTGGGAAGCAGGTGTTGGCAGTTGGGCTCTGAGGGAATTCCTGAAGAGCTCATGTGGTGTGGCGTGTGTGTTCTAAAAACAAAGTTTGTTTCTGCTTGATAAGTGGCTTCTGAATTTTGTCCAGCCAGACTGTGGCATTTGGTGGCCTATATGGGGAACAACTGAGGGTAAGTGATAAGGTAAACTGCTCTCCCCTGAGGGCAGGGCGAGAGGATGTGTAGCCATTTTAAGATTCTTCTTTCATTTTGTTTCGCTTTTGTTTTAAGTTGCCTGTCCCTTGAGATGAGTGAGCCGGAAGAAAAACCGCGCACATCTGAGGAAAAACTATTTGCATCTGAGGAACAGATAGGGAGAAAGGACGGATGGACATTTCAAGAGGATAGAAAGGCTGATATAATGATTCTTTGTTGTTCCAATTTGTTTCATTCTGTTTCATTTTTGTTTGGCGTCATCTTGTTAGGTTGTATTATAGTAGAAATATGGGATCAGAAATTAGTAAAAAACAAACTGAAAGAGTGTTAAGTAAATTGTTAGAGGAAGGAGGCATCCCAGTAAAATCAAGAGCAGTCAGGGCATACGTTGATACAATACAAACATGTAGCCCATGGCTTTTTAAGGAGAAGTTGTTAAATATATCACAATGGGACCCATCATGGTGAAGATTTAAGGGAAAAGGAAAAGAAAAACCCAGGAAATCTGCCAGTTGGGTTAGGACAATGGCAACCAACAGCGCCATCTCCATATGTGCCACCTCCACACGCTGTTGGTTGCCATTGTGGGCATTGGTATCTTGGTTACTTAGTCCAAAGCCTTTATTTCAGACAATGGTAGAGGAAGGAGAAGACATATTGTTTCAAGTAAAAGAGAAGGTCTCTCAAGTTAGTCAGACAGAGGAAAAGATGCAAGTAAAAGGGAAGGTCTCTCGAGCTAGTCAGACAGAGGAAAAAAATTCAAGTAAAAGAGAAGGTGTCTCAAGCTAGTCAGACAGAGGAAGAAAGTTTAGAGCAGAAAAAGGCATCAGGGGAAAAGTTACAACAGGAGACTGCTACTAACACCTTTCTATCACCAGAGGGTGTAAGTTTTCTTTAAATTTAGATTCTTGCCCCATGCTAAAACTAAATATTCAAGGACATGAATTTAAAGGGGTACTGGATACAGGTGCAGACCTTAGCATCATCTCTCGTCAAGAATGGCCAAAACATTGGCCATTACAACAAGCCACTCAAACGCTTCGAGGCCTAGGAGTGACAACTAATCCCCATAAAAATGCAATGGTATTAGATTGGAAGGATCCTGAAGGATGTGAAGGAACTAACTATACAGCCATATGTATTGGATCATCTTCCCGTAAATTTATGGGGACGAAATGTCCTAGATCAATTAGGACTAACATTAGCAAATAACATCAATCCAAATGCACCCACTATTATGGCTAGACAAGGTTTTAGGAAAGGAAAAAGATTAGGAGAACAAGAACAAGGTATAGTAGCACCAATACAAATAGATCAAGGAACAGACATACATGGATTTGATTTTCAGGAGGGGTCACTGAGACAATAAAAATTACTTGGAAATCAGAAAGACCAGTGGCCCCTGACTAAAGAAAAGATACAAGCAGCCCATGACCTGGTCAAACAACAATTAGCAGAAGGACATATAAAACCTTATGTATCTCACCATAATACTCCCATTTTTGTCATCAAAAAGATATCTGGTAAATGGAGATTATTGCAAGATTTAAGAGCCATTAATAATGAGATGGTTATTATGGGACCTGATCAATTGGGGATTCCAAAATTGTCTGCTTTCCCAAAAACCTGGTAAGTTTTAGTTATAGATATTAAAGATTTTTTTTGTCAATTCCAATTCATTCTGAGGATGGTCCACGTTTTGCATTTGCTATCCCTGCACTGAATCATGAAGGTCCTGATCAGAGATATGAATGGAAAGTACTCCCTCAAGGGATGGCTAACAGCCCAACTATGTGTCAAGTTTATGTTAACAAAGTAATCCAGCCACTTAGAAATCAAAATCCTGAACTACAAATATTTCACTATATGGATGATGTATTATTAGACACGCAAAGATAAAAACACATTGCTAGAATGTTATGCCACACTTACAAACTTATTTAAAAATTATTTCTAGAGATAGCAATAGATAAAGTACAATTAAATTTTCTGATTAATTATTTAGGAGTTCTATTATCCTCAACCATGGTCTGTCCACCAAAAATTCAAATATGAGTAGATCAACTCAAATCACTTAACGACTTTCAAAAGTTATTAGGAGACATAAATTGGATAAGGCCTTATCTAGGTATACCAACAGGAGAGTTGGGACACTTATTTGATATCCTAAAGGTCCATCAGACCCAAATTCACCCCAAAAGTTAACACCTGCAACAAGAAAGGCATTAAAAATCATTGAAACATATATGGAAAATATGCATTTGGATAGAATTGATATAAGTTTGCCTTTATTATTTATTGTAATACCAAACAAAAATATTCCTACAGGAGTATATTGGCAAGAAGGTCCATTATTATTGATATATTTATCTTATTCTCCTAACAATATTCTTATTAGGTATCTGGAGGCTGTAGGACAATTAAGACTCAAAGGAATAAAAGCAGCAAAGGGAGTGTTTGGAATTTCTCCCAATAAAATTATTACTCCATATACTATGGATCAAATTGATGAGTTAGCAAATAAGTTAAATACTTGGGCAAAAATCATATGCAAATATAATATTTCATTTGATAAACACCATCTAATCCTTTGTTGTCTTTTGGGTCCTCACATCCTGTAGTTTTTTCCAAAAACAACAAGAAAAAACATCTATCATGAATGCTCCAAATATATTCACCAATTGGTCAAATAATGGTACAGTAGCAGTAGTTACCCCTGATCAAAATTTTACATTTTTAGTACCCAAACAATCAGCTCAAAAGGTAGAGCTCAATGCAGTATTACAAGCTTTAGTGATGTTTAAAGATTCTGTATTTAATTTATTTTCCGATAGTCAGAATATAGTTAATGCTATAGTATCCCTTGAAGATGCTGGTAGGATTTCCCCTTCCTCTACTGTTTTCTCTTTGCTTTCCACTATACAAAGTCTAATCTGGTACAGAAATGATCCATTCTTTATAGGATGTATCAGGGCACATACAGGGTTGAATGGAGCCCTTCCTTTGGGTAATGATTTAGCAGATGAAACTACACATGACATACATTGGAAGAAGCTACAAATTTTCATAATAAGTTCCATGTCAATGCTAATACTTTACAAAAGTGTTTTAAAATAACTAAGGAAGAAGCTAGTCAAACAATAAAACAATGTCAAAATTGTGTGACCTTTTTACCACAAGTTAATCTTGGAGTCAATCCTAGAGGACTGATACCTAACCATATTTGGCAGATGGACATCACACACTTGCCAGAATTTGGGAAATTAAAATATTTGCACTTTACAGTTGATACTTCTTCGGGATGTTTGATGGGCTCCCTTCATGCCGGAGAAAAAGCTAAAGATATTATAGATCATAGCTTACAAAATTTTGCCACTGTGTTCGTTCCAAAAACAGTTAAAAACAGATAATTCCCCTGGTTATACTTCTATCTCTTTTAAACAATTTTGCTTATCATTTGGCATTACTCATATAACAGGAATCCCATACAATCCACAGGGACAAGGCATTGTTGAAAGAGCTCATCAAACTATTAAAATGTACTTATTAAAGCAAAAAGAGGGAATTGGGAAGAGGTATATATTCCCCAAAGATAAACTTAAAATAACCCTTTTTAATCTAAACTTTTTAAATTTGGAGTCATCAGGGATTAGTGCTGTGGAAAGGCATATATGTCCAAAAAATGTACATAAGCCCAAGGTACTTTGGAAGGATATTCTAACAAGACGATGGAAAGGTCCTGACCCAGTAAATGTCTGGAGTCGGAGGTCTGTTTGTTTGTTTCCACAGGGAGAACAGCAGCTGATTTGGTTTCCAGAGAGATTAACTAAGGTCCTGACCCAGTGATTGTCTGGAGTTGGGGGTCTGTTTGTGTGTTTCCACAGGGAGAACAATAGCTGATTTGGATTCCAGAGAGATTAACTAAAGTGATTTCTACAGAACAAAAAGAAGATGATTTGGCTCAAATCCATAACAGCTGATATCCAGATAGTGTGGCTATCCTTACATCTGTGACAGAACCAGGATGCTTTTTTTCAATATCTATTTCATTATTGCCCTTTCCCACATCATGAAGTTCTACTTTGTTTTTTGAGCTCATACAGACCTCGGTTAATGTTTTGCTGATCAGTTCTATTTTTTGACTATACAGTTTGAAACATTGCCATGGAGATTTCACCTACAAAAAGTTATAAGGCCTTTACTATTATGTTATGTGTTGTATGTATTATATTGTGTGTGCACACTTGTGTTTTGTGTTGTATGTTTGTATGTTTGTATGTACGCATGTCCATATATCATATATGATGAGCAATCATGAAAAAATGGATCCAATTTTTTTTATTCACGTGATTTAAATGGTTTAATTTAAATTGGGTAAACAGCTGTTGAGGATTGTTTTAATATGTGAACAAAAAAGGAAGTTAACAGATCTGTTTGTTTACTTTCACCTTTCCTGTTCATTATATTTAATAATTCTGTTCAAGATAATGTAAATTGTTCAGAAAATAGTTTTCTTTTAGTGCCTTTTGGAATGTTACATATTTTTTTTCTTTAGCCATTATTGCCAGAATTCCTATCTTCATCCCAGTGCCAGTGAAGACAAAGATAAAAACAATCTACAGCTTCCGTAATAGCTATCACTGAACTGCTTGCAGAACTTGCCTGGACTATGTATCACTTGTATGCATTGTGAAATCACTTATATGCATTGTAAACTATCTGTTGGTGCAGCGACTTGTCGTAGTGTTGGGGTATTTTTGCTGATGTTGTCATCGGTGGTACAATTTTTCCAAAAGGAGCCATCAATTGGCTTGGTGTATCCTTCTCCCTTGTGCTTGTGATGGTCGTTCAGCTAAAATTTGGGGGCCAAAGAACCTCACCCCCCACTGCTGGTACAAAGACCTATCCACAGGTGTGGCTGTATGCTGGACTGGTAGTCAATGACGGGTAAGTTCCAATTGCAATTGTACCAACATAAGACAGGAGGCTGACACCTTGAGGTCAGCTCATCCGATGCTGGGAAAGGACCATATGTAGTATTGGACAACCTAAGTCAGGCATGGTCCCTAAGCCCCATGCTTGTTGTTTAAACAGAGAGGGAGAGATGTTGAGAGCCACAGCTGAAGGGGCTCCAGCAAACTTCCAGCTGCTAGCTGATTGGCTCCTCTGTGGTGATGCTCATTGGGCTGTTTCCCCACCCTTTCTGCCCACGAAGCTGCTCATTGGGGGACTTTTTTGGCTCTGCCCACGTGACCCAGCCAATTGGCCTCAAGAGCATGAGGAGTGGGGGTGTTGAGAGACTTGTGGGAAGCCGGTGGTGGCAGTTGGGCTCTGAGGGAATTAATGAAGAGCTCGTGTGGTGTGGTGTGTGTGATCTAAAAATAAAGTTCGTTTCTGCTTGATAAATGGCTCCTGAATTGTGCCCAGCCAGACTGCTGCAAGTTTTAGGGTTAGGGTTAGAGCTAGGGTTAGGGTTGTGGTTATGCTTAAGGCTAATTTAGTCCTAAAATTTGCTCTAAGTTTTGTGTTAGGTTAAGGCATAGAGTTAGGGCTATGGGTATTGTAAGAGCTAGGATTGTGATTAGGGCTAGTTTAGGGTTAGGCTTATGGCTATGCCTAGGGTTAGGTTTAGGTTTTTGGATAAGGTCAGGTTTAGAGATAGGTTTAGTGTTAAAGACAGGATCAATGTTCATGTAAGAGGTAGAGTTATGGTTTAAGCCAGAATTGGGACTAGATTTATGTCTCGGGGTAGGGTTAGTCTTTGTGTTAAGTTAAGGGTTATTGTTAGGGCTAAGGCTAGGTTTTTGTTTAGGTCTAAAACTAGAGTTAAATCTAGGTTTAGGATTAGGTTTAGGTCTAGGGCTAGTGAAAGGGTCAGGTTTAGGTGTAAGATTAATGGTAGTGCTAGTGTTATGGTTTGTTCTAGTGTTAGAGTCAGGTTTAGATCTAGGTTAGTGTTATGGTCAGAATTAAGGTCAGGGTGAGGGTTAAGGTTTGGGATAGGGTTAGAGCTAGAATGAGGGCTAGGGTTAGGACTATTAATATGGTGATAATTTGATTAGCCTGAGGATTAGGGATAGGTCTAAGGTAACCATTAGGGTTAGGGTTTTGCTTAGGGTTAGAGATAGGTTTGGAGCTCGTGTTAGGAGTAGGGTTAGGGTTAGGGTTAGGGTTAAAGCTAGGTGAAGGGCTCAGATTATGGCTAGTTTTTGTGTTAGTGTTAGGGTAGGGTTAGGCCAACAGGTAATGTAAGAACCAGGGTTACAATTAGGGGTAGCTTTAAGGTTATGGGTAGGGGTAGTTCTAGTGTTAGTGTTAGATTTAATGTTAGGGTGATATTTAGAGCTAGAGTTATTTTTAGAATAGGAGTCAGGGTCAGGGTTAGTTTTAGGGTTTGAGTTAGGATTCAAATTAGGGCTAGGTTTACTGTTAGGGTTCTTTTTAAAGTTAACATCATGTTTAGAGCTAGGGTGAGTGTTAGGATATGAGTCAGGGTCGGGATTAGTTTTAGGGCTAGGATTAGGACCCAATTAGGGCTAGGATTAATTCTTCTAGTAGTTTAGGGTTTGGTTTAAGTTAAGGTTTAGGGTTAGGTCTATTTGTCGGTTTTGTTTTAGTCCTAGGGTTAGGTTTAGGGCTAGTTTTACAACTATTTACGGCTAGTGTTAGTGTTAGGTTTAGACTTAGGGTCAGGGTTACATTTATAGTTAGGTTTAGATCAAGGATTAGGCTAGGATTAAGGATAGGGCAAGGGTTAGGGCCAGGGTTAGAGTTATGGTAAGGAATAGGGTTAGAACTAGGGATAGGGCTATTGTGAGATTTAGAGTTAGTGATAGGGCTAAAATTAGATTGTGGGTTTGGGATAGGATTTAATTAGGTCTATGATTAGGGCTACCATTAGTGTTCAGCTTAGGCCTAGCAATAGGGATAGGGTTAGTTTTAAGTTTAGGATAATGAATGGCATTATAGTTAGGTTTAGACATAGGGTGAGGGTTAGAGTTAGGGTTAGGGGTAGGGTTGGGGTTAGGGTTATGATTAAGGCTATGTTTAGGGCTAGGATGAGGGGTAGTGTTTGTTTTAGATTCAGGGCTAGGGTTAGTGCTATGGCTAATATCAGGTCTAGGATTATGGTTAAAGATAGTTTTAAGGTTAGGCTTATGGCTATGTCTAGTATAAGCTTTAGGTTTAGTGTAAGGTTCAGGTTTAGAGCTCGGAGAATTATCAGGATTAGGATTTGGCTTAGGTATGGATTTAGGATTGCAGTTCAAATTAGCATTAGTTTTAGGGTTAGAATATAGTTAGGGTTTGTTTTAAGGTTCCGTTTTTGTTTAGGGTAATTGATGTGGTTAGCGTTAGTGATAGGGCTAGAGTTAGGCTTATGGTTAGCATTAGGGTAAGGGTTACGGTTAGGGTAATTGATGGGGTTAGAGCTAGAGTTATGGTTAGGAATATGCCTTGAGTTTGGGTTAGAGTTAGTATTAGAACTAGGGTTAGGGTTAAGTTTAGGGTTATTTTTAGCATAAAGGTTAGGTTTTTAGCTAGGGTTAGGGCTAGGTTTAGGGACAGTTCTAGGGATAGGATTATGGTAGGTGTAGGGTTAGGGTGGTGGTTAGAGCTAGGATGAGTGTTAGGATATAAGTCAGGTTCAGGGTTATTTTTAGGTTATGATTACGACTTTATTTAGGGATAGAGTTAGATCTAGATGTAGTACTAGAGTTAGGGCTATGGTTATCATTAACTTTATGGTTAGGATTAAGGTAATCAATTGGGTTAGTTTAGGTATAAATTTTGGTTTAGAGTAAGAATTAGTGATAGGGTTAAGATTAGAGCTATTGTTATGTTTAGTTTTATGGTTAGGTTTATGGTTTGATCTAGAATTAGGGCTATGCTGAGTGTTAATTTCAGGGTTATATCTATGGTTAGTATTCCGGTTAGGGTGAGGGTTAACATTAAGTTTCGGGCTAGGATTATCAATAAGGTTAGGTTTAGGGTTAGGTTAATGGATAGGTTTAGAGCTAGGTTTAGAACTAGGTTGTTTAGGATGTGGGCTAGGGTTAGGGTGAGAGTTAGGGATAGGTCTAGGTTTATGTTTAGGGTAAGTTTTAGGCTTTGAGCTATCTTAGGACTAACGTGAGGGCTAGGATTATGTATAGGGCCAGTGTTAGGGTTAGGGTTATGCTTAGGGCTAGGTTTAGGCCTAAAATTAGCTCTATGTTTAGTGTTAGGTTTATGCCTAGGGTTAGGGCTATGGATAATGTAAGATCTACGTTTATGATTAGGGCTAGTTTTAAGGTTAGGGTTATGGCTGGGTCTAGAATTGGGTTTAGGTTTTGGTTAGTTTCAGGTTTAGAGGTAGGTTTATTGTTAAATATAGGGTCAGTGTTTGGGTTTGAGTTAAAGTTTGAGTTAAAGCCATAATTACTACTAGATTTAGGCCTAGGGGTAGAGTTAGTTTTTGGGTCAGGTAAAGGTTTTTGTTAGGTCTAGAGCTGGAGTACAGGCTAGATTTAGCATTAGGTTTAGGTCTAGAGCTAGTGGTAAGGTTAGGTTTAGGTATAAGTTTACAAGTAGGGCTAGTGTTAGGGTTTGGTTTGGGTTAGGGTCAGGTTTAGATCTATGGTTTATGTTATGGTCAGAATAAGGGACAGGGTTAGGGTTAGGTTTTGGGATAGCACTTGAGGTAGAATGAGATCTAGCATTAGGACTATTAATAGGGTTAAGATTTGGTTAGCCTAAAGATTCAGGATAGGTCTAGGGTTGTCATTAGGGTTAAGGTTTTGCTCAGGGTAAGGGATAGGTTTAGGAGTAGGTTTAGGTATATAGTTTGGGTTAAAGTTAGGTTTAGTTCTCAGATTAGGGCTAGTTTTTGTGTGAGGTTTAAGGTTAGGGTTAGGGCAACAGCTAATATAAGAACTAGGGTTACAATTAGGGTTAGGGGTAGGGACAGGTCAAGTGTTAGGGTTAGGTTTAAAATTAGGGTGATATTTATAGCTAGGGTTAGAGTTAGGATGTCAGTCATATCAGTGTTAGTTTTAGGGTTAGGTTTAGGACTCGAATTAGGGCTAGGGTTACTGTTAGGGTTCAGTTTAAGTTTAGGGTGTTCTTTAGAGCTAGGATGAGTGTTAGGATTTAAGTCAGGTTCAGGGTTATTTTGAAGGTTATGATTAGGACTCGAATTAGGGATAAGGTTATTTCTATGTGTAGTGCTAGGGTTTGGTATAAGTTAAGGTTAGTGTTAGGCTTGTTGCTTGGTTTTGTTTTAATGCTATGGTTAGGGTTAGGGCTAGTTTTATGATTAGCTTTAGAGTTAGGGCTAAGGTTATGGTTAAGTTTGGGATTAAGGCTAGATTTAAGGCTAGGATTAGGTCTAGGTTTTGTGTTAGGTTTAGGGCAAGAATTAGGGCTAGGACTAATGTCAGGTCTAGGTTTATAGTTAGTGATATTTTTAGGGTTGGGTTTATGGCTAGGTCAAATTAAAGTGTTACGTTTAGAGAAAGGGTCAGATTAAGAGCTGGGGTATTATTAGAGTCAGGGTCAGGCTTCGGGTTTGGGTTAGGTTAAGGTTCAGGGTTAAGGCTCAAATTAGCATTATGGTTAGATTAGGGTAAGGGTAATGGATAGTGTTAGGTTTAGGGTTAGGTTAGGTTTAGGGTAATGAATATGGTTAGGATTTGTGGTAGGTTTAGATTTAGGCCTAGGGTTAGCATTAGGGTTATGATTATCATTAATGTAATTCATAGGGTTAGACTTAGGATTAGGTCTATGTTTATGGTAAAGATCAGGGATAGAGTTAAAGTTAGAGTCAGAGTTAGGGCGAGGGTTACACTTAGGATTAGGTTTAGGGTACAATTTAGGGTTTAAGCTAGGATTTTTGCTATGGATGAGGTTAATTTAGAGTTTGGTCTAGGGTTATGGACATGGTTAGTGTTATGGTTAAGGCTAGGGTTATCATTAGGGTTAGGGTAATCGGTTTACATTTCAGGTTAAAGATAGGTTTAGGTTTAGGTTAGTGTTAGGTTTAGGTTTAGGATTAGTGTTAGCATTTGAGGTAGCTTAGGTTTAGGGTTAGGATTAGGTTCACTGTTAGTTCTAGGGTTAGATTTTGTTTAGGGTTAGGGTAGGTTTAGCTTTAGGTCTGGTGTTATCATTAGGGTTAAGTTTAAATTTAGTGTAATGGGTAGGGTTCGAGCTAGGGTTAAGGCTAGGGTTAAGGTTAGCATTAGAGCTGGGATTAGGGTTAAGGTTAGGCCTTGGGTTAGTGTTAGGTTTAGGTTAAGTGTAAGGGTTAGGGATTGAGCTTTGTTTAGGGCTAGGGTGAGGGTTTGGTTTACAGTCAGGGCTAGGGTAAGGTTAGGGTTAGGTTTAGGGCTAGTGTTAGCTTTAGTTTTAGGGTCATACTTAGTGTAATGGATAGAGTTAGAGCTTGGGTTTGGGCTATGGTTACAGTTAGGATTAAGGCTAGAGTTAGGGTGATGTTTAGGGTTTGGGCTAGGGTTATGTTTCGGGTAAGGTATAGGGTTTGAGCTAGAGTTAGGGCTAGAACAAGGGTTAGGTTTAGGGTTAGTGATAGGTTTAGAGTTAGAGTTATGCTTAGGGTTAGGTTTAGGGATGTAATTAGGGGTAGGTTTTGTGTGAGGTTTATGGCTAGTGTTAAGTGTATGGCTAATGTAAGAGCTAGAGTTATGGTTATGGCTAGATTTAGAGTTTGTCTAGTGTTAGGGTTAGTTTTGTGGTTAGGATAAGTTTTAGAGCTAGGGTTTTTGTTAGGTAAGTGTCAGGGTTCAGGTTAGGATTAGTTTTAGGGTTAGGTCCAGAATGAGGACTACGGTTAGGTCTAGGGGAAGAGTTAGTGTTTGGTTTAAGTTAATGGTTATTGTTAAGGCTAAGGCTAGGGTCATGGCTATATTTAGGATTAGGTTTAGGGCTAGGGCTAGTGTTAGTGTTAGGTTTAGGGTTATGGTAGGGCTAGTGTATGGTTTCGGATAAGATTTAGGGTCAGGGTTAAACCTAGGTTTAGAGTTAGGGTCAGAATAAGGATCAGGGTTAGATTTAGGGTTTGGGTTAAGTTTAGGGCTAGAATGAGTGTTATGGTTAGGACTAGTAATAGAGTTAGAGTTTGAGGTAGGCATAGAATTAGAGTTAGATTAGGGTAGCAATAGGTTGAGGGTTTGACTAAGTGTAAGAAATAGCGTTAAACCTAGGATTAGGTCTAGGGATATGGTTAAGGTTAAGGTTAAAGCTAGGGTTAGGCCTTGCATTAGGGCTAGGTTTTGAGTTAGGATTAGGGATATGGCTAATTTAAGAACTGGCACTATTATTAGGGCTAGTTTTAGGGTTACGTTTAGGGCGAGGTCTACTGTTAGGATTAGGTTTAGAGATAGGGTGATGTGTTGAGCTAGGGTTAGTGTTAAGGTCAGAATCAGGGTTAATATTATTTCTAGGGTTAGGGTTAGGACTCGAATTAGGGGTAGGATTAGAGCTAGGAGTAGGGTTAGGGTTTGGTTTAGATTAAGGGTTAGCGTGAGTGCTATGGCTCAGTTTTGCTTGAGGGATAGGGCTTGGGTTAGAGCTAGTTTTGAAATTAGCATTACGGTTAGAACTAGTGTTGGGGTGTGGATTAGGCTTAGGTTTAGGGTTAGATTTACAGTTAGGGTTAGATCTAGGTTTAGGGCTGGAGTGAAGGTTAGGCCTAGGGTTAGGGCTAGTATTTGAGTTATCATAAGGGATAGGGTTAGAACTTGGTGATAAGGCTAGGGCGAGAATTAGAGTTAGTCTTAGTGTTAGGGTTAGATTTAGGGTTAGCATTAGGGCTTAATTAGGGCTAGGATTAGAACTAGGTTTAGTATTAAGTCTGAGCCTAGGTTTATGGCTAGGGTTATGGTTATGGTTATGGTTAGGTATGATGTTATAGCTAGCTTTAGAACTAGGACGAGGCTTAAAACTAAAGTTAGGTCTATGGTTAGGGTTATGTTTAGGATTAAGGTTAAGATTTGGGCTAGGATTAGGAGTAGAATTTGTTCTAGGGTTAAGGCTTCATTAGGGCTAGGGCTAATGTCAGGTCTAGGTTTATGGTTAGAGGTAGTTTTAGGGTTAAGATTATTAGGGTTAGGGTTAGGTTTATGGATATGGTTAGGTTTAGGGTTCAGGTTAGGTTTAGGATAATGTATAGTTTTAGGGTTAGCAATAGGTTTAGGGATATCCTAGGGTTAGCAATAGGTTTAAGATTAGGATTAGGGTAATGGATAGGGTTATAGCTGGGGTTAGGGCTAGGTTTATGGTCAGGATTAAGCCTAGGGGTAGGGTTAGGTTTTGGGTTATGGCAAGAGTCAGGGTAAGTGTTAGGTTTAGGACATGTGTTAGGGCTAGAATTAGGGTTATGTTTAGGGTTAAAGGTAATGTTAGGGTTCCAATTAGGGATAGGTTTTGGGTTAGGTTAGGGCTAGGTTTAGGGATTCAGCTAATGTAAGAACTAGGGTTATGATTAGAACTAGTTTTAGGGTTAACTTTAGGACTAGGTCTAGGTTTATTTTAGGTTTAGGTTTTGAGTGATGTTTATTGCTAGGGTTAGTTTTAGGGTCAGAGACAGGGTAAGTTTTGTTTTAGGTTTAGGCATAGGACTCAAATTAGAGCTTGGTTTAGGATTAGGTGTAGGCGTAGGGTTTGGTTTATGTTAAAGGTTAGTGTTAGGGCTATGGCTTGGTTGTTTTGTAGGTCTAAGGCTATGCTATATCTAGTTTTAGGATTAGCATTAGTATTACAGCTTGTGTTATTGAGAGGTTTAACATATGGGTAGGGTTAGTTTTAGAGTTATGTTTAGATATAGGCTTAGGGCTACAGCTAGGCTTAGGGCTAATGTAAAGGAAATTGACAGGAATATGGTAAGGGATAGGGTTAGCACTAGAAATATGACAAGAGCAAGAGTTAGATTTAGACTTAGGGCTAGGTTTAGGTTAGGTTAAGTGGTAAATTAAGGCTAGTATTAAGTCTAGCTTTTGTATTAGTGTTAGGCCTAGTTTTAGGCTTAGGTTTCAGTTTAGGAATAGGGTTAAATTTAGGGGAAGGGATGGGGTTAGAGCTAGTTTTAGGGCTAGGTCGAAAGTTAGAATTTCGGGTAGGGCTAGGGTTATGGTTTGGTTTAATAATAAGGCTAGGTTTAGGGCTAGAATGAGGGCTAGGGTTTGTTTTAGGCTTATGGCCAGAATTAGGGCTAGGGTTAGTGTCAGGTCTAGGCTTATGTTAGGGATAGATGCAGGGTTAGATTTATGGCTAGGTCTATTTTAAGGGTCAGGTTTAAGGTAAGAGTCAGATTTAGAGCTAGGGGTATTAGTAGGGTTAGAATTAGGTTTGGGGTTTGGTTGAGGTTAGGGTTTAGGTTTAGAGCTTTAATTACCATTAGGGTTTGGTTAGGATATTGTTGGTTTAGGTTTAGGGTTTATGTTAGGTATAGGGTAATTGATAGGGTTAGAGTTAGCAAAAGGGTTAGGTTTAGGCCTAGGGTTATCCTTAGGGTTATGGTTGAGCTTAGGATAATGGATAGGGTTAGAGGTAGGTTTATGGTTAGTATTAGGGATAGAGTTAGGGTTAGGCCTAGGGTTAGGGTTAGGTTTAGGTTTAGGATATGTTTTAGAGTTTGAGCTATGTTAAGCGCTAGGGCAAGGTTTAGGGTTAGGGTTAGGTCTAGGTTATAGTTATGGTTAGGGTCAAGGTTATTGTTAAGGTTAGGGTTACTGTTATCATTAGTTTTAGGGTATTTCATAGGTTTGATGTCATGTTAGGGTTAGGGTTAGGGTTAGGTTTCGGCTTAAGGTTAGGGTTAGGGATAAGTTTAGGATTAGGTTTAGGTTATGGTTAGGGTTTGATCAAGGGTTATCTCTATGACAAGGGTTAGGTTTATAGTTATGTCTAGGGTTAGGGTTAGGGTAGATTTAAGGTAAGGGCTAGGGTTATCATCAGGGTTAGAGTTAGGGTTAGGGTAATGGGTAAGGTTAGATATAAGGTTATATATATATATATATATATATATATATATATATATATATATATATATATATATAAAAAATTAGATATAAGGTTAGATATTGGTCTAGTGTTTGCATTAGGTTTAGGCCTAGTTTTAGACTTAGGTTTAGGTTTGGGGATAGGGTTAGGTTTAGGGGAAGGGATGGGGTTATAGCTAGTTTGGGGGCCAGGTCCAAAGTTAGAATTTTGGTTAGGGATAGATTTAAGGTTTGGTTTTGTTATAAGGCTTGGTTTAGGGCTAGGATGAGGGCTAGGGTTTGTTTTAGGGTTATTGCAAGAATTAGGGCTAGGGTTAGTATCAGGTCTAGGCTTATGTTAGGGATAGATTGACGGTTAGATTTATGGCTAGGTCTAGTCTAAAGGTTAGGTTTAGAGTAAGGGTCAGGGTTAGAGCTAGGGATATTATTAGGGTTAGAATTTGGTTTCAGGTTTTTTTAGGTTAGGGTTTAGATTTAGAGCTTGAATTAGCATTTGTGTTTGTTTAGGATAATGTTGGCTTAGGTTTAGGGTTCATGTTAGGTGTAGGTTAATTGATAGGGTTAGAGTAAGCAAAAGGGTTAGAGTTGGGTCTAGGGGTATCTTTCAGGTTATGGTCGTGCTTAGGGTAATGGATAGGGTTAGGGCTAGGGTTATGGTTAGTATTAGGGCTAGAGTTAGGGTTAGGCTTAGGGTTTGGGTTAGGTTTAGTTTTATGGTATGGATTAGAGTTTGATGTAGGGTTAGCACTAGGGCAAATTTTAGGGTTAGGGTTAGGTCTAGGATATAGTTATGGTTAGGGTCAAGGTTAGGGTTAAGTTTAGGGCCAGGGTTATCATTAGGTTGAGGGTATTGGATAGGGTTTGATGGCATGTTAGGGTTAGGGTTAGGGTTTGGCTTAAGGTTAGGGTTAGGTATAAGTTTAGGCTTAGATTTAGGGTAATACTTAGGGTTTGAGCAAGGGTTACTCTATAGCAAGGGTTAGGTTTATGGTTATGTTTAGGGCTAGGGTTTCAGTACATATAGGGTAAGGGCTAGAGTGATCATCAGGGTTAGAGTTAGGGTTAGGGTAATGGGTAGGCTTAGAGCTAGGGTTAGGGATAGGGTTAAGTTTAACATTAGGGCTAGGGATAAGGCTAGGTTTAGGTTTATGCCATGGGTTAGTGTTAGGGTTAGGTTAAGTTTAAGGGTTAGGGATTGAGCTAGTGTTTTGACTAGGATGAGCATTAGGGTTAGATTCAGTGTGAGGGTTAGGGATAGGGTTAGAATTAGGGTTAGGTTTAGGGTAATGGATAGAGTTAGAGGTAGATTTTGGCCTATGGTGATGGCTAGTTTCAGGTTTGGTGATATGGTAAGGTCTAGTGTAAGGGTTATGCTTTTTATTAGGATAAGGTTTAGAGTTAGGGTTTGTGTTAGCATAAGGGTCAAGGTTCTGGTTAGGGTTAGGTTTATTGTTAGGTCCAGCATTAGGACTAGGGTTTGGTCTAGGGGTTTGGTTAGTGTTTTGGTTAGGTTAAGGGTTATTATTAGGGCTAGGCCTAAGTTTTTGTTTAAGGCTAGGCATAGAGTTATCACTAGATGAAGGATTAAGTATAGGTCTAGGTCTAGTGTTAGGGTTAGGTTTAGGTATAAGGTTACAGGTAGTGCCAATGTTAGTGGTCAGTTTATGTTTAGGGTCAGGCTTAGAACTATGTTTAGTGTTAGGGTCAGAATAAGGGTGAGGTTTAGGGTTAGGGTTTGGGATAGTGATAGAGCTTGATTGAGGGTTAGGGTTAGGAATTGTAATAGAGTTAGGTTTTGGGTTATGCTAAGAATTAGGTTTAGGACTAGGGTAGCTTTAGGGTTAAAGTTTGGCTTAGGGTAAGGGATAGGGTTAGTGCTAGTGTTAGGGTTAGGGTCAGGGTTAGGGTTAGGGCTAGGGTTAGGTTTAGGATTAGGGTTAAAGTTTGAGTTAGAGCTTGGATTAGGGCTAGGCTAGGTTTTGTGTTAGCTTTAGGGCTACAGCTATTGTAAGATCTAGGGTTAAAATTAAGACTAATTTTATGCTTAGTTATATGTCTAGGTTGAGTGTTTGGTTAGGTTTAGGGTTAGGGTTATATTTAGGGTAATGGATAGGTTAGGGTTAGCGAATGCATTAGGGTTAGGCCAAGGGTTAGCATTAGGTTTAGGAATAGGGTTAGGGTTAGGGTAATGGATAGGGTTAGAGCTAGGTTAGGGCTAGGGTTATGGTTAGTGTTAGGGTTAGGTTTAGTGCTAGATTTAGGGTTAGTGCAAGGATTAAAGTTAGGGTTAGGTTTAGGGTAAGGGTTACGTCTTGGTTTATGTTTAGATTTAGGGATAAAACTAGGGTTGGGGCACTCATTAGGGCTAGATTTTGGGTAACATTAGCACTAGCGTTAGGGATACAGCTAATGTAAGAACTAGGGTTATGATTAGGGCTAATGTTAGGGTTACAGTTAGGGCTAAGTCTAGTTTTATGGTTAGGTTTAAGTTCAGGGTGATGTTTTGATCTAGGGTTAGTATTAGGTTCAGAGTCAGGGTCAGGGTTAGTTTTAGGGTTGGGGATAGGACTTGAATTAGGGGTAGGCTTAGGGATAGATGTAGAATTAGGATTTGGTTTAGGTTAGGGGTTAGAGTTACTGCTATGGCTCATTATGTTTTAGGGCTAAGGCAAAAGTTAAGTGTAGTTTTATGATTAATGTTAGTGTTATTGCTAGTGATAGGGCGAGTTTAGGCTTAGGGGTACATTTAGAGTTATGGGATACCATCTCACTCCAGTAAGATTGGCAGCCATTATGAAGTCAAACAACAACAAGTGCTGGCGAGGATGTGGGGAAAAGGGTACACTTGTACATTGCTGGTGGGACTGCAAATTGATGTGGCCAATTTGGAAAGCAGTATGGAGATTCCTTCGAAAGCTGGGAATGGAACCACCATTTGACCCAGCTATTGCCCTTCTCAGACTATTCCCTGAAGACCTTAAAAGAACGTACTATAGGGATACTGCTACATCAATGTTCATAGCAGCACAATTCCCAATAGCTAGACTGTGGAACCAACCTAGATGTCCTTCAATAGATGAATGGATTAAAAAATGTGGCATTTATACACAATGGAGTATTACTCTGCACTAAAAAAATGACAAAATCATGGAATTTGCAGCGAAATGGATGGCACTAGAGCAGATTATGCTAAGTGAAGCTAGCCAATCCCTAAAAAACAAATGCCAAATGTTATCGTTGATATAAGGAGAGCAACTAAGAGCAGAATAGGGAGGAAGAGCATGAGAAGAAGATGACCATTAAACAGGGTCGAGGGGGGGAGGGAAAGAGAGAGACAAGGGAAATTGCATGGTAAAGGAAGGAGACCCTCATTGTTATACAAAATTACATATAAGAGGAAGTGAGGGGAAAGGGGGGAAAACAAGAGAGAGAAATGAATTACAGTTGATGGGGTAGAGAGAGAAGATGGGAGGAGAGGGGAAGGGAGGGGAGGGGGGATACTAGAGGATAGGAAGGGCAGCAGAATACTACAGACACTAGTATGGCAATATGTAAAAAAGTGGATGTGGAACCGATGTGAATCTGCAATATGTATACAGGGTAAAAATGGGAGATCATAATCTTCTTAAATCAAATGTATGAAATATGATATGTCAAGAGCTTTGTAAAGTTTTTAACAACAAATAATAAAAAAAGAAAAGAAATAGAGTTATGGTTAATTCTAGGGCTAGGGTTTTGACTAGGGTTAGGGCTAAGGTTAGTCTAGTGTATGGGTTTCAGTAAGGGATACGGTTAGAACTAGGAATAGAGCTAGGGCGATAGAGTTAATCTTAAGGCTATGGTCAGGGTTAAGTTTAGGGCTAAATTAGGGCTAACAATATGTCTAGGATTGGTGCTAGTGTTAGGCCTAGGGTTAGGGTTATGTTTAGGATTAGGTATAGGGTTAGGTTTAGGGGAAAGCATGGGGTTATAACTAGATGTAGGGTTAGGGTGATGATTAGAATTAGGTTTAGGTCTAGGGTTAGGTTTGTGTTAGATTTAAGGCTAGATTTGGGATTAGGATGAGGGCTAGGGTTTGTGTTAGGGATAAGGCAAGTTTTAGGGATAGGGACAATGCCAGGTTTAGGGTTATGGATAGGGATAGTTATAGTGTTAGGTTCATGGCTAAGTCTTATATTAGGTTTTATGGTAAGGGCCAGTTTAATAGTAAGTTGTAATTTTAGGGTCAGGATCAGGTTTCGGGTTTGTGTTAGTTTAATTATTAGGGTTATGGCACAAATTACCGTTAGGTTTAGAATTAGGGTTAGGTTTATGGATAGGTTTGAGTTTAGGATTCAGGTTAAGATTAGGGTAATGGGTAAGGTTAGGGTTTGCGATAGGCTTAGGGTTAGGCCTAGGGTTAGCATTTGGATTAGGGTTATTGTTAGGGTAATGAATAGCATTAGAGCTAGGGTTAGGGCTAGGGTTTTGGATAGGATTAGGGCTAGAGTTAGGGTAAGTGTTAGGGCTAGGGATAGGGTTAGTGTTTGGGTTTGGTTTTGGGTACAGGTTTGATTTGGAGCTAGGGGTCAGAGCTAAAGTGAGGGTTAGGTTTAGGATTATGTCTAGGTTTGGATTTATGGTTAATGTTAGGGTTGGTGTTAGGGTTAGGACTAAGGTTATCTTTAGAGTTAGGGTAATGGATAGAGTTAGATTTCAGGTTACGGTTAGGGATAGTTATATGTTTATGGTTTGTGTTAGGGTTTAGGATAGGGTTAGTGTTAGAGAAAGGGTTAGGGTTTTATCTAGGGTGAAGGCTATGATGAGGGTTAGGTTTAGGGTTAGGTCTAGGAATAGGTTTACAATTAGGATTAGAGCTAGGGTTATCATCAGGGTTAAGTTTCGGTTTAGGGTAATGGATAAATTTAGAGATAGTATTATTCCTATTGTTAAGATTATAATTAGGGCTAGGATTAGGATTAGGTTTAGGGATAGGGCTAGGGTTATTTTTAGGGTTCTGGTTTTGGGTTTTATCTATAGTTAGGTCTAAGGTGAGGGTTAGGGTTAGCATGAGGATTAGACGTATGGTAAGGGATAAGGTTAGGTTAGGGTTAGGGTTACACTTTGGGCTAGATTTAGGCCTAGGATTAGGACTTGGTTTTGTGTTAGGTTTAGAGCTAGTTTTAGTGCTATGATAAAGTAAGGGTTATGTTTACGGTTATGGCTAGTCCTAGTGTTAGGTTTAGGTTTCGGTTAGGATCAGTTTTATAGCTAGAGTTAGTGTTAGTGTAAGAGTCTGTGTTTGGATTAGGGTTAGGGTTAGGGCGAGAGCCAGAATTAGGATTGGTTAGGTGTAGGGGTAAGGTGACTTTTTGGCTCAGGTTAAGGTTTATCATTAGAGCTAGGGCTAGGTTTTTGTTTAGGTCTTGGTTAAAGATATGGCTATATTTAGTATTAGGAGTAATCTAGGGCTAGTGTTAGAGTTAGGTTTAGATATAGGGTTATGGGTAGGGCTAGTGTTAGGGTTTGATTTAGGTTCATGGTCAGAATAAGGGTCAGAGTTAGGATTAGGATTTGGGTTATGGTTATAACAAGAATGAAGGCTAGGGTTAGGACTAGTAATAGGGTTAGGGTTTGGGTTAGACTAAGGATTAGTTTTAGGACTAGGGTTAGCATTATTGTTGGGGTTTGGCTAGGGTAAAGGATAAGGTTAGAGCTACGATTAGAGCTAGGGTTCAGGTTTGGGTTATGGCTAGTGTTAGGGTTAGAGTTAGGGTGAAAGCTAGGTTTAGGTCTCAGATTTGGGCTAGGTTTTGGTTAGTATTAGGTTAAAGTTACGGCTAATTTATGATCTAGGGTTATTATTAGAACTAGTTTTAGAATTAGGGTTAAGACTAGGTCTAGTGTTAGGGTAAGGGTTGGGTTTAGGGTGATGTTTAGAGGTAGAGTTAGTGTTAAAGTCACAGACAGGTTCAGGGGTATTTTTAGGGTTAATATGCGGACTCGAATTAGGGCTACGCTTAGGGATAGAGGTAAGGTTAGGGTTTGGTTTAGGTAAAAGTTTAAGGTTAGTGTTATTGCTCAGTATTGTTTAGGGCTAATCCTATGGTTAGGGCTTGTTTTAGGATTAGCATTAGGGTTAGGGCTAGTGTTTAGGGTTAGGTTTAGGTGTAGGATTAGGGTTAGATTTAGAGTTAGGTTTAGATATAGGGTTAGAGTAAGGTGTAAGGTTAGGGCTAGAGTTATTCTAGGCTATGGCTAGGAATAAGGTTAAAGTAAGTGTTAGGGTTAAAATTGGGGCTGGGACTAGGGCGAGAGTTATAGTTAGTCTTAAAGCTAAGGTTATGGTTAGGTTTAGGATTAGGGCTTGGGCTAGTGTTAGGGTTAGTCCTAAGGTTAAGGTTAGGGCTAGGGTTGTGTTAGGGTCAGGGTTTGGGTTATGTTTAGGGTAAGCAGTGGGGTTATAACTAGGTTTAGGTCTAAGGAAAATGTTAAAATTAGGGTTAGGTTATGATTAAGTCTAGGTTTGGGGCTAGGATGACAGCTAGTGTTCGTGTTAGTGTTAGGGATAGGATTAGGGCTAGGGCTAATGTCAGGTCTAAGGTTACGTTTAGGGATAGGTTTCGGGTTATGTTCATGGTTAGGTCTTGTAAGGGTTAGATTTATGGTAAGGGTCAAGTTTACAGCTATGTGTATTAGTATGGTCAGTGTACGGCTTAAGGATTTGTTTAGGTTAAGGTTTAGGTTTTGGGCTCGAATTAGCATTAGGGTTAGAGTTAGGGTTAGGGTAATGATTAGGCTTAGGATTAGAGTTCAAGTTAGTTTTAGGGTAATAAATAGGTTTAGAGATTGCGATATAGTTGGGTTAAGCCTGGGTTAGCATTAGGGTTAGGATTATCGTTATGGTAATAAATAGAATTAGAGCTAGTGTTAGGGCTAGGGTTATGGTTAGGATTAGGGCTAGAGTTAGGATAGCTGATATTATTAGATCTATGTTTCAGGCTATGGTTAAGTTTAGGATTAGGGTAGTGTTTTGTTAGGGTTTGGGATAGGGGTAGGGTTATGTTAAGGGTAGTGGTTAGGCTTTAAACTAGGATTAGGTCTAAAGCGAGGCTTAGGGTTAAGGTTAGGACTAGGGTTAGGTTTAGAGTTACACTTAGGGCTATGTTCAGGCCTAGGATTAGGGCTAGATTTTGTATTAGTTTAGGCCTAGGGTTAGGGCCATGGATAATGTAAGAGCTAGGGTTATGGTTAGGGCTACTTTTAGGGTTATGGTCTTGGCTAGGTGTAGTGCTATGATTAGGTTTTGGGTTAGGACGAGCTTTGGAGCTAGGATTATGTTAGGGTCAGGGCCAGGGTTCAGGTTAGAGTTAGTGTTGTGGTTAGTGTGAGAATTAGGACTAGGGTCAGGTCTAGGGGTAGGGTTAGTGTTTGGGTTAGGGTGTTTTGGGTTATTGTTAGGGCTACGGCTAGGTTGTTGTTTAGGTCTAGGGCTAGAGATATGGCTAGATTTAAAATTAGGTTTAAGTATAGGGTTAGTGTTAGGTTTAGGTTTATGTATATGATTACCATTAGGGCTAATGTTAGGTTTCGGTTTCAGGTTAGGGTCAGGTTTAGACCTATGGTTAGTGTTAGGGTCAGTATAAGTGTTAGGGTTAGGATTTGGGTTTGTGTTAGTTTTAGAGCTAGAATGTTGGTTAGGGTTAGGACTACTAATTGGGCTAGGGTTTGGGTTAGGCTGTGGATTAGGGTTTGCATTATGTTTTGGATTTAGCTTAAGGTAATGGATAGGGTAAGAGCTAGGTTTAGAGTTAGGGTTAGGGTATGGGTTAGGCTAGTTTTAGGTTTAGGGTTAAAACTACTGTTAGCCCTCAGATTAGGGCCAGGTTTTGGGTTAGGTTGGGGCTAGTGTGAGGCCTACAACTAATGTATGAACCAAAGTTGTAATTAGGGCTACATTTTTGGGTAAGTGTTACAGCTAGGTCAAGTGTTAGGGTTAGGGTTAGCATTAGCATTATGTCTAGAGCTAGCATTAGTGTTAGGGTTAGGGTCAGTGTTCAGGTTATAGTTAGGGTTAGGGTTAAACCTAGAATTATCACTAGAGTTAGGTCTAGGGGTAGGATTAGTGTTTGTGTTAGGTTAAGCTTTATAATTAGGGCTAGGGCTAAATTTTTGTTTATGTTTAGGGCTAGAGATATGGCTAGATTTAGGATTAGGTTTAGGTCTAGGGCTAGTGTTAGGGTTAGGTTTAGGTATAGGTTTAATGCTAGTGCTAGTATTAGGGTTTGGTTTATGATTAGGGTCAATTATAGACACACAGATATCATTAGGTTCAGAATAAGTGTCAGGGTTAGGATTAGTGTTTGGGTTACGGTTAGAGCTAGAATGAGGGCTATGGTTAGGACTAGTAATAGGGTTATGGTTTAGTTTAGGCTAAGGGTTAGGCCTAAGGTTAGCATTAGGGTTAGGGTTAGCTTAGGGTAAGGGATATGATTAGAGCTTGGATTAGGGCTATGTTTAGGGTTAGGGTTATGGCTAGTGTTAGGTTTAGGTTTAGGGTTAAAGCTAGGGTTAGGTCTTGCATTAAGGCTAGGTTTGGTTAGAGTTAGGGCTAGCTTTAGAGTTTTGGCCAATATATGGACTAGGGTTATGATTTGGGCTAGTTGTAGGATTAGGTTTAGGATTAGGTTTAGTGGTAGGGTTAAGTATAACGTTAGGATGATGTTTAGAGCTAGAATTAGTGCTAGGGTCAAATTCAAGGTCAGAGTAGTTTTAGGATTAGGGTTTGGACTCGAATTAGGGCTAGGGTTAGGGCTAGCTGTAGGGTTAGGTTTTGGTTTAGGTGAAGTTTTAAAGTTAGGGTTATGGCTCGGTTATGTTTTCGGGCTAGGGCTATGGTTAGGGCTTCTTTTAGTCTTAGCATTAGGTTTAGGGCTAGTGTTAGGTTTAGTTTTAGGCTTAGGGTTAAAGATAGAATTAGATTTAGGATTAAATCTAGGGTTAGGTCTAGGCCTAAGGATAAGGCTACTGTTAGGTCTTGGTTTATGGCTAGAATTAGGGTTATGGTAAGGGATAGGGTTAGAACTAGCAATAGGTCTAGGGTGAGAGTGAGAGTTAGTCTTATGGCTAAGCTTAGTGTTTGGTTAGGTATAGGGTTTAATTAGAGCTAGGAATAGGGCTAGGTTTATGGTTATGTTTAGGACTAGGTTTAGTTTTAGGCTTAGGGTTAGGTTTAGTGTAAGCAATGAACTTAGAGCTAGGGATAGGGCTAGGGTAAAGTTAGAATTAGGTTTTGGGCTAGGGTTTTATTAGAGTTATTATTAAGGCTAGGTTAAGGGCTAGATGAGGACTAGGGTTTCTGGTAGGGTTAGGGCTAGGATGAGTGTTAGGGCGAATGTCAGGTCTAGGGTTATGGTTAGGGATAGTTTTAGGGTTAGGTTTATGGCTATGTTTAGTGTAAATATTAGGTTTAGAGTAGGGGTCAAATTTAGAGTTAGGGGTATTATTAGGGTTAGGGTCATGTTTAGTGTTTTGTTTAGGTTAGAGTTAGAGTTTAGGGTTAGGGCTCGAATTAGCGTTAGGTTTTGGGTTAGGGTAATGATAGGGTTTTACTTATTGTTCAGGTTAGATTTAGCATAATGGATAGTGTTACGGTTATGGATAGGGTTAGATTTAGGCCTAGGGTTAGCATTATAATTAGGGTTATGCTTATGGTAATTGATAGGGTTAGAGCTAAATTTAGGGCTAGGGTTATGGATAGGATTAAGGTTAGGATTAGGGTTAGAGTTATGGGTTTTGTTTGTGTTAAGGTTAGGGCTAGAATTACGGCCAGGGCAAATGTCAGGCCTAGGGTTATGGTTACGCATAGTTTTAAGGTTGAGTTTATGGCTAGGTCTAGTATAAGGGTTAGGTTTAGGGGTAGGATGAGGGTTAGAGCTAGATATATTATCACGGGAAGGGTCAGAGTTAGGTTTCGGGTTGGGTTAATTTTTAGGGTTAGGGCTTGAATTAGCATTAGGGTTAGGGTTAGGGTAATGATAGGGTTAAGTTTAGGGTTCAGGTTAGGTTTAGGTTAATGGAATAAGTTAGGGTTAGGGATAAGTTTAGAGTTAGGCCTAGGGTTACCATTAGAGTTATGGTTATGGTTAGGGTAATGGATAGGATTAGAGCTAGCAATAGGGCTACGATTATGGTTAGAATTCTGACTAGTGCTAGGGTAAGGTTTAGGGCTATGTTCTGGTTTAGGGTTAGGTTTAGGGTTATGGTTAAAGCTACCATTGAGGTTCGGATTAGGGATTGATTTGGGGTTTGGTTAGGGCTAGGATTAAAGCTTTGACTAATGTATGAACTACTGTTGCAAATAGTGCTAGTTCTAGGGTTAGGGTTAGGGCTAGGTGTAGTGTTATGGTTAGGTTTAGGGTTAGGGTGATGTTTAGAGCAAGTGTCACTGTTAGGGTTATGGTTAGAACTCGAATTAGGGCTTAAGTTAGTTCTAGTTGTGTGGTTAGGGTTTGGTTTATGTTAAGGGTTAGGGATATAGGTTGGTTTTGTTTTAGGGCTATGGCTACGGTTACAGCTAGATTATGGATTAACATCAGGGTTAGGGCTAGTGTTAGGTTGAGGTTTAGGCTTCGGTTTAGGGTTAGGCTTAGAGTTAGGGTTAGATTTAGGGTTAAGGCTAGGGCTAGGTCTAGGGTTAGGGTGAAGGTTAGTGTTATGGTAACGAATATGGTTAGAATTACAGATATGGCTTTGTCGAGAATTACAGTTAGTCATAATAGTTGTCTTAGGGTTATGGTTATGGTTAGAATTAGGGCTCAATTAGGGCTAGGGTTAGGGCTAGGGTTAAGGCTAAATTAGGGCTAGGATTAGGGCTTGATTTATGGTTATGGTTAGAGCTAAATTAGGGCTAAAATTAGAGCTAGGCTTAGGGTTAGGGTTAGGGCCAAATTAGGGCTAGTATTAAGGATAGGGTTAGTGTTAGGGTTAGACCAAGGGGTTGGGTTAGAGTTAGGGTTAGCATTGGTGTTAAGGTTAAGTTTAGGGGAATTGGTGGCGTTATATCTAGCTTTAAGGCTAGGGTGAGTGTTAGAATTAGGATTAGGCCTAGGGTTATGGTTCACGTTAGAATTAAGGCTAGGATTAGGGCTAGGTTAAGGGCTAGAGTTTCTGTTAGGGTTATGGCTACCACCAGGTCTAGGGCTAATATCAGGTCTAGGGTTAATGTTAAGGATATTTTTTAGGGTTAGGTTATGGCTAGGTCTAGTGTAAGCGTTAAGTGTAGTTAAAGGTCAGCTTTAGGGCTAGGTTTTTATTAGGGTTACAGTCAGTGTCAGGGTTAGCATTTGGTTTAGCTATAGGGTTAGGGATAAGGCTCGAATTAGCATTAGGGTTAGCTTTAGGGTTAGGGTAATGGATAGAGTTTAGTTTAGGTTTAGGGTAATGTATGGGTTAGGTTTAGCAATCGGATAGGGTTAGTGTTAGGGTGAGACCAAGGGGTTGGGCTAGAGTTAGTGTTAGCATTGGTGTTAAGGTTAAGTTTAGGGGAATTGGTGGGGTTATATCTAGCTTTAGGGCTAGGGTGAGTGTTTAGTTAGGTTTAGAGTTATGTTTAGTTTAATGGATAGTTTTATAGCTAGGTTTAGGGCTAGGTTATGGTTTCATTTAAGTCTAGGATTAGGGCTAGGTTTAAGGATAGGGCTAGCATGTGATTTAGGGTAAGTTTTAGGGTTAATGTAAGTGTTAAGTTTAGGGCTAGGGTTATAGTTAAGTTAGGGTAAGGTTTAGTGTTTGAGCTAGGGTTAGGGCTAGGGTAAGGGTTAAGTTTAAGTTTAGGTCTAGGTTTACATTGATGGTTAGAGTTAGATTTAGTGTTAGGGATGGGGTTTAATTAGGGTTAGGGTTAATGTTAGAGTAATGGATATGGTTAGAGCTAAATTTCAGGCTAGGTTTAATGATAGGATTAGGGCTAGGGTTATGGTTAGGGTTTAGGATAGAGCTAGGGTTATGTTTAGTGTAAGGGTTATGCTTTGAGCTAGGGTTAGTTCTAAGGCGAGGCTTAGGTTAGGGCTAGGTTTACCGCTAGGGTAGGCGGAGTGTTACTCTTAGAGCTAAGTTTAGGCCTAGGATTAGGGCTAGGTTTTATGTTAGGTTTAGGGCTAAGGTTAGGACTATGGGCAATGTAAGTGCTAGGGTTATGTTTAGGGCTAGTTTTAGGGTTAGGTTGTGGCTAGGCCTAGTGTTAAGTCTAGGTTTTGGGTTAGTTTCAGATTTAAACCTAGGTTCCGTGTTAGAATCAGGGTTAGTTTTTAGGATAGTGTTTTGGTTAGGGTTAGAGCCAGAATTAGCACTAGGTTTAGGTCTAGGGGTAGTGTAAGTGTTCGGTTTAGGTTAAGGGTTATTGTTAGGGCTAGTGCTAGGTTTTTCTTTTGGTCTATGGCTAGAGTTATAGCTATATTTAGGATTAGCTTGTGGTCTAGGTCTAGTGTTAGGCTTAGGTATAGGTATAGGGTTACCAGTAGGGCTAGTGTTAGGATTTGGTTTAGGGTTAGGGTCAGGTTTAGACCTAGGGTTATTTTAGTGTCATATGAGGATCAGGGTTAGGTTTAGAGGTAGAATTAGGGTTAGGGTTAAGACTAGTATTATGGTTAGAGTTTAAGTTAGGCTAAGGATTAAGATTAAAACTAGGGTTAGCATTTTTGTTAGGGTTTGGCTTAGTGTAAAGAATAGTGTTAGATTTAGTGTTAGGGCTAGTGTTAGGGTTAGGTTAGGGCTAGTATTACAGTTAAAGCTAAAGTTAGGGCTCGTATTAGGGATAGAATTTGTATTAGGGTTAGGGCTACGTTAGGACAATGACTAATGTATGAACTAGGGTTTTGATTAAGGCTAATTTTAGGGTTAGGTTAAGGCTAGATATAGTGTTAGGGTTAATTTAAGATTACGGTGATATTTAGAGCTAGGATTAGTTTCAGGGTCAGTGTCAGGGTCAAGGTTAGTTTCAGAGTTAGTTTTAGGGTTAGTTCTAGTGTTAGGGTTTGATTTAGGTTAAGGGTTAGGATTAGGGCTATGGCTTGTTTTTGGTTTATGGCTAGGGCTAGAGCTAGGGAAAGTTTTAGGATTAGTGTTATGGTTAGGGGTAGTGATAGGTTTGGGTTTAGGCTTATTGTTACAATTAAATTTAGAGTTAGGTTTAGATTTAGACTTAGGCTTAGATCTACTATTTGAATTAAGGCTAAGGATAGAACTAGGGCTAGGGCTAGGGCAAGAGTTAGAATTAGTCTTATGGCTAGGTTTATGGTTACAATAAGGTTAACAAAGGCTAGGATTAGCACTAGGCTTTGTGTTAGGCCTAGGTTTAGGGCGATGTTTAGGGTTAGGTTTAGGGTTATGGTTAGTTTTGGGGTACAGGATGAGGTTTTAGGTAGTTTTAGGGCTAGGGTGAGGAGAGGAATTAGGGTTGGGGCTCGGGTTATGTTTCAGGCTAGGATTAAGCCTAGGTTTAGGGCTATAATTATGGCTAGGGCTAATTTCAGGTCTAGTGTTATGGTTAAAAATAGTTTTAGGGTTAGGTTTATGGCTACGTCTAGTATAAGGTTTAGGTTTAGGTTTAGGGTCAGGTTTAGAGCAAAGCGTACTATTAGGGTCAGTGTCACAATTAGTGTTTTGGATAGGTTAAGGTTTAATGTTAGGTCTCAAATTAGCATTAGAGTTAGTTTTAGGAACAGATAGTGTTAGGTTTAGGTTTTAAGTTTAGGTTTAGGGTAATGAATAGGGTTAGGATTAGGGATACGGTTAGGTTTAGGCCCAGGTTTAGCATTAGGGTTAGGATTATGATTGGGTAATGGATAGGGTTAGAGATAGGGGTACAGCTAGCATTATTGTTATGATTATTGATAGGGTTAGGCTTAGGGTTAGTGTTAGGTTTAAATCTAGGGTTACCGCTAGGGTTATAATTATGATTAGTGATAGGGTTAAGATTAAGTGTAAATCTAGGGATGGTGCTTGGAATAAGGCTAAGTTTTGGTTTCCAGTTAAGTCTAGTTTTAGGGTTACGACTAATGTTAGTACCAGGGTTGCGATTAGGGCTAATTTTAGGGTTAGGGTTAGGGCTAGGTCTATTGTTAGGTTTAGGTATAGGGTTAGTGTGATGTTTAGAGCTAGGGATAGTGTTAAGGTTAGAGTCAGGGTCAGGGTTAGCTTTAGGGTTTGTTTTTAAAACTCGAATTAGGGCTAGAGTTATGGCTAAGTGAAGGGTTAGGGTTTAGTTTATATTAATGGTTAGGGTTAGGTCTATGGCTTGGTTTTGTTTTAGGTCTAGGATTAGTGCTAGTTTTAGGATTATCCTTAAGGTTAAGGCTAGTGTTATGTTTAGGTTTAGGCTAAAGTTTAGAGTTAGATTTAGTGTTAGATTTGGGGTTGGTGCTAGGGCTTTGAATAAGGCTAGTGTTAGACTTATGATTTGGGCTAGGATTCGGGTTCCATTAAAATATAGGTTTAGAAATAGGTTTAGGACTAACGTGAGACTTAGAGTTAGTCTCTGGGCTAGGGTTAGAGTTAAGGTTAGGAATAGGGCTAAATTAGGTCTAAGATCAGGGCTAGGGTTAGGGTTAGGATTAAGTCTAGGGTTAAGATTATAGTTATAATTAAGGCTATGTTTAGGGCTAGAATAAGGGCTAGGGTTTGTGTTAGGGTTAGGGCTTGTATCATGGCTAGGGCTAATATCAGATCTAGGGATATGCTTAAGGATACTTTTAGGGTTGGTTTTATAGCTAAGTCTAGTGTAATGGTTAGGTATAAGGTAAGAGTGAGGTTTAGAGCTAGGGAAATTATTAGTCTCAGTGTCAGTGTTAGGGTTTGGTTTAGGTTTGAGTTTAGGGTTAGGGCTCAAATTAGCATTATGGTTAGGGTTAGGGTAATGATTGGATTAGGTCTAGTGTTCAGGGTAGGTTTAGGGTTATTAATAAGTTTGGGGATAGTGATATGTTTAGGGATAGGCCTAGGGTTAGCATTAGAGTAAGGGTTATGTTTATGGTAATGATACATTTAGACTTAAGGTTAAGGATAGAGTTATGGTTAGGACTAGGACTTGATTTAGGATTAGGGTGAGGGTTAGAACTAGGGTTAGGTTAATGTTTTATTTAGTGTAAGTGTTAGGTTCTGAACTATGGTTAGGGCTAGGCTGAGAATTAGGTTCAGAATTAGGTCTAAGAGATAGGATTACGGTAGTCTTTGTCTAGGGTTAGGGTTAGGGTTAGGATTATATGTAGGATTAGTTATAGGATCAGTAAAATTGTCAGAGTTAGAGTTAGGGTTTTGGATCGGGTTAGATCTAGAATGAGGACAAGGGAAATTACTATTAATAGGGTTAGTGTTTTGGCTAGCCTAAGGATTAGGGATAGGTCTAGGGTTACCCTTAGATTTAGAGTTTTGCTTAAGTAAGGGATTGGTTTAGAGCTAGGTTTAGGGCTATGGTTTTGGTTAGAGTTAGGGTTAAATCTAGGTTTAGGGCTCGAATTAGGGCTAGGTTTTGTGTTAGGGTTAGGGCTAGGTTAGGGCAATGGCTAATGTAAGAACTAGGGTTACCATTAGGGTTAGTTTTAGTGTTAGGGTATGGGTTAGGTTTAGTGTTAGGATTAGGTTTAAGGTTAGGGTGATATTTATAGCTAGGTTTTGTGTTAGGATGAGAGTCAGGGTCAGGCTTAGTTTTAGGGTCAGGGTTAGGTCTAGAATTAGGGCTAGGGTTACTGTTAGGGTTCGGTTTAAGGTAAGGGTGGTGTTTAGACCTAGGATGAGTGTTAGGATATGAGTCAGGGTCAGGGTTCGATTTAAGGTTGGGGTTAGGACTCAGACTAGGCCTAGGTTTAGGTCTAGTTGAAGTGTTAGGGTTTGGTTTAAGGTTAGAGCTAACGCTCGATTTTGTTTTAGTTCTAGGGTTAGGGTTAGGGCTAGTGTTAGTGTTAGACTTAGGCTTAGAGTTAGGGTTAAATTTAGAATTAGGGTTAGATCTAGGGTTAGTGCTAAAACTAAGGATAGGGCAAGGGTTATGGCTAGGTTCAGGGTTATGAAAAGGGATAGGGTTAGAACTAGTGATAGGGCTAGGGTGAGAGTTAGTTCTAGGGCTAGGGTTAGGGTTTGATAAAGGGCTAAATTGGGGCTAGGATTATGGCTAGGTTTAGTGTTTAATTTAAGCCTAGGGTTAGGGTTAGGGTTAGGGTTCAGTTCAGGGTTTAGTGTTAGAGACTAGAGTTAAGGTTTAGAGATAGGACAAATTTTGGTGTAATGGATGGCTTTATAGCTAGGTTTAGAGATAGTGTGAGGGTTATAATTATGGTTATGGCTGTGGTTAAAGTTAGGGTTATGTTTAAGTCTAGGTTTAAGGCTAGGATGAGGGCTAGGGTTCTTTCTTTTTCTAGGGCTTGGGCTACGATTAGTGCTAGGGCTAATTTCAGGTCCAGAATTATGGTTAAAGATAGTTTTAGGTTTAGGGTTATGGGTATGTCTAGTGTAAAGGTTAGATTTAGGGTTAGCATCAGGTTTAAAGCTAGGGGAATTATTAGGGTCAAGTTCTAGGTTAGGGTTTGGGATACGTTAAGATTTAAAGTTAGGGCTTGAATTAGCATTAGGCTTAGTGTTAGGGTTATGGTAGTGGATAAAGTTAGAAATCAGTATAGGGCTATGGTTATGATTAGGGCTAGGTTTTGGGTTTAGTTAGTGCTAGGGTTAGGGTTATGGCTAATGTAAGTACTAGGGTTATGATTACCACTAATTTTAGTGTTTTAGGGCTAGGTTTAGTGTTAGGTATAGGTTTAGGGTTAGGGTAATATTTAGACCTTGGGTTAGTGTTATGGTCTGAGTAAGGGTCAGGGTTAGTTTTAGGGTTTGTCTTAAAACTTGAATTGGGGCTGGTGTTAGGGCTAGGTGTAGGGAAGGGCTTGGTTTAGGTTAAGGGTTAGGGTTAGAGCTTTGGATCATTTTGATTTTAGGGCTAGGGTTAGGGTTAGGGCAATTTTTAGAATTAGTGTTAGGGTTCGGGATAGTGTTAGAATTAGGCTTAGGCTTCGGTTTAGGGTTAAATTTAGAGATAGGTTTTTATCTAAGGTTAGTGCTAGGGCTAATAATAGGGCAACGGTTAGTACTAGGATTTCGGATAGGGTTAGGTTCATAGGCAGGGATAGGATTAGAATGAGTGATAGGGCGAGTGTGAGAGTTAGAGTTATTTTTAGTGCTAGGTTTAGGGCTAAATTACAGCTAGCATTAGTGTTAGAGCTGGGGTTAGAGCTAGTTTCAGAATTAGCATCAGAATTAGGGCTAGTTTTAGGCTTAGGCATCGAGTTAGAGTTAGATTTAAAGTTAGGTTTCAATCTAGTGTAAAAACTAGGGCTAAGAATAGGGCACTTGTGACAACAAGTGTGAGGGTTAGAATTAGGGTTATGTTTAGGGAAAGGGATATGGTTTTGGCTAGGTTTAGGGCTAGGGCAAGAGTCAGTATTAGGGTTAGGGCTAGAGTTAAGGTTAGCGTTTTTATTTAGGCTAGGTTTATGGCTAGAATTAGGTTTAGGGATTGTGTTAGGCTTAGGGATAATATTAGGGCTTCTGGTAATGTCAGGTCTAGGATTATAGTTAGGGCTAGATTTACTGTTATGTTTATGGCTTGGTCCAGTGTAAGAATTAGGTTTAGGGTAAGATTCAGGTTTATGTCTAGGGTTATTTTTAGGGTGAGGGTCAGGGTTAGGGTTTGGTTAGTTTAGGGTTTAGGTTTAGGGTAATGACAGGGTTAGTTTTAGGGTTTAGGTTTGGTTTAGTGTAATGGATATTGTTAGGGTTAGGCCTAGAGTTAGCTTAAGGGTTAGGGTTATTGTTAGGTAATGGAATAGGTTTAGACCTAAGGTTAGGGCGAGGGTTATGTATAGCATTAGGGCTAGTTTTGGGTTAGGGTTAGGTTTAAGTTTAGGGTTAAAGCTAGGTTTTGGATTCGGTTTAAGGCTAGATTTTGGGTTAGTTTAGGGCTAGGGTTAAGGCTATGGATAATGTATGAAGTTGGGTTGTGATTAGAGCTAGATATAGGGTTCAGGGATACAGCTAGGTCTAGTGTTAGGTTGAGGTTTACGGTGATGATGATGTTTAGAGCCAGGGTTATTGTTAGGGTAAGAGTCAGGGTAAGGGTTAGTTTTCAGGTTAGAGTTAGGAATAGAATTAGGGATATGATTAGGGCTAGGTGTAGGGTTAGGGTTTGGTTTAGGTTAAGGTTTAGAGTTATGGCTATGGCTCAGTTTTGTTTTAGGACTAGGGCTACTGTTAGGGCTAGTTTTTGTATTATCATTAGCATTAGAGCTAGTGTTAGGTTTAGGTTTAGGCTTAGTGTTAGGGTTAGATTAAGAGTTAAATTTAGACTTAGAGTTAGGGTTAGATCTAGGGTTATGACCTGGGCTAAGATTAGGCCTAGGATTAGGGTTCTAGTAAGGGATAGGGTTAGAACTTGTGTTAGGGTCAGGGTGAGATTTAGAGTTAGTCTTTGACTAGGATTAACGTTAGAGATAGGGCTAAATTAGGGCTAAGATTAAGGCTAGGGTTAGTGTTAGGTTTAGGCCTAGGGTATGGGTTAGGGATAAAATTAAGGCTATGTTTAGGGCTAGGATAAGAACTAGGGTTTGTGCTAGGGTTAGGGCTAGGATTAAGGCTAGGGTTAATGTCAGGTCTAGGGTTAAGATTAGGAATAGTTTTAGGGTTAGGTTTATGGCTAGTGTAAGGGTTAGGTAGGGTAAGAGTCAGGTATATATCTAAGGGGATTATTAGAGTCACGGTCAGTGTTATACTTTGGTTTAGGTTTGAGGTTAGTGTTAGGACTCAAATTTGCATCTGGGTTAGGATTAGTGTAATGATTGGATTAGGTGTAGGGTTCAGGGTAGGTTTAGGGTAATTTTTAGGTTTGGGGAAAGTGATTGGGTTAGGTTTAAGCCTAGGATTAGCATTATGGTAAGGGTTATGTTTAGGGTAATGGATACAGTTAGAGTTAAGTTTAGGGCTAGGGTTATGGTTAGAATTAGGTCTTGTGTTAGGGTTAAGGTGATGGTTAGAAATAGGATTAGGTTATGGTTTTTTTTTTTTTTTTTTTAGTGTAAGGGTTAGGTTCTGAGCTATGGTTAGGGATAGCCTGAGAGTTAGGTTCAGAGTTAGGTGTAGGGATAGGATTATGGTAAATTTTGCATTAGGGTTGGCGTTAAGGTTAAACCTAGGTTTAGTGTTAGGGTCATAATAACGGTCAGGGTTAGGGTTAGGGTTTGGGATAGTGTTAGAGCTAAAATGAAGACTAAGGTGAGGAGTATAAATAGAGTTAGGGTTTTGGTTAGTCTAAGGACTAGGGATAGGTCTAGGATTACTCTTAGGTTTAGGGTTTCACTTAGAGTAAGGGATTGATTTAGATCTAGGGTTAGGGCTATGGTTAGGGTTAGAGTTAGAGTTAAAGCTAGGTTTAGGACTCAGTTTAGGGCTGGGTTTTTGTGTTAGGGATAGGGCTAGTATTAGGGCAACAGCTAATGTAAGAACAAAGGTTATCATTAGTGTTTGTTTTAGGGTTAGGGTTAGGGGTAGTTTGAGTGCTAGGGTTATGATTAAGTTTAGAGTGATATTTATAGCTATGGTTCTTGTTAGGAAAGGAGTCAGGGTCAGGGTTAGTTTTAGGGTTAGCATTAAGACTCAAATTAGTTAGTGTTTGTTTTGAGTTTAGGGCAGTGTTTAGATCTAGGTTGAGTGTTAGGATATGAGTCAGGTTCAGGATTAGTTTCAAGGTGAGGCTTAGAACTCGAATTAGGGTTAGGTTTAGGTCTACATGTAGTTTTAGTGTTTTGTTTAAGTTAAGGTTTTGGGTTAGGGCTATTGCTCGGTTTTGGTTTACTGCTAGGATTAGGGTTAGGGCTAGTTTTATGACTATCATTAGTGTTAGGGCTAGTGTTAGTGTTAGGCTTAGGCTTAGGTTTAAGGTTAGATTTAGAGTTAGGGTTAGGACTGGGACCAATTTTAGGGCAAGTGTTATGGCTAATGTTAGGTTTATGGTAGCAGATAGGGATAGAACTAGGGATAGGGCTAGGGCAAGAGTTAGAGTTAGTCTTAGGGCAAGGGTTAGGATAGGGTTAGAGATAGAGCTAAATTAGGCTAGGACTAGGATTAGGGCTAGGTTTTGTGTTTAGCTTAAGTCTAAGGTTAGGATTAGGGTTAGGTTTAAATTTAGGGTAAGGGATGACATTATAGGTAGGTTTAGAGGTAGGGTGAGGGTTAGAATTTGGGTTAGGTGTAGGGCTAGAGTTATGTTTAAGTCTAGGTTTAGGACTAGGATGAGGTCTAGGTGTGTTTTTAGGGTTAGGGCTAAGATTAGGGCTAGGGCTAATTTTAGTTCCAGAATTATGGATAAATATAGTTTTAGGGTTAAGTTTATGGCTACGTATAGGCTAAGGGTTAGGCATTGGGTTACGGTCATGTTTAGAGCTAGGGGTATTATTAGGGTCAAAGTATTGTTTAGGGTTTGGGATAGAATAAGATTCCAAGTTTGGATTTGAATTAGTTTTAGGATTAGGGTTAGGGTAATGATAGGGTTAGGTTTAGAATTCAGGTTAGTTTAGGGTAATGGAAGGGTTAGGATTTGAGATAGGGTAAAGTTTATCCCTAGGGTTATCATTATGGTTAAGGTTATGGCTATGTTAATGGATAGAGTTAGAGACCAGTTTAAGGCTAAAGTTATGGTTACAATTAGGGCTAGTGTTCGGGTTAGGTTAGGTTTAAAGCTAGGGTTAGGGCTCTAATGATGGATAGGTTTGGGGTTATGTTAATGCTAGGGTTAGGGTTACAGTTAATGTAAGTACTAGGTTTACAATTAGGGCTAGTTTTAGGGTTTTGTGCTAGGTTTAATGTTGGGGTTAGGTTTAGTGTTAGGGTAATATTTAGAGCTAGAAGTGATAGGGTCAGTGTCAGGTTCAGGGTTAGTTTTAGGGTTCAGCTTCTAACTCAACTTAGGGCTAGGTTTAGGTCTAGGTGTAAGGTTAGGGTTTGGTTTAGGTTAATGATTAGGGTTAGAGCTATGGCTCAGTTTTGTTTTAGGGCTAGGGTTAGCATTAGGGCTCATTTTAGTATTAGTTATTGTTTGGGCTAGTGTTAGGTTTAGGCTTAGGCTTCAGGTTAAGGCTAGATTTAGAGTTACGTTTTGCCTAAGGTTAGTGCTAAGGGTAAGCATAGGGAAAGGATTAGCACTAGGTTTAGGGGTAGGGTTAGGGTTATGGTAAGGGATAGGGTTAGAATGAGTGAAAGGGCTAGTCTGAGAGAGTTTGTCATAGGGCTAGGGTTAGGGCTTGTTTTAGGATTAGGCTTAGGCATTGAGTTAGGGTTAGATTTAGAGTTATATTTTGATCTAGAGTTCGTGCTAGGGCTAAGGATAAGGCAAGGGTTACCACTAGGGTTAGGGTTAGAGTTAGGGTTTAGTTTAGGGTAAGGGATGTGGTTATAGCTAGGCTTAGGGCAAGGGCGAGGGTTAGTATTAGGGTTAGAGCTAGGTTTAGGGTTAGGGTTATGATTAAAGCTATATTTAGGGCTATGATGAAGAATTGGATTTGTTTTAGGATTAGGGATAGTATTAGGGCTATTGCTAATGTCAGGTGTAGGGTTACAGTTAGGGATAGATTTAGTCTTAGGTTCATGGTTTGTTCCAGTGTAATGGTTAGGTTTTTTCTTAGGGTCAGGTTTAGATCTAGGGTTATTTTTAAAATCAGGGTCAGGATTAGGGTTTGGGTTAAGTTAGTGTTTGGGTGCAGGGCTCAAATTAGTGTTAGATTTAGGGTTAGGGTAATGACAGGGTTAGGTTTAGGATTTAGGTTTTTGTTTAATGTAATGTATAGGTTAAGGTTAGACCTAGGGTTATCAGAAGGGTTAGGGTTATTGTTAGGTTAATGGATAGGGTTATCCCTAAGGTTAGGGGTAGGGTTATGAATAGGATTAGGGCTAGTGTTTGGGTTAGGTTTAGGTTTAAGTTTAGGGTTAAAGCTAGGTTTAGGACTTGGATTAAGGCTAGGTTTTGGGTTAGGTTAGGGCTAGGGTTAAGTCTACCACTAATGTATGAATTAGGTTTATGATTACAGCTAGTTATAGGGTTAGAGTTACGTCTAGGTCTAGTGTTAATGTTAGGTTTATGGTGATTGCAATGTTTAGAGCCAGGGTTAATGTTAGGGTCAGAGTATGGGTCAGGGTTAGATTTTGGGTTTGGGTTTAGACTATATTTAGGGATAGTGTTAGGGCTAGATGTAGGGTTAGGGTTTGGTTTAGGTTAAGGGTAAGTTTAGGGCCATGACTTGGTTTTGTTTTAGGGCTAGGGGTAGGGTTACGTCTAGTTTTAAGATTAGTCTTAGGATTATGGCTAGTGTAAATGTGAGTTTTAGGCTTAGGTTAAAAGTTAGGGATACGAGTAGACTTATGCCTATATTTAGTCTTAGGGTTAGGGTTAAATTTAGAATTACGTTTAGATCTAGATTTTGTGATAGGGCTAAGTATAAGCATAGGCTAGGGTAGGCCTATGCTTAGGGCTATGTGTATGGTGATGGTAAGGGATAGGGTTAGAACTAGGTATAGGGCTAGTGTGAGAGTTAGAGTTAGTCTTAGGGGTAGGGTTAGGGTTAGGGATAGGGCTAAATTAGGGCTTGGATTAGGGCTAGGGTATGTGTTAGGTTTAGGCCTATGGTAAGGGCTAGGGTTAGTGTTAGGTTTAGGTTTAGGGTCAGGTTTAGGATAAGGAATGGGAATATAGCTAGTTTTAGGACTAGGGTGAGAATTAGGGTTAAGGTTAGGGTTAACATTAGGGTTAGGGTTATGATTAAGGCGTGGTTCATGGCTAGGATGTGGACTAAGTTTTGTATTAGGGTCAGGGCTAGGATTAGATCTAGGGCTAATGCCAGGACTCGGGTATGGTTAGGGATAGTTTTAGGGTTAGGTTTATGGCTAGGTCTATTGTAAAGTTTAGATTTCTTGTTAGGGTCAGGTTTACAGCTATGGGTATTATTAGAGTTAGGGTCAAGATTAGGGTTTGGGTTATGTTAAGGTTTAGTTTTAGGGCTCAAATTAATCTTATGTTTAGGGATTGGGTAATTACACAGTTAGGTTTAGCGTTCAGATTAGGTGTGGGTTAACAGGGTTAAGGCTCATGCTAGGATTAGGGTTTCACCTAGGGTTAGCAAAAGGATTATAGTTATCTTAGGGTAATGAGTAGGGTTAGAGCTACGGTTAGGACTAGAGTTATGGTTAGGATTAGGTCTAGGGTTAGGCTTAGGATTATAGTTAGGGCTAGGGTTATTGTTAGGGTTAGCTTTACTGTTATAGCTAAGGTAGGGCTTGGATTAGGGCCAGGTTTTGTGATAGGTTAGGGCTATGGCTAATGTAAGAACTAGTGAAATGATTAAGACTAGTTTTATGGTTAATGTTAGGGCTAGGTGTAGTTTTAGGGTTAGTTTTAGGGTTAGGGTGAAGTTTAGAGCTAGGGTTAGTGTTAGTGTTAGGGACAGTGTTCGGGTAGGATAATGGTTAGAGTTAAAGCCAGAATTAGGACTAGGGTAAGGTGTAGTGGTAAGGTTACATTTTGGGTTAGGTTAAGGGTTATTGTTAAGGCTAGGTCTATTTGGTCTTTAGGTCTAGAGCTATAGTTATGGCTAGATTTAGGATTAGGTTAAGGTCTAGGGCTAGTGCTAGTGTTAAGTTTAGGTATAAGTTTACCAGTAGGGCTAGTGTTAGTGTTTGGTTTAGGATTAGGTTTAGATTTAAACCTAAGATTAGGGTTAGGATAAGAATAATGGTCTGGGATAGGGTTAGGGTTTGGACTATGGTTAGATATAGAATTAAGGCTAGGGTTAGGACTAGTTATAGTGTTAGGTTTTGGTTAGGTTAAGGATTAGTGCTAAGAATATGGTTAGCATTAGGGTGAGGGTTTGGCTTAGGGTAAGGGATAGTGTTAGAGCTAAGGTTAGGACTAGGATTAGGCTTAGGTTTAGGGTTAAAGTTCGTGTTAGGGCTTGAATTAGGGCTAGTTTTTTGTTAGTATTAGGGCTAGTGTTATGGTTATGACTATTGTAAGATATAGGGTTATGATTTTGGTTAGTTTTAGGGTTAAGTTTAGGGCTAGGTCTAGTGTTAGGGTTAGGTTTAAAGTTAGGGTGATACTTAGAGCTAGGTTTAGTATTTGGATATGAGTCAGGATCATGGTTAGGTTTAGGGTTAGGGTTAGGTTTCAAATTAGGGCTAGAATTAGGGATCGAGTAGGGTTATTGTTTGGTCTAGGGTAAGGGTTAGTGTTAGGGGTTTGGCTCAGTTTTGAATAAGGGCTAGGGCTAGGGTTAGGCTAATTTTCGGAATGGCATTGGAGTTAGAGCTAGTTTCAGTGTTAGGCTCAGGCATCGGATTAGGCTTAGTTTTAGAGATAGGTTTCAATCTAGAATTAGTGCTATGGCAAGGTTTATGACTAGGGTTAGGGCTTGGTTTAGGGTTATGGTAAGAGATACGGTTAGAAGTAGTGGTAGGTCTTGTGTGAGAATTATAGTTAGTCTTAATTCTAGGGTTAGGTTTAGGTTTAAGAATAGGGCTATATTAGGACTAGGATTAGCGCTAGGTTTAATGTTATGGTTAGGGCTATAGTTAGGGTTATGATTAGGGCTAGGGCTAGGGCTAGGGCTAGGGTTAGGGTTAGGGTAAGAGTTTAGGTTTAAGCTACTTTTAGGACTAGGGGGAGTGTTAGATTTAGTGTTAGCTCTAGGTTATGGTTATGGCTATGGTTATGGTTATGGTTGGGGTTAGGGCTATTGTTTCATTAGGGTTAGCATTAGTTTTAGAGTAATGTATTGGATTAGATGTAATATTAGTTTTAGGGTTAAGTTTAGGTTATGGTTAAATATAGGCTTAGGGATTGGTTTAATTTTGATTCATGGTAAGGTTTAGGATTACGTTTATGGCAAGGTTTAGTTTTAGGGTTAGGTGGAGGTTTAGGTTTATGATTAGGTTTAGGGCTAGGGTTATTATTAGTGTTAGGGTTAGTTTTAAGATAATGTTCGGGTTAGAGCTAAGGTTAGTACGAGGGTTGAGGTTAAGATTAGGGCTAGGAATAGTGCTAGGGTTATGTTTAGGCTAATGGTTAGGCTTTGAGCTAGGGTTATGTGTAAGGCAAGGTTTAGGTTTAGGGCTATATTCAGGATTATGGTTATGCTTAAGGTAGGATTAGGCCTCAGAATAGGGCTAGGTTTTGTGTTAGGTTTATGCACAAGGTTATGGCTATGTGTAATGTAAGATCTAGGATTCTGATTAGAGCTAGTTTTAGGACTAGGGTTATGGCTATGTCTAGTGTTAGGTTTAGGATTTGTCTTAGGTTCAGGTTTAGAGCTAGGTTTAGTGTTAGTGTTAGGGTCAGTGTTCAGGTTAAGGTGAGGTTTAGGGTGAAAGCCAGAATTAGGACTAGGGTTAGGTCTAGTGATAGGGTTAGTGTTTGCTTTAGGTTTAGGATTATGTTAGGGCTAGGGCTCAGGTTTTTCTTAGGTCTAGGTGTAGAGTTATGGCTATATTTAGGATTATGCTTAGGTCTAGGCTAGTGTTAGGGTTAGGTTTAGATATAAATTTACTGGTAGGGCTAGTTTTAGGGTTTAGTTTATGGTTAGGGTCAGATTTAGACTGAGGGTTTGTGTTAGGGTAAGGATTTGAGTTAGGGTTAGAGCTAGAATGAGGGCTAGGGTTAGGACTAGTAATAGGGTGAGGGTTTGGATTAGGCTATGGATTAGGATTAGGACTAAGGTTAGCATTAGGTTTGGCTTAGGATAAGTGATAGAGTTAGAGCTATGGTCAGGGTAAGGGTTATGGCTAGGGCTAGGTTTAGGTTTACATCTACGGTTAAGGCTCAGATTAGGGCTAGTTTTTCTTTTTAGGTTTAGGGCAAGGTTTAGGGCTATGGCTAATATAAGAACTAAGGTTATGATTACAGTTAGTATTACATGTAGATCTAGTGTTAGTGTTATCTTTATGGTTAGTGTGATATTTAGAATTAATATTAGTGTTAGAATATAAGTCAGGGTCAGGGTTAATTTTAGGACTAGGACATGAATTAGAGGTAGAAGGTTATGGCTAGTTTTAGGGTTAGGGTTTGGTTTAGTTTAACATTTAGGATTAGGACAATGACTCATTTTTTAAGGGATAAGGATAGGGTTATGGCTAGTTTTAGGATTAGCGATAGTGTTATGTCTAGTGGTAGGTTGAGGATTAGGCTTAGGTTTACATCAAACGTAGAGTTATGGTTAGATTTAGGTAGGGTCTAGGGCTAGGGTTAGGGCTAAGGTTAGGGCTTGTGCTAGGTTTATTATAATGGATAGGGTTAGAACTAGAAATAGGGCTAGGGGGAGTGTTAGAGTTAGTCTTAGGCCAAGGTTAGAGGTAGAGTTAGGGTTAGGGCTAAATTAGGTCTAGGATTAGTGCTAGGGTTAGTGTTAGGGTTAGTGTTAGGGTTAGGCCTATGTTTAGGGCTAGAGATATGGTTAGTGTTAGGGTTAGGGTTAGTGATAGGGTTGGGGAAAGAATGGGGTTATACCTAATTTCAGGTCTAGATGAGGGTTTGGCTTAGGGGAAGGGATAGGGTTAGACGTAGATTTAGGGTTAGAGTTAGTGTTAGGTTTAGGGTTAAACCTAGGATTTGGGCTGGAATAGGGCTAGGATTTGTTTTAGCATTAAGGATACAGCTAATGACAGAACTAGGATTCCAATTAGGGCTAGTTGTAGGGTTAGCATAAGGTCAATATTTAGAGGTAGGGTTACTGTTAGGGTCGGAGGAAGGGTCAGGATTACTTTTAGGGCTTGGGTTAGGACTCAAATTTTTGATAGGTTTAGGGCTATGTGTAGGGTTAAGGTTTGGTTTAGGTAAAGGGTTAATGTTAGTGTTATGGATCGATTTTGTTATAGGGCTAGGGTAATATTAGGGCTAGTTTTCCAATTAGTATTAGGGTTAGGCTAGTGTTAGAGTGAGCTTTAGGCTTAAGGTTAGGGTTAGATCCAGTTTTAGGGCTTGGTTGAAGGTTTGGGCTAGGGTTGGGGCTAGGGATATGTATAGGGTTTGGGTTACAGTAACAGATAAGTTTAGAACAAGGGATAGGGGTAGGGTGAGAGTTAGAGTTAGTCTTAGGGCTAGGGATAGTTTTAGGTTTAGGGTTAGGGCTAAATTTAGGATAGATCAGAGCAATTGTTAGTGGTAGGTTTAGGCCAGGTTTAGGGCTAGGTTTAGAGTTAGCATTAGGCTTAAGGTAAAGTATGATGTTACAGCTACATTTAGGGTTAGGACAAAGCATAAAATTAGGGTTAGGGCTAGGGTTAATGTTAAGGTTAGAATTAAGGCTAGGCTTAAGGATAGGATTAGGGCTAAGATTTGTGTTAGGGTTAGGGCTAGGATTAGGAATAGGGCTAATGTCAGGTCTAGGGTTATGGTTATGGATAGTTTTAGGGTAAAGATTATGGCCAGGTCTATTGTAAGTGTTAGGTTGAAGGATAGGGTCAGGTTTACAGCTGGGGGTATTTTTAGGGTCAGAGTCAGGGTTAGGTTATGGGTTAGGTTAAGGATTAGGCTTACAACTCAAATTAGCATTAGGGTTATTGTTAGGGTTAGTGTAATGGATACGGTTAAGTTTAATGTTGAGGTTCAATTTAGAGTAATGGACAGGTTTAGGGTTAGGGATAGGGTTAGGTTTAGGCCTAGTGATAGAGTTAGGTTAGGTTTATGGTTAGGGTAATAGATTGGATTAGAATTACAGTTAAAACTAGGGTTATGGCTAGGTTACAGCAATGGTTAGGGTTAGGCCTAGGGTTAGAATTTGGTTAGTGTCATGGTTAGGGTAATGGATAAGATTAGAGCTAGGGACAAGGCTAGGATTATGGTTAGGATTAGGGCTATGGTTTGGGTTAGATTTCAGGTTAGGACAAGATTTAGGTTTATGGTTAGGTTTAGGTTAAGTGTTACGGCTAGGGTTAGGGTTAGGGTTAGGAATAGAGCTAGGGTTAGGGCTCTGATTAGGTCTAGGTTATGAGTTGGGTTAGGGCCATTTAGGACTAGGACTAATGTTAGAAGTAAGGTTATAATTATGGCTAGTGTTAAGTTTAGCATTATGTCTAAATCTAGTGTGTATATTAGGTTTCAGTTTATGGTGATGATTTGAGATAGGGTTAGTGTTACCATCAGAGTCAGGATCAGTGTTACTGATCAGGGTTAGGGATAGACTTGAATTAGGGACAGGGTTAAGGCTAGGTGTAGGGTTAGGGTTTGTGTAAGTGTTAGGGTAAGAATTAGGGATAGGTCTAATGTCAAGTCTATAATTATGATTTGGTTAGGGTTAGGGTTAGGGCTTTGTCACAGTTTTGTTTTACAGCTAGGGCTACTTTTAGGATTAGCAATAGTGTTAGTGCTAGTGGTATGGTGAGGTTTAGGTTTATGGTTAGATCTAGGTTTAGAGCTATTGCTAGGTTTAGGGCTAAGGTTAGGGCTAGTGTTAGGGTTATTGACGGATAGAGTCAGAACTAGAAATAGGGCTAGTGCGAGAGTTAGAGTTAGTTTTAAGGCTAGGGTTAGTGTTAGGTTTAAGGTTAGGACTAAATTAGGGCTAGATTTAGGGCTAGGGTTAGTGTTAGGGTTAGGCCTAGGGTTATGGTTACGGTTAGGTGAAGGGATGGGGTAACAGCTAGGTTTAGGGCTGGGGGAGGGTTAGAATTAGGGTTAGGGCTAGGATTAGGATTAAGGCCATGTTTTGTGTTAGGATGAGGGTTTGTGTTAGGTCTAGGGCTAGGATTACGTATAGGGCTAATGTCAGGTCTAGATTTATGGTTACTGTTAGTTTTAGGGTTAGGTTATGGCTAGGTCTAGTGTAAGGGTTAGGTTTAGGTAAGGTTCAGCTTTAAAGCTAGGTGTATTATTGGGGTCAGAGTCCGGTAGGTTTTGGTTTAGGTTAAGTTTTAGCGTTAAGGATTGAATTAGCTTTAGGTTTAGGGTTAAAGATAGGGTAATGGATAGGATTAGGTTTAGGGTTCAGGTTAGATTTAGAGTAATGAATAGGGTTAGTGTTAGAGATAGGGTTAGCATTATACCTAGGGTTAGAATATGAGTTAGGCTCATCTTTAGGGTAATGGATAGTGTTAGAACTAAGATTAAGGCTAGGGATAAGGTTACGATTAGGACTAGGGTTAGTGTTAGGCCTAGGTTTAGTTTTATGGATAGTTTTAGTTTAAGTATTAGCATTTGAGCTAGGGATAGGTCTTGGATGAGGGTTAAGGTTAGAGTCAGGTCTAGGGTTAGGATTAGGGTTATGTTTAGGTAAGTGTTACAGTTTGAGCTAGGTTTCGGGCTCAGGCGAGTGCAGGATTAGGCTTAGGTCTAGGGTTATGTTTAGGATTATGATTAGGGCTAGGTTTAAGGCTAGGATAAGGGCTAAGTTTTGTGTGAGGTTAATGGCTAACATTATGGCTATGGGAAATATAAGAGCTAGCAATGTTTATGGCTAGTTTTGGGGTGAGGGTTATGGATATGTGTAGTGTTACAGTTTGGTTTTTGGTTAGGAATAGGTTTAGATCTAGAGTTTGGTTAGGGTTAAGGGTCATTGTTCAAGATAATGTTAGATTTAGGGTGAGTGGCAGAATTACAACTAGCGTTGGGTCTAGGGATAGTGTTAGTCTTTAATTTAGGTTTATGGTTATTGTTAGGGCTAGTACTAGGTTTTTGTTTGGGGCTAGGGCTAGATTTATGATTATATTTAGGATTAGGTTTCATCTAGTGCTAGTGTTACTGTTAGGTTTAAGTGTAGGTGTACCGGTATGGGAAGTGTTAGGTTTTGGTTTAGGGTTAGGGTCAGGTTTAGATTTAGGGTTAGTGTTATGGTCAGAATAAAGTTCAGGGTTAGGGTTAGGTTTAGAGCTAAATTGAGGACTAGATTAGGACTAGTAATACAGTTAGGGTTTGGGGTAGGCTAAGGATTAAATTTAGGACTAGGGTAGCATTAGTGTGAGGGTTTGGCTTAGGGAAAGAGATAGGGTTTAAGGTAGGGTTAGGGTTAAGGTTAAGTTTAGGGTTAGAGTTAAAAAATAGAGTTTCATCTCAGATTTGGGCTAGTATTTGTGTTATCATTAGGGCTATGATAAGAACTAATGAATAAGGCTAATGAAACAACTGGTTTCTGCTTAGAGTTAGTTCTACGGTTAGCAATAGGGCAATGTTTAGAGCTAGGGTTAGTGTTAAGGGCTGAGTCAGTTATCAGGGTTATTTCTAGGGTTAGGGTTAGGACTCAAATGAGGGCTAGGTTTAGGGCTTTGTTTAGGTTAACAATTAGGGTTATGGCTCAGATTTGTTTTAGGTTAGGGTAGATTTAGGGCTAGTTTTCCAATTAGCATTAGGGTTAGGGTTACTATTAGTGTGAGTTTTATACTTAATTTTAGTTTTAGATCCATGTTTAAGCCTTGGGCGATAGTTAGGACTAAGTTTGGGACTAAGGATAGGACTAGCGTTTGGGTTACGGTAAGGGATAGTTTAGAACTATGGATAAGGCTAGGGCGAGAGTTAGAGTTAGCCTTAGGGATAGGGATAGGGTTAGGTTTACTGTTAGGTGTAAATTAGGGCTAGGATTAATGCTAGGGTTTGTGTTAGATTTAGGCCTAGGTTTAGGACTAGGGTTAGTGTTAGCATTGGGGTTAGGGTAAGGTATGATGTTACAGTCATGTTTAGTTCTAGGACAAGGGATAAAATTATGGTTAGGGCTAGGGTTAAAATTAGGGTTAGGATTAAGTATAGGCTTAGAACTAGGGATAGGGATAGGGATAGGGATAGGGCAAATGTCAGGTCTAGGGTGAAAATTAGGCTAGGTTTAGGAATAGGGCTATGGATCAGATTTGTTTTAGAACTAGGCCTAGAGTTAGGGCTAGTTTTATGATTAGTGATAGTATTAGGGCGAATGGTAGGTGAAGTTTAGGCTTAGATTTATTGTTATAGTTAGAACTAGGTTTAGGGATATGGCTATGGGTAGGGTTAAAGTTAGGGCTAGTGTTAAGGTTATGTTAATAGATAGGGTTAGAACTAGAAATAGGGCTAGGGAGAGAGTTCAAGTTAGTTTTTGGGCTAGGGTTAGGGCTAGGTTTAGTGTTAGGGTTAGGCCTAGGGTTAGGGTTAGTGTTAGTGTTAGGGTTAGAATTAGGTTTAGGGGAAGGTATAGGGTTATAACTAGCTTTAGGTTTATGGCAAGTGTTAGAATTAGGGTTAGGAGTAAGTTTAGGGTTTGGGTTAGGATTCAGGCTAGGTTTATGTTTAAGCTGAGGGTTTGTTTTAGGGCTAGGGCTAGGATTAGGGCTAGGGCTAATGTCAGGTCTAGATGTATGGTTAGTATTAGTTTTAGTGTTAGGTTATAGCTATGCTAGTATAAGGGTTAGGTTTAGGCTAGGGGTCAGGTTTAGAGCTAGGTGTATTATTAGGGTCAAGGTCCAGTAGGGTTTGGTTTAGGTTAAGTTTTAGGTTTAAGGATTGAATTAGCTTTAGGGTTAGGGTTATGGTAGGGTAATGTATAGGATTAGGTTTATGCTTCTGGTTAGGTTTAGAGTAATGGATAGGGTTACTGTTAGCAATTGGGTTATCATTAGGCCTAAGGATAGCATTTGGTTTAGGCTTATCTTTAGGTTAATGGATAGGGTTAGATCTAATTTAGAGGTAGTGTTATGGTTAGGATTAGGTTTAGGGTAAGTGTAGGCAGTTGAGCTAGGGTTAGGCCTGGAGCGAGGGTTAGGGTTTGAGTCATGGATAGGGTTAGGATTAGGGTTAGGGTTATGTTTAGACTAAGGATTAGAGTTTGAGCTAGGGTTAGGGCTAGGGTGATGGTTAGCATTAGGGTTAGGTCTAAGGTTATGGTTAGGCTTATGATTAGGGGTAGGTTTAGGGCTAGGATAAGGGCTAGGTTTGGTGTGATATTTAGGGCTAACATTAGGGCTATGGGTAATGTAAGAGCCAGGGATATAATTATGGCTAGTGTTAGAGTCAGGGTTATGGATAAGTCTAGTGTTAGGGTTAGGTTTTGATTTACGATAAGGTTTAGAGCTATGTTTCTATTAGGTTAAGGGTCATTGTTGGGTTAGGGTTAGTTTTATGGTTAGGGCCACAGTTAGGACTAGCATTTGGTCTAGTGATAGGTTAGTCTTTACATTATATTAAGGGTTATTTTAGGGCTAGTGCTACGTTTTGGTAAGGGCTAAGGCTAGATTTATGACTCTATTTAGAAGTACGTTTGGTCTAGTGCTATTATTACTGTTAGGTTTAAGTATAGGCTTACCAATAGGGGTAGTGTTAGGGTTCAGTTTAGGGTTAAGGTCAGGTTTAGATCTAGGGTTAGTGTTAGGGTCAGAATAAAAGTCAGGGTTGGGATTAGGGTTAAAGCAAGAATGAGGGCTAGGTTTAGGGTTAATAATAGAGTTAGGGTTTGGGCTAGGCTAAGAATTAAGATTAGTAATAGAGTAGCATTAGGGAGAGGGTTTAGCTTAGGGTAAGGGATACGGTTAGAGGTACGGTTAGGATTTGGGTTAGAGTCAGGGCTCAGATTAGGCTAGGATTTGTGTTAGCATTAGGGCTACAGGTAATGAAAGGTTTAGTATCCTGATTAGTACTAGTTCTAGGGTTAGCGTTAGGGCAATATTTAGAGCTAGGGGGACTGTTAGGGTCCAATTCAGGGTCAGGGTTATATCTATGGTTAGGGTTAGGACTCAAATTAGGGCTGAGTTTAGGGATAGGTGTAAGGTTTGTGTTTGGTTTAGGTTAAGGTTTAGAGTTAGGATTATGGCTCGGTTTTGTTTTAGGGCTAGGTAGGGTTAGGGCTAGTTTTCCAATTAGCATTAGGTTTAGGGCTAATGTTAGGGTGAGGTTTGAGCTTAAGGTTAAGTTTTACACCCAGGTTTAGGGCTACAGTGATGGTTAGAGTTAGGGTTGGGGCTAGGGATAGGGATAGGTTTTGGTTTATGGTAAGGGATAGGTTTTGTATTTTGGATAGGGTTAGGGCAAGAGTTAGAGTTAGTCTTAGGGCTAGGGATAGGATTAGGTTTAGGATTAGGGTTAAATTAGGGCTAGGATTAGCCCTAGGGTCAGTGTTAGGTTTTGACCTAGAGTTAGGGCTAGGGTTACGGTTAGCGTTAGGTTTAGGGTCAGGTATGATATAACAGCTACATTTTGGGCTATGGTATGGAATAAAATTAGGGTTAGGGCTCCAGTTAAGTTTAGGATTAGGATTAAGGCTAGGCTTAGGGCTAGGATTAGGGCTTGTGCTATGGTTAAGGCTAGCATTAGGTCTAGGGCTAATGCCAGTTCTAGGGTTATGGTTAGGTATAGTTTTAGGTTTAGGTTTATGGCCAGGTCGATTGTAAAGGTTACATTGAGCATTAGGGTCAGGTTTACAGCTAGGGTTATTAGGGTCAGAGTCAGGGATAGGGTATGAGTTAGGTTAAAGTTTAGGGTGAGGGCTAAAATTAGCATTAGGTTTAGGGTAATGGATATGCTTAGGTTTCAGGTTCAGGTTATGTTTAGTATAATGGACAGGGTTAGGGCAAGGCATAGGGTTAGAGTTAGGCCTAGCGATAGAATTTGGTTAAAGATATGGTTCAGGTAATTAATAGGATTAGAGCTACAGTTAGGACTAGGTTATGGTTTGGTTAGGGCTATGGTTAGGGTTAGGCCTAGGGTTAGAATTTGCTTAGGGTTACGGTTAGGGTAATGCATAAAATTATATCTAGGTTTAGGGCTGGTGTTATGGTTTGGTTTAGGTTTGGGGTTTGGTTTAGGTTAAGTGTTAGGGCTAGGGATAGGGTTTGGGCTAGATTAAAACTAGGGTCAGGGCTCAGATTAGGGCTAGATTTTGGGTTAGGTTAGGGCTAGTGTAGGACTAAACTTAATGTAAAAACTAGGGTTACAATTAGGACTAGTATTAGAGTTAGCATTAGGACTAGGTCTAGTGTTTATATTAGGTTTAGGTTTAGGAGCATGATTAGAGATAGAGTTATTGTTAGGTCAGAGTCAGGATCAGTGTTACTTTTAGTATTAGGACTCGAATTAGGGCGAGGGTTAAGGCTAGGTGTAGGGTTAGGATTTCTGTAAGTGTTAGGGTAAGAAGTAGGGATAGGTCTAATGTCAGGTCTAGGGTTGCATTTAGGTTAGGGTTACAGTTGGGACAATGACTCAGTTTTGTTTTAGAGCTAGGGCTCGGGTTATGGCTAGTTTTGGGTTAGTGATAGTGTTAGAGCTAGTAATAAGGTGAGGTTAAATCTTATATTAATTGTTATGTTAAGATCCAGGTTTAGGGCTTGGGCTATGGTTAGGGCTAAAGTTAGGGCTAGTGTTACGGTTAAGATAACAGATAGGGGTAGAACTAGAAATAGGGCTAGGGAGAGAGTTACAGTTAGTCTTAGGGCTAGGGTTAGGGGTGTGTTTAAGGTTAGGGCTAAATTAGGGGTAGGATTAGCTCTAGGGTTAGTGTTAGGGTTATGGCTAGGATTACAGTTAGTGTTAGTGTTAAGGATAGGGTTAGGTTTAGGGAAAGGGATGGGCTTATAGCTAGGTTTAGGGATAGGACGAGAGTTAGAATTAGGGTTAGGGCTAAGTTAGGGTTTGGGTTATGATTAAGGCTAGCTTTAGGGCTAGGTTTGAGGGTTTTTGTTAGGGCTAGGGCTAGGATTAGGGATAGGGCTAATGCCAGGTCTAGGGCTATGGTTAGGAATAGTTTCAGGGTTAGGTTATGGCTAAGACTAGTGTAATGATCACGTTTAAGATAAGGGTCAGGTTTAGAGCTAGGCATGTTATTAGGGTCAGGGTCGAGTTGGGTTTGGTTTAGTTTAAGGTTTAGAATTAAGGGTTGAATTAGCGTAAGGTTTAGAGTTAGTTAGGGTAATGGATAGGGTTAGGTTTAGGGTTCATGTTAATTTTAGAGTAAAGGATAGTGTTAGTGTTAGCAACATGGTTAGTGTTAGGGCTAGGGTTAGCATTTGAGTTTGGCTTATCTTTAGGTTAAGGGATAATTTAGAGCTAAGGTTAGTGCTAGGGTTAAGGTTAGGATTAGGGCTAGAGTTAGGTTTAGGCCTAGGGTTAGTGTCAGGGTTAGGTTTATGGTAAGTGTTAGGGTATGAGCTAGGGTTAGGGATAGGGAGATGGTTAGGTTTAGAGTCAGGGTTAGGTTTATGGTTAGGGTTATGTTTAAGGCTAGTTTAAGGGCTAGGATAAGGCTAGGTTTGTGTGGTGTTTATGGCTAGCATTTAGGGTATTGGTTAGTGTTAAGCTTAGGGTTAGAGTTAGGGCCAGAATTAGGACTAGTGTTGGGTCTAGGGATAGGGTTTGTCTTTTGGTTAGGTTAAGGGTTATTTTTAGGGCTAGTGCAAGGTTTTTGTTTAGGGCTAGTGCTAGATTTATGACTATATTTTGGATTAGGTTTTGTCTAGTGCTAGTGTTACTGTTAGGTTTAGGTACAGGTTTACTTATAGGGGTAGGGGTAGGGTCTCCTTTAGTGTTAGTGTGAGGTTTAGTACTAGGGTTAGTGTTAGAGTTATAATAAGGGTCAGGGTTTGAGTTAGAGTTACAGATAGAATTAGGGATAGGGTTAGGACTAGTAATATAGTTGGGGATTGGGGTAGGCTAAGGATTAGGGTTAGGATAGGTAACATTAGGGTGAGGGTTTGGCTTAGGGAAAGGGATGGGTTTAGAGGTCGTATTAGGGTTAGGGATAATTTTAGGGCTAGGGTTAGGGTTAGGGTTAGTCTTATGGTTAATCCTCGAGTTAGAGCTTGGATTAGAGCTAGGATTTGTGTTAGCTTTAGGGCTACACCTAATGAAAAACTTGGTTTCTGATTAGGGCTAGTTCTAGGATTAGCATTAGGGCAATGTATAGAGCTAGAGTTAGTGTTAGGATCCGAGTCAGGATCAGGGTTACTTCTAGGGTTAAGTTTAGCACTCAAATTATGGCAAGGTTTAGGGTTAGGTTTAGGGTTAGTGTTTGGTTTAGGTTAAGGGTTAGGATTAGGTTTATGGCTCAGTTTTGTTTTAGGGCTAGGTTAGGGTTAGGGCTAGTTTTCCAATTAACATTAGTGTCGGGGCTAGTGTTAGGGTGATCTTTAGGCAAAGGTTAGGGTTAGATTCACGTTTAGGGCTATGGCAAAGTTTAGGGCTAAGATTGGGACTAGGAATAGAACAAGAATCTGGGTTATGGTAAGGGATAGGTTTTGAACTTTGGATAGGGTTAGGGGAAGAGTTAGAGTTAGTCTTAGGACTAGGGATAGGGTTAGGTTTAGGGTTAGGGCTAAATTATGGCTAGGATTAGTGCTAAGGTTAGTGTTAAGTTTAGGCCTAGGTTTAATGCTAGGCTTAGTGTAAAGTATGATGTTACAGCTACGTTTTGGGCTAGGTCAAGAGATAAAATTAGGGATAGGGCTAGGGTTAAGGTTATGGTTAGGATTAAGGCTAGGCTTAGTGCTAGGATTAGAGCTAACATTTGTGTTAGGGTTAGGGATATGATTAGGGCTAGGGCAAATGTCAGGTCTAGCGTTATGGTTAGGGATAGTTTTAGGGTTAGGTTTATAGCCAGATCTATTGTAAGGGTTAGGTTGAGTGTTAGGGTCAGCTTTGCAGCTAGGGTAATATTAGGGTCAGAATCAGGTTTAGAGTATGTGTTAGGTTAAGGTTTAGGGTTAGGGCTCAAATTAGCATTAGGGTTCATGTTAGGGTTAGTGTACATGATATGGTTAGGTTTAGGGTTCCGTTTAGGTTTAGGGTAATGGACAGCCTTAGGATTAGGGATAGTGTTAAGGTTAGGCCTAAGGATAGAATTCAGTTAGGGTTATGGTTAGGGTAATGGATAGGATTAGAGCTACAGTTAGGGCTAGGGTTATTGTTATGTTAGGGCTAGGGTTAGAATTCGGTTAGGGTTATGGTTAGTGTAATAAATTAGATTAGAGCTAGGGTTAGGGCTAGTGTTATGATTAGGATTAGGGCCATGGTTCAGGTTAGGTCAAAGTTTAGTTTTTGGGTTAGGTTTACGTTAAGTGTTAGGGCTAGTGTTAGGGTTTGGGATAGGGTTAAAACTAGGTTTAGGGATCATATTAGGGCTAGGTTTTGGTTTAGGTTAGGGATGAGGAAGGACTGTGGCTATTGTAAGAAGTAGAGTTAAGATTAAGGCTAGTTTTAGAGATAGCATTAGGTCTAGTTCAAGGTCTAGTGTTTAGATTAGGTTTAGCTTTAAGGAGATGATTAGAGACAGGGTTAGTGTTAGGGTCAGAGTCAGGATCAGTGTTACTGATCAGGGTTAGGGATAGGACTTGAATTAGGGCTAGGATTAAGTCTAGGTCTAGGGTGAGGTTTGTGTTAGCGTTAGGGTAAGAATTAGGGATAGGGCTAATGTCAGGTCTAGCATTACCGTTAGGATAGCGTTAGGGTTAGGGCTATGGCTCAGTTTTGTTTTAGAGATAGGACTAGGGTTAGGGCTAGTTTTAGGATTAGTGATAGTGTTAGGGCTAGTGGTAGGATGGGGTTTAGGCTTTGATTTATTGTTATGGTTAGACCTAGGTTTAGGGATAGGGCCTGAATTATGGTTAAGGTTAGGGCTAGTGTTAGGGTTACGGTAACGAATAGGGTTAGAACTAGAAATAGGACTGGGGTGCAATTAGAGTTATTCTTTGGGCAAAGGTTAGGGGTAGGTTTAGGGTTAGGGCTAAATTAGAGCTAGGATTAGCGCTAGAGTTAGTGTTAGGTTTATGCCTAGGGTTATTGTTAGTGTTAATGTTACTGTTAGGGTTAGATTTAGGGGAAGGGATGGAGTTATAGCTGGGTTTAGAGCTAGGGTTCGGGTTAGAATTTGATTTAGGGCTAGGTTTAGGGTTGGGTTAGGTTTCAGGATAGGTTTAGTGCCAGGATGAGGGAATATGTTAGTGGTAGGGCTAAGATAAGAGCTACGGCTAATGTCAGTTCTAGGTTCAAAGTAATTGGTAGTTTTATGGTCAGGTTATGTATAGGTCTAATGTAAGGGTTAGGTTTATGGTAAGGGTCAGGTTTAGAGCTAGGTGTTTTATTAGGGTCAGGGTCTGGGTATGGTTTGGTTTAGGTTAAGGTTTAGGGTTAAGACTTGTATTAGCATTAGGGGTCAGTTTAGGATTAGAATAATGGATAGGGTTAGGTTTAGGATTCAAGTTAGGTTTAGAGTAATGGATATGGTTATTGTTAGCGATATGGTTAGTGTTAGGCCTAGGGTTAGCATTTGGTTTAGACTTATCTTTAGGTTAATGGATAGGATTAGAGCTAAGTTTAGGGCTAGGGTTAACGTTAAGCTTATGGGTAGGGTTAGGGTTAGGCTTAGGGTTAGTGTCAGGATTAGGTTTAGGCTAAGTATTAGGGTTTGAGCTAGGGTTAGGTCTAGGGCATTAGGGTTAGAGTCAGGGCTAGGGTTAGGGTTATGGTTAGTGTTATGATTAGAGAAAATTTTAGAGTTTGAGCTATGTTTAGGACAAGGGCGAAGTTTAGGGTTAGGATTATGGTTAGGGTTACAATTAGGGCTAGGTTTAGGGGTAGGATAAGGGCTAGGTTTGTGTGATGTTTATGGCTAGCGTTAGGGCTATGGGTAATGTAAGATCTCAGGTTATGGTTATGGCTTGATTTAGGGTTATGGTTATAGATAAGTCTAGTGTTAGGGTTAGGTTTTGGCTTATTATAAGGTTTAGAGCTAGGTTTGTGTTAGGGTAAGTGTCAGTGTTTGGGTTAGGGTTAGGGCCAGAATTAGGAATAACGTTGGGTCTAGGGATATGTTTAGTCTTTGTGTTAGGTTAAGGGTTTTGTTAGTGCTAATTCAAGGTTTTTGTTTAGGGCTAGGGCTACATTTATGACTCTATTTAGGAGTAGGTTTGGTGTAGTGCTAGTGTTACTGTAAGGTTTAGGTATAGGTTTATTGGTAGGGGTAGAGTTAGGGTCCAGTTTAGGGTTAGTGTAAGGTTTAGATTTAGGGTTAGTGTTAGGGTCAGAATAAGGGTCAGGGTTTGGTTAAGGCTAGAGCTAGAATGAGGCCTGTTGTTAGGACTAGTAATAGATTTAGGGTTTGGGATAGGCTAAGGATTAGCATTAGGACTAGGGTAGCATTAAGGTGAGGGTTTGGCTTAGGGTAAGGGATAGGACTAGAGGTAGGTTTATGATTAGGGATAGGGTAGGGTTAGGGTTAGTCTTAGAGTTAAACCTAGGGATAGGGCCCGGATTAGCACTGGGATATATGTTAGCATTAGGGCTACAGCTAATGAAAGAACTTGGTTTCTGATTATGGCTATTTCTTGCTTTAGAATTAAGGCAATGTTTAGAGTTAGGGTTAGTGTTAGGATCCGAGTCAGGGTCAGGGTTACTTCTAGGGTTAGATTTAGCACTCAAATTATGGAAAGGTTTAGGACTAGGTTTAGGGTTAGTGTTTTTCTTAGGTTTGGGTTAGGATTAGGTATATGGCTCAGTTTTATTTTAGGGTTAGGTTAGGGTTAGGCCTAGTTTTCCTATTAGCATTGCTGTTAGGGCTAGTGTTAGGGAGAGATTTATGCTTAAGGTTAGGGTTTGATCCAGGTTTAGGGGTAGGGCAAAGTTTGAGCTAAGATTGGGGCTAGGGATAGGGCTAGGTTTTGGGTTATGATAAGGGTTAGGTTTAGAACTAGGGATAAGGCTAGGTCAAGAGTTAGAGTTTGTCTTAGGTATAGGGATAAGGTTAGGTTTAGTGTTAGGCCTAAATTAGGGCTAGGATTAGTGCTAGGGTTAGTGTTAGGTTTAGGCCTAGGTTTAGGGATAGTGTTAAGGTTAGCATTAGTTTTAGGGTAAGGTATGATGTTACAGCTATGTTTACTGCTAGGACAAGGGATAAAATTAGGGATAGGGCTAGGGTTAAGATCAGGGTCAGGATTAAGGCTGGGCTTAGAACTAGAATTAGGACTAGGGATAGGACTAATGTTAAGTCTAGTGTTAAGGTTAGGTAGGGTTAGGGATAGGGCTATGGCTTGGTTTTTTTTAGAACTAGGCCTAGGGTAAGGGCTGGTTTTATGATTAGCAATAGTGTTAGGACTAATTGTGGGGTGAAGTTTAGGCTTAGATTTATTGTTATGGTTAGATCTAGGTTTAGGCCTATGGCTTGGGTTAGGGCTAAGTTTAGGGCTATTGTTAGGGTTGTGGTAACAGATAGGGTTAGATCTAGAAATAGGGCTAGGTTGAGAGTTCAAATTAGATTTTGTTCTAGGGTTAGGGGTAGGTTTAGTGTTAGGACTAAATTAGAGCTAGGATTAGTGCTATGGTTAGTGTTAGGGTTATGCCTAGGGTTAGGGTTAATGTTAGGGTTAGGATTAGGGTTAGGTTTAGGGGAACGGATAGGGTTATAGCTAGGTTTAGGACTAGGGCGAGGGTTAGAATTAGGGTTATGACTAAGGTTAGGGTTTGGGTTAGAATTAAGACTAGGTTTATGGGTAGGCTGAGGGTTTGTGTTAGGGCTAGGGCTAGGATTAAGTCTAGGGCTAATGTCAGGTCTAGGTTTATGGATAGTATTAGTTTTAGTGTTAGGTTATGACTATGTCTATTATAAGGTTTAAGTGTAGGGTAAGGGTCAAGTTTAGAGCTAGGTGTATTATGAGAGTCAGAGTCCATATAAGATATTGTTTATGTTAAGATTTAGGGTTAATGCTTGAAATAGCGGTAGGTTTGAGGTAGGGTCAGGGTAATTGATAGAATTAGGTTTATGCATCAAGTTAAGTTTAGAGTAATGAATAGGGTTAGTATTAATGATAGGGTTATTTTTAGGCCTAGGGTTAGCATTTGGGTTAGGCATTTCTTTAGGGTAATGGATAGGGTTAGAGCTAAGGTTAGGGCTAGGGTTAAGGTTAGGGTTAGGGTTAGGTTTAGGGTTAGCGTAAGGATATTGTTAGGGTTAGGGTTATTGCTTGTGTTGGATTTAGGGTTAGGGTTAGGGTTACTGTTATAGAAAGGGTTAGGGTTTGTGTTAGTGTTAGGGTTAAGTTTACTGTTATGAAAAGAGTTAGGGTTTCTGTTAGGGTTAGGGATAGGGTTACAATTAGGATTACCGTTAGTGTAAGGGATAGGGGTAGAATTAGTGTTAGGGTTAAGGTTAGGGTTAAAAGTAGCATAAAAATTAGGGTTAGGGTTAGGGTTAGGGTTGGTGTTAGGGTTAAGATTTGTGTTTTGGTTATTTTTAGGGTTAGGGTTAGGTTTAGGGTTAATGTTATGGTTAGAGTTAGGGTTAGGTTTAGGGTTAGTGTTATAGTTAGCATTAGGATTCAAATTAGGTTTACGGTTAGTTTTAGTTTTTGGTTATGGTTAGGGTTAGGTTTAATGTTAGATTTAGTGTTAGGTTTAGGGTTACGGTTATTGTTAGGGTTAGTGTTTGGGTTGGGGTTAGGATTAGGGTAAGCTTTAGGGTTGGGGTTAGTGTTAGTGTTAGGATTAGTGTTAGGTTTAGTGTTAGAGTTAGGGTTAGGTTTTGGGTTAGGGTTAAGGTTAGTGTTAGGGTTAGGGTTATGCTTAGGTTTCGGGTTAGTCTTAGGTTTACTGTTAGGGTTTGTGTTATGATTAGGGTTTGGTTTAGTGTTAGGGTTACAGTTAAGTTTAGGGTTACCATTAGGGTTAGGGTTAGGGTTTGTGATAGGGTTAGATTAGGGTTAGGTTTCAGGATAGGGTTAGAGTTAGTTTTAGAGTCAGCATTAGGGTTGGGTTTAGAGTTTATCTTAGGGTTATTGTTAGGGTTAGGGTTAGGGTTTGTGTTTGGTTTAGGGTTAAGGTTATCATTAGGGTTATGGTTAAGATTAGAGTTAGAATTAGGATTAGGCATAGGGTTGTGGTTAGGGTTAGGATTAGTGTTAGGTTTAGGGTTAGGGTTACTTATAGGGTTAATGTTGGGTTTAGGGTTAGTGTTAACGTTAGGTTAAGGGTTAGTGTGAGGGTTAGTATTAGGGTTAGGGTTAGGTGTAGGTTTAGGTAAGTGTAAGGGTTGAAGTTAGGTTATGGTTAGATTTATGGATTTTTAGTGTTTGCGTTAGGGTTAGGGTTAGGGTTTGTGTTGGGGTTAGGGTTAGAGTTAAGGTTAGGTTTAGGTAAGTGTTAGGGTTAAAGTTAGGTTATGGTTAGGGTTATGGATTTTTAGGGTTTGTGTTAGAGTTAGGGTTAGGGTTTGTTTTAGGGTTAGCGTTAGGGTTAGGATTAGGTTAAGTGTTTGTGTAAGGGTTAGGAATATATTTAAGATTAGGTATAAGTTTACGATTAGTGTTAGGATTAGAGATAGGATTAGTGTTATGGTTAGGGTTAGAATTAGGGTTAGGTTTAGTTTTAAGGTTAGGGTTAGTTAAGGGTTATTGTTAGGGTAAGTGTTAGGGTTCGGGTAAGGTTTAGGGTTAGGGTTAGAGTTAAGTTTTGTGTTAGGGTTAGGGTTAGGTTGAGATTTAGGTTTAAGTTTAATGTACTTGATAGTATTAGGTGTAGGGTTAGGTTTAAGGTTTGTGAAAGTGTTAGGTTTAGTTTAGGGTTAGGTTTAGTGTTAGGTGTAGTGTTAGGTTTAAGGTTAGTGAAAGGGTTAGGTTTAGTTTAGGGTTAGGTTTAGGGTTAGGGTTTGGGTTAGGTTTAGGGTTAGTAATAGTTTTAGGGTTAGGTTTAGGGTTAAACTTAGGGATAGGTTTAGGGTTAGTTAAGGGTTAGGGTCGGGGTTAGGTTAGGTTTAGGGTTATGGTTTCAGGTATGGTTTGTGTTAGGGTTAGGATTACGGTTAGGGTTAGGGTTACATTTAAGGTTAGGATTAGGGTTAGGGTTAGAGTTAGGGTTAGGGTTAGATTTAGTGTTAGGTTTAAGGTTAGGATTAGGGTCAGGGTTAGGTTTAGGATTAGGGTTAGAGTTACAATTAGGGTTAAGCATAGGTTTAAAATCAGTGATTGGATTATGGTTAGAGATACGTTTATGGAGAGTCTTAGGGTTAGTTAGGTTAGGGTTAGGTTCAGGGTAAGATTTATGGCTAGTGTTAGGGTAAGGGTTAGGGTTAGGGTTAGAATTAGTATTAGGTTTAGTGTAAGGTTTAGGGTTAGTGTTAGGGTTAAATTGAGGGTTAGGGTTAGGATTAGTGTTTTGATTAGTGTTAAGTTTAGGGCTTGTGTTAGGGTTAGGGTTAGAGTTACGGTTAGGTTTTCATTTAGTGTTGGGGTCTGGGTTAGTGTTAGGGTTATGGTTAGGGTTAGGCTTAGTGTTAGGTTTAAGTTTAGGGTTTGTGTTAGTGTTACTGTTATGGTTAGTGTTAGGGTAACTGTTAGGATTAGGGTAAGGTTTAGGGTTAGTGTTAGGGTTAGTTTTAGTTGTAGGGTTAGGTTTAAGGTTAGTGAAAAGTTTAGGTTTAGGGTAAGGGTTAGGTTAGGTTCAGCTTTTGGGTTAGTGTTAGGTTTAAGGTTAGGGTTATGGTTATGGTTAGTTTTAGAGTTAGGTGTAGGTTTAAGGTTAGTGTTAGGATTTGTGTTAGGGTTTGGGTTGTGGTTTGTGTTAGTATTAGGGTTTGTGTTAGTGTTAGGGATACTATTAGGGTAACACAAATAGGGTTAGGTTTAGGGTTAGTGTTATTGTTAGGTGTAGGGTTAGGTTTAGTGTTAGTGATAGGGTTAGGTTTGGGTTAGGGTTAGGGTAAGTGTTAGGTTTAGGGATAGGTATAGGTTAGGGTTAGGGTTAGGGTAAGGGTTAGTGTTAGTGTTAGGGTTAAGAGTTGGTTTAAAATTAGTGTTAGGTTTAGGGTTAGAGTTAGGTTTATGGTTAGTGTTAGGGTTAGTGTTAGAATAAGGTTAGGTTTAGGGTGACGTTTAGGGTTAGTTTTAGTGTTAGGTTTATGGATAGGGTTAGTGTTAGTTTTAGATTTAGGGTTAGGTTTAGTGTTAGTTGTAGGGTTTGGGTTTGGGTATGTGTTAGGATTAGGTTTAGGGTTAGGTTTAGTTTAGGGTTAAGGTTATGGAAAGGATTAGTTTTAGGCTTCCCGTCTGGGTTAGTGATATGGTTAGGGTTAGGGTTTGTGTTAGTGTTAGTGTTAGGGTTAGTGTTTGGGTAACAGGATTAGGGTTAGGGTTAGTGTTAGGTGTAGGGTTAGGGTTAGGTTTAGTATCAGAGTTAGGGTTAGGATTAGGGGTAGTGATAGGGTTAGGGTTGCAGTTAGGGTTAATATTAGTGTTAGTTTTAGGGTTATTGTTAGGGTTTGTGTTCAGGTCAGGGTTATGGTTAGTGATAGTATAGGGCTAGAGTTAGGGTTAGTTCTAGAGTTAGATTTAGGATTAGGGTTAGATTTAGGATTAGGGTTAGGGTTAAGGTTAGGTTTAGAGTAAGTGTTAAGTTAGGGTAATGGTTATGGTTAGAGTGAGGTTTAGGTTTAGGGTTAGGGTTAGGGTTAGGATTTGGGTTATAGTTTGTGTTAGGTTTAATGTTAGGATAAGGGATACGGTTTGGGTTATGGTTTGTGTTATGATTAGGGTTAGCTTTAGGGTTCGGGTAACTGTTAAGTTTAGTGTTAGGGTTATGGTTACAGTTAGTGTTAGGTTTAGTGTTAGGTTTAGGGTTAGGTTTAAGATTAGGGTTAGTATTAGGGTTAGGTTTAGGATTAATGTTAGTGTTTGGCATAGGGTTAGGTTTAGGGTTAGGTAAGCGTTAGATTAACGTTTAGGTTAGGGTCAGAGTTATGGTTTGGTTTAGGGTTTGTTTTAGGGTTATGGTTAGATTTAGTATTAGTGTTGGGTTTAGGGTTAGGGTTAGGTTTAGGTTAGTGTTAGGGTTGGGATTAGGATTAGGGTTAGTATTTGGGTGAGGTTACGGTTAGTGATATTGTTAGGGTTAGGGTTCATGTTAGGGTTATGTTTAGGTTAGTGTTACAGTTAGTGTTAGGTTTAGGATTAGGGTTAGGATTTGGTAAGTGGTGGCATTAGGATGAGGTTAAAGTTAGGGTTATGGTTTGGGTTAGGGTTATGGTTAGGGTTAGGGTTGAGTTAATGTCATGGTTAGGGTTAGTGTTAAAGTTAGTGTTAGGGTTAGTTTCAGTGAAAGTTTTACTGTTAGGTCTAGGGTTAGGGTTCGTTTTAGGGTTAAGATTAAGGTTAGGATTAGGGTTTGTTTTGGGGTTAGTTTTTAGTTTAGTGTTACGTTAGTGTTAGGGTTAGGGTTAGGGTTAGGTTTATTGTAGGGTTAGGGTTTGTGTTAGTGTTAGTGTTAGGGTTAGTGCTAGAGTAATGATCAGGATTAGAATTAGGGTGAGTGTTAGGTGTAGGGTTAGGGTTAGAGTTATTGATAGGTTTAGTTTTAGAATTAAGGTTGGGGTTAGTGTTAGGGTTAGGTTTAGGTTTAGGGGTAGTGATAGGGTTATGGTTGTGGGTAGGGTTAGTGTTAGGGTTAGGGTTAGTGTTAGGGTTAGGGTACGTATTAGGTTTCAGGGTAGCTTTAGGATTAGGTAAGGCTTAGGTTGGATTTAAGTTAGTGTCAGGGTTATGGTTTTTGTGTATTTGTGTTAAGGTTAGAGTTAGATTAGGGTTACGGTTAGGGTTAGTGTTACGGTTATTGTTAGAGTTATTGTTAGGGTTAGTGTTAGGGTTAGGTTTTGTGTTAGGTTTAGGGTTTGATTAAGAATTAGGATTAGAGTTAGGGTTCATTTTAGGGTTAAGGTAATTGTTAATGTTAAGAATAGGTTTAGATTTAGGGTTAGGGTTAGGTTAAGTATTATGGTTAAGGTTAAACTTAGAGATAAAATTAGTGTTTGGGCTAGAGTTAGACTTATGTTTATTATGAGTGTTATGGTTAGTGTTAGGTTAGGGTTAGGGTTAGGTTGATGTTTAGGGTTAGTTTCAGTGTTAGGGTGACAGTTAGGTTTAGTGTTAGGGTTACTGTTAGGGTTAGGGTTATTGTTAGGTTTAGGGTTATGGTTAGGATTAGTGTTAGGTATAGGATTAGGTTTAGGTTAGGGATTGGGTTAGGTTTAGGGTTAGGGTTAGGGATAGTGTTAGACTTAGGGTTAAGGTTAGTATTAGGGATAGGGTTAGGTTTCGGGTTTGTTTTAGGGTTAGAGTTAGTGTTAGCTTTAGGTTTAGAGTTAGGTTTAGGGTAAATATTAGGATTGTTGTTAGGGTTGGGGTTAGTTTTAATATTAGGGTTAGGGTTAGGTTTAGGGGTATTGTTAGGGTTAGATTTCATGTTTGTGTTAGGATTAGTGTTAGGTTTAGTCTTAGGTTTAATGTTACAGTTAGGGTTAGGGTTATGGTTAGTGTTAGTATTAGGATTAGAGTTAGCTTTAGGTTTAGTGTTAGAGTTAGGGTTAGGGTTAGATTTAGAGTTATGTTTAGTGTTAGGGTTAGGGTTAGGGATAGTGTTAAAGGTAGGGACATATTTTATGTTAGGGTTAGTGTTAGGTTTCGGTTAACTGTTACACTTAGGGTTAGTGTTAGGGTTAGATTTAGTGCTCAGGTTAGGGCTAGGGTAAGGTTTAGCGTTAGGGTTAGGTTTAGGTTTAAGGTTAGGTTTAGTGTTAGTGTTAGGGTTAGGATTAGTTTTAGGATTAGTGTTAGAGTTAGGTTAGGGTTAGTTTTAGGCTTACTATTAGGGTTTGTGTTAGGGTTAGGGTTCAAATTATGGTTAGGGTTACAGTTCATTTTAGGGTTATGGTAAGGGTTACAGTTATGGTTAATGTTAGTGTTAGGGTTAGGGTTAGGGTTAGAGTTATTGTTACAGTTAGGGTTAGGTTAGAGTTATGGTAAGGGTTAGGTTTAGGGTTAGTATTAAAATTAGGGATAGGGTTAGGATTAGTGTTAGGGTTAGGGTTAGGATTGTGTTAGGTTCAGGGTTAGGGTGATTGTTATGGTTAGGTTTAGGGTTTGGTTTAGTGTTAGGGTTAGTTTCAGAGTTTGGGTTCGGGTTAGGGTATGCATAGTTTTATGGTTAGGGATAGGATTAGGGTTAGTTAGGCTTATGTTTAGGGTTAGGGTTAGTGATAGGTTTAAGGTTGGGTTTAGGTTTAGTGATTGGGTTAGGGTTAGGTTTACTGTTAGGGTTTTGTTAGTGTTAGGGATAGGGTTAGGTTTAGTGTTAGGGTTAGGGTTATGGTTACAGATACAGTTCGTGTTAGTGGTACTGGTAGTGTTAGGGTTAGTGTTAGGTTTATGGTTAAGTTTAAGTTTAGGGTTAGTGTTAGGGTGAGTGTTAGGGTGAGTGTTAGGGTTATGGTTAGGTTTACGGTTATGGTTAGGATTCAGATTAAGTTTAGTATTAGGGTTAGAGTTAGGTTTGGTTTAGGGTTAGGTTTAAGATTTATGTTAGGCTTAGATTTAGAGTTAAGTTTATTGTTAGTGTTATTGTTAGATTTAGGTTAAGGTTAGTTTCAGGGTTAGTGTTAGCGTTAGGGTTAGGGTAAGGTTTAGGTTAGGTTTAGGGTTAGGGTTTGGTTAGGGTTAGGGTTAGGGTTAGGGTTAGAGTTTGTGTTAGGTTTAGGGTTAGTGTTAGGGTTAGGGTTAGGGTTAGTGTTAGTGTTATGTTTAGGGCTAGAATTAGGGTTTGCATTAGGGTTAGTGTTAGGGTTAGGGTTAGGGTTAGTGTTAGTGTTATGTTTAGGGCTAGAATTAGGGTTTGCATTAGGGTTAGTGTTAGGTTTAGGGTTAGGTTTTGTGTTAGGGTTAGGGATCTATTTAGGGTTATGATTAGGATTAAAGTTAGTGTTTGGATTAAGTTTAGAGTTAGTGTTAGGGTTAAGTTTAGGGATAGGTTTAGGGTTAGGGTTAGTGTTAGTGTTAGGGTTAGGGTTAGGTTTAGACTTATGGTTTGTGTTAGGGTTAGGTTAAGGGTTAGTGATAGGTTTAGTGTTAGGGTTAGTGTTAGCATTAGGTTAGGGTTATTTGAGTTTTAGGGTTATGGTTTTGTTTAAGATTTGTGTTAGGTTTAGAGTTAAGGTTAGAGTTATGGTTATGGTTAGAGTTAGGGTTAGGGTTAGGGTTAGGGTTTGTGTTCATGTTAGGGTTTGTGTTAGGATTACGGTTAGTTTTAGTGTTAGGTTTAGGGTTAGGTTTAAAGTTAGTGTTAGTGTTAGGGTTAGGGTTAGTGTTAGGTTTAGGGTTAAGGTTAGGTTTAGTGACAGTGTTAGGGTTAGGATTAATGTTAGTGTTAGGGTTATGGTTAGTTTAGGGTTATGGTTTGTCTTAGGGTTACAGTTAGTGTAGGTTTAGTTTTAGGGTTAGGTTAGTGATAGGGTTAGGGTTAGGGTTCGGATTAGGTTTTGTGTCAGTGTTACATTTAGGGTTAGTGTTTGGGTTAGGGTTTAGATTAGGTTTAGGGTTAGTGTTAGGGTTCGGGTTAGGGTTAGGATTTGTGTTAGTAATAGGCTTAGGGATAGGGTTAATGTTAGGATTAGGGTTATGTTTCCTGTTAGTGTTAGTTTTAGAATTTCAGTTAGGGTTAGGTTTAGTGTTAGGGTTAGTGTTAGTATTAGCATTACCGTTAGTGTTAGGTATAGTGTTATGTTTAGGGATAGGGTTAGGGTTAGGATTAGTGTTAGTGTTATGGTTAGGGTTAGGGTTATGATTAGTGTTAGGGTTAGGGTTAGTTTTAGGTTTAGTTTTATGGGTATTGTTAGGGTTAGTATTAGTATTTGGTAAGGGTTAGGGTTAGGGTTGGGAGAAGTTTACAGTTATGGTCTGTGTTAGTGTTTGTGTTTGGGCTAGAGTTAGAGTTAATTTTACAGTTAGGGTTAGGGTTAGTATGAGGGTAATTGTTAGTGTTAGGTTTGGAATTAGTGTTAGGCTTATCATTAGGGTTAGGTTTAGGGTTAGGGGTAGGGTAAGTTTAAGGGTTAGAGTTAGGGTTAGGGTTGGAGTTAGTGTTAGTGTTAGGGTTAGTGTTAGCTTTAGGTTATGGCTCGGGTTAAGGATAGGTTTAGGGTAAGGTTTAGGGTTAGGGTTAGGTTTAGGTTTAAGGTTAGGTTTACTGTTAAGGTTTGGGTTAGCATTATGGTTAGGGTTAGAGTTAGTGTTAGGGGTTAGGGTGTGTTTTAGGCTTAGTGTTAGGGTTTTTGTTAGGGTTAGATTTAGTATTAGGGTTAGGGTTCCAGTTCGAATTAGGGTTAGATTTAGAGGTAGGGTTAGCGTTAGTGTTATTGTTAGGATTAGGTTTAGGGTTAGGGTTAGTGTTAGTATTAGGGTTAGAGTTATGTTAGGGTTAGTGTTAGGGTTAAGGATAGGGTTAGGGTTCCTGTTAGGGTTAGGGTTAGGGTTCATGTTAGGGTTAGGGTTAAGGTGAGTGTTAAGTTTAGCATTAGTGTTAGGTTTAGGGTTAGGGTTAGTTTTAGTATTTGGTTTAGTGTTTGGGTTACGGTTAAGGATAGTGTTAGGGTTAGTGATAGGTTTATGGTTAGTGTTAGTCTTAGGGTTAGGGTTAGTGTTACAGATAGGGTTAGGGTTAGGTTTAGGGTTAGTGGTAGGGTTAGGTTTAGGGATAAGTTTAGTGTTAGGTTAAGGGTTAGCGTTACAGTTAGTGTTAAGTTTTCATTTATTTTTAAGATTAGGGTTAGTGTTACTGTTAAGTTAGGGTTAGCATTAGTGTTAGTGTTCAAGTTAGGTTTAACGTTAGGTTTAATGATAAGTTTAGGTTTATATTTAGGGTTAGTGTTAGTGATAGGGTTAGGGTTGGTGTTAGGTTTAGTGTTAGGGTTAGTGTTATGGTCAATGTTAGTGTTAGAATAGGGTTAAAGTTAGTGTTAGGGTTATCTTTACGGTTAGGGTTAGGTGTAGGTCCTATGTTAGGGTTAGTATTAAGGTTAGGTTTAGGATTAGGGTAAGTATTAGGGTTAGGGTTACTGATAGAGGTATTTTTAGGTTTAGGGTGAGGGTTAGTGTTAGTCTTAGGGTTAGGGTTTGTGTTAGGGTGATGGTTAGGGTTAGGGTTAGGTTTAGGGTTTGTGTTACGGTTAGGATTAGGGTTAGGGTTAGGCTTATTGTTAGGATTAGAACTCTAGTTAGCATTAGGCTTAAGGTTACATTTAGGGTAATAATATTTTTAGGGTTAGGGTTCAGGTTAGTTTTAGGGTAATGGATAGTTTAGGTATAGGGGTAGTGCTAGGATCAGCCTGAGGATTATCATTAGGGTTAGTGTTAGGGTTTGGGTAATGGATAGTGTTAGAGCTAGGGTTAGGGCTAGGTTTATTGTTAGCATCAAGGCTAGGGGTAGTGTTAGTTTTATGTTTAGTGCAAAGATTAAATTTAGGGTTATGTTTAGGGAAAGGGTTAGGGCCAGGTTTAGGGTTCGAGTTAGGGTTAAAGCTAGGGTTGGGTCTTGGATTAGGGCTAGGTTTTGGGTTATGTTAAGGCTCTTCTTAGGGATATGGCTAATGTAAGAACTAAGGTTATGATTGGGTCCAGTTTTAGAGTTACATTTAAAACTAAGTCTAGTTTTAATATTAGGTTTAGATTTAGGGTGATGTTTTTCACTAGGGTTAGTGTTAGAGTCAAAGTCAGGGTCAGGGTTCATTTTATGGTTAGGGATAGGAATCAAATTAGGTTAGGCTTAGGGCTAGATGTAGAGTTAGGATTCAGTTTATGTTAAGGGTTAGGGTTAGTCCTATGGCTCAGTTTTGTTTTAAGACTAAAGCTAAAGTTAAGGGTAGCTTTGTATTAGCGTTAGTGTTATTGCTACTTATAGGGTGAGTTTAGGCTTAGGAGTAGATTTAGAGTTATGGTTAATTCTAGAGTTAGGGCTATGGGGCTAGTGTTAGAGCTAAGATTAGGGCTAGTGTTTGGGTTATGGTAAAGGATATGGTTAGAACTAAGAATAGGGCTATGTCAAGAGTTAGAATTAGTCTTAGGGCTAGAGTTTGGGTTAGGGTTAGGGCTAAATTAGGGCTAGAAATAATTCTAGGGTTACTGTTCGGCTTAGGCCTCGGAATAGGGCTATGTTTATGGTTAGGTTTCGAGTTAGGTTTAGGGAAAGGGATGCCTGTTTGATTTCCACCTCCATTTCCATTTACCCATACATGTCAAAATGAAGTGAAACCTTAAAATACAAAGTGTTCATGATAGTGATCCATTGAATTGAGAAGAACATACCTTGGGAGCATCCTAAGGGTAGATAAATGATGACTCCTGCCCAGTATCAAGAAATTTGAACAAAACTAATGATCACCCTAACATTACCTCTAACCCTAGCCCTAGCCATAGCCTTAAACCTAAGATTAACCCTAATCTGATTAGAGAAATATTGATCCTAGAATTCCCACACTTGGGGAGCCTTTGGGGGCAAGCTAAGTGATGAATCCTATGCAACATCAAACAAATGTGATCGAATAATTATGAAAGGTATTTCAGTACATGCATGTTTTCCTGTTTTCTCCTAAAGGGCTCTCAGATTAAGTTGTTTTCCATGCTTAAGCATAGGCCTACTTTTACAAGGAACATACCAGAGTCCCTACAGAGAACTGATGGAGTGTGTGAAGTTTCAAGCAGATAGCAAAAACCCTATTTGATTTTCAACTCCATTAACTTTCCTGTATTTAGGTCAAAATGAAGTGAAATCTTAAAATACAAAATGTTCCTGATAGCAAACCTGTGAACAGAGAAGGCATAAGCCTGGGGAATAGAGTAAATCTAGCTAAAAGATAAATCCTGCCAAGTATCAAAGAATGTTGAATAAAACTAACTCTAACCCTAACACTAGCTCTAACCCTAGCTCTTCCCCCAACCCTAACATTTTTATGAAACTTTTGACTGCAGAATTTCCAAACTTAGGTAGCCTATTGGGGCAAGCTAAGGGATGAATGCTGTGCAATATTAAAGAAATCTGTCCAAAAAGTGATGGAGTATATCAGTACATGCATATTTCTCTGTTATCTCCTAAAGGACTCTTGGATAAAGTTGTTTTTACATGCTTCAGCTTAGGCCTACTTTCACAAGAACAAACTAGAGATTTTTCACAGATAAATGAATGATGGAGTGTGAAGTTTCCAGTAGCTAGCACCAATGCTATTTGATTTTCAGCTCCATTTCTATTTACCTGTATAGGACAAAATGAACTGAAACTTTAAAATACAAACTATTCCTTACAGTGAACCATTGAACCTAGGAGGCCCAAACATGTGGAGTATAGTAAGGATAGGAGACAAATGAATCCTTCTCAGTATCAAAAAAATTGAAAAAAAAATAACTATAATCCTAATACTAGCTCTAACACTAGCCCTAACACTACCCTTAACACAAACCCTAACCTGACTGAAAAACTGATGATCCTAGAAGTCCCAAACTTGGGGAGCCTAGTGGGCTAAGCTATCAGATGAATCCTATGGAGTAGCAAAGAATTATGATGAAATAATTGGGGTGGTATTTCATTTCATGCATATTTCTTTGTTTTCTGCTGAAGGGCTCTTGAATAAAGTGTTTTTTTTTTTTTCATCTTCATCTTAGGGCTACTTTCACAAAGAAACAAACCAGAGAGTTCCCACAGAGAACTGATTCAGTGTTTGAAGTTTCAAGCAGCCAGCACCAATCTGAGTTGATTTCAACCTCCATTTTCATTTACCTATATAGGTCAATATGAAGTGAAACCTTAAAATACAGATTGTTCCTGTTAACGAATCATTGAAATGAGAAGGCCCAAACCTGAGGAGCGTATTAAGGCTAGGTAAAAGATGACTTTTTCCACGTATCAAAGAAATTTGTAGAAAACTTACTTTCACCCTAGCACTACAACTAACCCTATCCCTAACCATTAACCTAACAGTATCCCTAACCTGATTAGAGAACCATTGATCCTAGAAGTCCCGCACTTGGAGAGCTTTGTGGGGCAAGCTAAATAATGAATCCTACTTAGTATCGAACAAATCTGACAAAATAATTATGGGAGGAATTTCAGTGCATGCATATTCCCTGCTTTCTCCTAAAGTGCTCTCCAATAAAGTTGTTTTTGCATGCTTCAGCTTAGGCCTACATTCACAGGGAATATACCAGAATGACCCCACAAATAATTGAGGGTGTGTGTGCAGTTTAAAGCAGCTAGCATAAACCCTGTGTGATTTCCAGGTCCATTTACATTTACTCATATAGGTCAAAATGAAGTAAAATTAAAATATTAACGTTTCTGGACACCAAACAGTTGAACCAAAAGGCCTAAACCTGGGAAAGAGAGTAGGGTTAGTTAAAGATGAATCCTGGATTGTATCAAATAAATTTGAATGAAGTAACTCTAACCCTAACACTACCTCTAAACTGAGCCCTAATCCTAACCCTAAACATAAACATAGCCCTATCCCTAACCCTAACTTTAACCCTTATTTTAAATGTAACCACTGCCTAAATCCTAGCTCTAACTCTATCCGTTACCATAACTCTAACCCTAACCCTAATGCTACACATAGTCCTAATCCTAACATTTACCCTAGACCTGCTCTAAACCTAACCCTCACCCTAGCCCTAAATCTAGCTACAACCATATCACTCACCCTAAACCTAACCCTAACCCTAAGCCTAACCATAACCCTAATCCTAACCCTAACACTAGCCCTAATCCTAACCATAAACATAGCCATAACCCTAGCTGTAATTCTATATTTTACCCTAAACTTAAGCATAACCCAAATGCTAACAAAAGGACTTAACCTAACTGTATAGCTATCCCTAGGGCTATTCGAAACCCTAAACCTAGCCTGTACTCTAAACCTAACCATGTCCATTACTCTAAACCTAATGCTAATTCGAGCCTTAAGTCTAAACCTTAATGGAAAGCAATCCCTAATCCTGACCCTGACTGTAATAATACACCTAGGTCTAAACCTGACCTTTTTCCATAAACCTAACTCTTACAGTAGACCTATTCATAACCAAACACTACAACTGTCCTTAACTGTAATGCTAAACCTGACATTAGCCCTAGCCTTAATCTTAGCCCTAGCCCTAACACAAGCCCGCATCTGAGCCGTAAACCTAGCCTTAATCCTAACCCTTACTCTAACCCTTATGCAAGACCTAATCCTAACCATAACCCTAGTGCTAACCTTAAATCTAACTGAATCCATTACCCCAAACATAACCCTTATCCTAATGCTAACCCTAGCACTAACCCTAACCCTATTACTATACCCAAAACTATCAATTACCCTAAACCTAACCTGAACCCTAAACCTAACTCTATCTTTACCCTAATCCTAACCTAACTCTAATTCAACCCGTTACCCTAAACTCAAACCTAAAACAATCCCTAACACTGAACCTGGTCCTAGTTATTCCCCTAGCTCTAAACCTGACTCTTACCCTATACCTGACCCTTACAATATACCTAGCCATAAACCTTTCCCTAAAACTATCCCTGACTGTAACCCTAGACTTGACATTATACCTAGATATAATTCTAGCCCTAAACCTAAAACAAACCCTCATCTGAGCCGTAAAACTAGCCTTAATGCTAACCCTCACCCTAAACCTAACCCAAGACTTTATCCTAAGCACAACCCTAGCCCTAACCTTAACTCTAACTGTATTCATTACCCTAAACATAATGCTTATCCTAATGATAACCCTAGGACTAAACCTAACCCTATCACTATTTCCAAAACTATCAATTACCCTAAACCTCACTTGAACCCTAAACCTAACCCTATTTTACCCTAACCATAACCCTAAATCTAATTTGAGCTATATCCCTAAACTCAAACCTAAATCAAGCCCTAAAACTGACCCTGGCTCTAATAATTCCCCTAGCTCTAAACCTGACTCTTACACTATACCTAACACTTACAATAGATGTAGAAGTAAACCTTTTCCTAAAACTATCCCTAACTGTAACCCTAGACCTGACATTAGCCCTAGCCATAATTCTAGCACTAACCATAACACAAACCCTAGCCTGTATCCTAGCCCTAAACATAGCCTTAATTGCAATCCTAACCCAGACTCTAGACCTAACCCTGACATTAACCCTAGCCCTAGTCTTAGCCCTAATTTACCCCTATCCCTACCTCTAGTCCTAAGACTAACTCTAACTCTCACATTAGACCTTTCACTCATTCTAATCCTTACAATAACCATAACCCTAGCCCTAACACTAGCCCTAACCCTTGCCCTATCCTTTGCCCTAGCACTCACCTTAGAAAAAAACTAACTCTAAATCGAGCCCTAACCTGAAGACTAAGCCAAACCCTAACACTAGCCCAAACCATAAAACTAATCCTAAAACTAGCCCTAACCCTAGCCCTAGCCCCAAAACAAAACCGAGCTATAGCTATAACCCTAAACCTTAACCTAAACCGAACCCTAACCTTAAACCTAGCCCTAACCCTAACCCTAATATGAGTTGTAAGCCGAACCTTAAACTAAACCTGAACCTGACACTGACCCTAACACTACTAGTTTGAAACATCACCCTAACCCTAAACCTAACCCTAAACCTAACTCTAGGCTTAAAACCCTAAAACTAGCCCTAAACTTCACCCTAGTACTTACATTAGCCCTATCCCTAACCCTATCCCCAACTTAACCCCAAACATACCCCTAATCCTAGCTTTAAACCTAGCCCTATTCATAAACAAAAACCTAGCCCTAAAACCTATCTCTAACTCTATCCATTACCATAACCAAAACCATAACCCTAATGTTAACCCTAGGCTTGAGCCTAAACCTATCCCTAATCTGAACCCAATCTATTACCCTGAACCTAACCTGAACCTAAACCTAATCCTATCATTACCTTAACCCTAACACTAACACTAATTTAAACCCTAAATTTAAACTTTAACCTATCCCAAACCCTAAACCTGACCTTGACCCTAATAAAAAAAAACCCTAGCTCTAAACTTGAAAATAACCCTACAACTAACTCTTACCCTAGATGTAGCCATAATCCTAACCCTAAAACTATCTTTAACTATAATTCTAGACCTGAAATTAGCCCTTGCCCTAATCCTAGTCCTAAAATTAAAACAAGCCCTAGCCCTCATCCTAGCCCTAAACCTAGTTTTAATCATAACCCTAACCTTAACCCCACCCCTAATCCTAATTCTAACCCTCACCCTACCTCTATACCTAACTATAATGCCATTTCTTACCCTAAACTTAAACCTAACCCTAACTCTAGGATTAAGCCAAACAATAAACCTAGCCCTAATCCTAGCACTAATTTAGCTCTATCTCTAACCCTAACACTAACCCTAGCCCTGAGTCTCACTCTAATTCTTGCCCTATACCTGTCCCTAGTTCTAACCCTATCCCTTACCATAACCCTATCTTTTACCATAACCCTATCCCTAGCCCTAAACCTTGCCATATCCTTATTCCCAGACCTAACACTTCACTAGCCTTAAACCTTACACTAGGACTAAACCAAAACCAAGCAATAGCCCTAACCCTAAACATTGACTTAAACCAAACCCTAACACTAAACATAGACCTATCAGTAGCCCTAATTGCAGTTCTAACACTAACTTTAAAACTAGCAGTGACCCTGATGCATATCTCAACACTTCACTAGCTCTAAACACCACCCTCACCTTAAACCAAATGCTAAGAATAACCCTAACAATAATTCAAGTCCTATCCCTAAACCTAAAATGAACCCTGACCTGACTCTTATCTTAAAACAAACCCTAGCTATAAATATCACCCTAAACTTAAACCTAATGCTAACACTAAAACTAACCTAATTTAACCCTAGTTCTTACATTAGCTGTGGCCCTAATACTACCCCTAACCCTAACACAAAAACTAGCCCTAATCTGAACCCTAAACCTAGATTTAACCCTAACTCTAACCATAATCATAGCCCTAAACCTAGCTCTAAACCACTTTCTTAACCTAAGCAAACAGTTAAACTAAGGCTAACCCTAGACCTATCCCTAATCCTTAGGCTAACCCAAAACCTAACTCTATTAATAGCCTTAACCTTAGCTCTCATTCTAGCTCTAATCCTATGCCAAATTTTAACCCTAACCCTGACCCTTATACTGACCCTACCACTAATGCAGATCTAACTCTCAACCTAACTCCAACCCAAAACCTATTGTAATCCTATCCCTAGACCTAACCCTCAAGCTAATTACCACCCTAGCCCTAACCATAGCTCAGAGCCTAACCCTTATGCTAAAAATAACCCTAAACCTAATCCTAGTTCTAACCCTCACCCTAACCCTAACTCAAGACCTAATTCTAACCATGACACTAGCCATAACCTTAACTCTAACTGTATCCATTCTTCTAAACATTACCATACGCGAATTTAACCCTAGGCCTAAACCTAAACCTATCACTATCCCCCAAACTATAAATTACCCTAAACATAGCCTGAACCCTAAATCTAACCTTATCATTACCCTAATGCTAACCCTAATGCTAATTTGAGCCCTAACCCTAAACTCAAAGCTAACCAAACCCCAACACTGACCCTGACATTAATAATTTCCCTAAATCTGAACCTGATTATTACCCTATACCTAACCCTTACACTAGACTTAGACATAAACCTAACCCTAAAACTATCCCTAATCATAATCCTAGACCTGACTTTAGCTCTAGTTGTAAGCCTAGCCCTAACCCTAGCATAAACCCTAGACCTTATCCTAGCCCTAAACATAGCCTTATTTATAACCCTAACCCTAACCCTAGGCCTAAACCTAACACTCTAGCCCTAATCTCAGCCCTAATTTAGCCTTATCCCTAACCCTAACCCTAAACCTAGCCAAAAGACTATCTCTAACTTTCATCCTAGCCCCAAACTCTAGTTCTAACCCTATACATTACTGGAAGCCCAATCCTAGCCTGAAACATAGGTCTAACCCAAGCCCTATTCATATCCCTGGCCATGACATTAGATCTAACCCTAACTCTAAATCTAACCCTAACAATAATTCTAAGCCTAAACCTAACCTAGCCCTAACCCTAAGGTTAATTCTAAAACTAGACCTAACCCTAGCCCTAGCACTTAAACAAAACCAAACCATAGACCTAACCCTAGTCCTTAACATAAACCAAGCCCTAATCCTAAACCTAGCCCTAACCCTAGAAATAATTCGAGTCTTAAGCTGAACCCTAAAACTAACCCTCACCCTGATTCTGACCTTAACACAAACCCTAGGTCTAAATATCATCCTAACCCTAAACCTACACCTAACACTAGAACTAGTCCTAACCCCTAACACTAAAATTAGCCCAAATCATAACCCTAGTACTTACATTAGCTGTAACCATAACCCTAGCCCTAACTTAACCCAAATCCTAGCCCTATTCCGAGCCCTAACCCTAGCTTTAACCCTAAGCCTAACTCTAACCTTATCACTAATTGTAACCATAAAACTAGCTGTAACCATAGATCTAACCCTATCCATTACCCTAACCATAACCCTAACCCTAATGCTAACCCTGGGCCTAAACCTAACCCTATCCCTAAACTTCACCATATCCATTACCCTAAATCTAACCTGACACCTAAACCTAAACCTATTATTACGCTTATCCTAATGTTAATGCTAATTTGAGTCCTAAATTTAAACCTTAACCTATCCAAAACACTAATTGTGACCATGACCCTAATAATATCCTTATCTCTAAACCTGACCCTAATCCTAAATCTGAGGTTTACACAAAGCATAGACATAAACCTAACCTTAAACTATCTTTAACCATAATCCTAGACCTGAAATTAGCCATAACCGTAATCCTAGCTCTAAAGTGAGTCTTCACCCTAACCCGAACCATAACCCTAGCCCTAATTCTAACAATCACCCTAGCCCTAAAACTACCTATAACCCCATCCCTTACCGTAAACCTAACCATAAACCTAAACCGAACCTTAACCTCCTCCCTAACCCTAGGACTAATACTAACACTAAGCCTAGTGCTAATCCTAGCCCTAATTTAATCCTATCCTAACCCTAACACTAGCCCTAAGACTAAATATAACTCTGGCCCTAGCCCTAGCCCTAGTTCTATCTTTAGCCCTATCCTAACTCTAGATCTAAACCTAATTCTAAATCTAAACCTAACTCGAAATTTAACTGTAATCATAAACCAAACCAAACCCTAACACTACCCCTAACCATAATGCTAATCCTAAATCTTGCCCTAGCCTTGACCCTAGCCATAAAACAAAACCAAGCCATATCCCTAACCCAAACCCTTAACCTAAACCAAACCCAAACCTTAAACCTATCCCTAACCCTAACTCTAAAAATTACTCTGAGCCTGGGGCTGACCCTAACACTAATCCTAGCTCTAATAATCACCCTAACTTAAATTAACCCTAATACTAGAACAAGTCTTAACCATAACCCTAAAGCTAGCCGTAATTGTAACCCTAGTTTGTACATTAGGCATTGTCCTAACACTAGCATTAACCTTAACACAACTCCTACCCTGGATCTGAGCCCTAAACCTAGCTTTCATCCTAATCTTAACCCTAACAGTAGCCCTAACCCTAACCCTAACCCTAGCCCTAACCCTAGCTCTAACCCTCTCCCTTACCCTAAGTTGAACCCTAACCCAAATCTAAACCCTAGTCCTAACCCTAATCCTTAGCCTAAGTTCAATGCTAACCATATTACTAGTCTTAACCCTACCCCTCATTCTACCTCTAAACCTAACCCTGAACCCCATCTGACCCTAAAAGTAACCCTAGGTCTAAACCTGACCCTAAACCTAAACCAAAATCTAACATTAGACTTGTCGGTAACCTCATATTTATACCTAAGCCTAACACTACACCTAGACCCAAAGCTAATCCTAAATATAGCTTTAACTCTAGCCCTAGGCCTAAACAAAATCCTAGCACTAGCCCTAACAATAAACCTTAACCTAAAACAAACACTTACCATATCCCTAGACCTAACCCTAGTCCTAATTCTGGCTCTAACCCTAAACCTAACACTATCCTGAACACTGACACTGATCCTAACACTTAAACTACCTTTAAACCTGACACTAACCCAAAACCTAGACCTAACACTAGACCTAGCCATAACCCTAAACCTAAAACTAGCCCTAAACCTAACCCTAGCTTTTACATTATCCTTAGTCCTAACCCTAGCCCTAAACCTAACACAAAACCTAGAGATAATCCTAGGCCTAAACTTAGTTCTAAGCATAAACCTAAGCCTAGCCCTAACCCAAACCCTAACTTTAACCCTAACCATCTCCTTAGACCTAACCCTAGCCCAAGCCTAACCCTTACACTAAACATATCCCTAGTCCTAACCTAAATCCTAATCCTAACCCTATCCTTAATCCTAACTTTAAACCTAGCCCAAACTTTAGCTCTAACCATATCCATCACCCTAACCCTAACCCTAACCCTAATTAAAACCCTATCTCTAACACTAAAACAAACTGTAAACATAATCTTGAACTTAGAACTAAACCTAAACCTAACCCTCGCACTAGCTCTAACACTAGCTCAAACACTAAATCTAACCCTAAACTTAACCTTAAACTAACACTTACTCTAACCCTAACACTTACCCTAGACCAAACCCTAGCCTAATCTTTAAACCTAACCCTTTCCCTAGACTTAATCCCAACCATAACCTAGCCCTAACCCTAGCTCTAAAACTATCCATTACACTAAACATATCCCTAACCCTAATGCTAACACTAAACCGATCTCCTAAACCTAACCCATCAGTTACCTTAAACCTTAGCTAAAAGCTAAAGTAAACCCTTCCATTATGTTTACTCTAAACCTAACCCTAATGCTAATTCAAGCCCTAACCCCTTAACATTAACATAAATCAAATGCTAACCTGACCCTAACCGTGACACTAATAATAATTCTACCTCTAAAGGTGACCTTTAACCTAAAATGAACCCTTACATTAGACCTAGATATAACCTAACCCTAAAACTATCCTTAACCATAACCCTATACCTCATGTTATTCCTAGCCTGAGTCCTAGCCCTAACCATATTAGAAAACCTACTCCTCATCCTCGTCCGAATTCTAGCCTTAGTCCTAAATTTAACCATAATGTTAGGCCTAATCCTAATTCTAACCCTGACCCTAGCCCTAAACCTAGCAATAAACCCACCCATTCCCCTAAACTTAAACCTAACCACAGTGCTAACCCTAACCCTAGCCCAAACCCTAGTCTTAACCCTAACACTAACCCTAGTACTACTCATAGCCCTAATTTAGCCCTAACCCTAACCCTCACCCTAAGCCTACTACTAAGAATAACTCTAATTCTCACCCTACATGTATCCCTAGTTCTAACAATATTCCTTAACCTAACCCTAACCCTAGCCCTAACCCTAGCATGAGCCCTAACCGTAGATCAACTCTAACTCTAAATCTAACCCTAACCCTAAACCTAAACTTCAATCTAACACTAGCCCTAACCCTGATGCTAATCCAAAATCTAGCCTTGACGCTAGCCCTGGCCCTAAAGAAAACTGAGCCATAGCCCTAAACATAACCCTTAACCTAAACCAAAACATATCCCTACACCTAGCAGTAACTTTAGCCCTAATTGGAGTTCTAAACCTAACACTAAAACTAACCCTGACCCTGACACTGACCCTAAATATAACCCATGCTCTAAACATCACCCTAACTCTAACCCTAACCTTAACACTGGCACAAATTGTAACACTAGTTCATACATTAGAAATAGCCTTAACCCTAGCCCTAACCAAATCCAAAACCTAGCACTTATTTGAGACTTAACCCTATTTTTAAACCTAACCCTAACCCAAAACCTAGCCCTAAACCTTACCCTAACCCTAGCCAGAATCCTAACCATAACCCTAGACTTATCACTAGCTCTAATCCTATCCACTACCCTAAACCTAACCATAACCCTAATGGTAAACCTAGGCCTAACCCTAACTTTATTTTTAACCCTAAACTTATTCATTAACCTAAACATAACCTGAACCCTAAACCTATCCCTATCATTATCCTAACCCTTACCCTAATGCTAATTTGAGCCCTAATCTTAAACCTTAACCTTAGCCAAATCCTAACTCTGACCCTTTCCGTAATAATATACCTAGCTCTAACCCTGAACCTACCCCTAAACCTAACCCTTATACTAGACCTAGCCATAAACCTAACCCTAAAACTATTCCTAACATAACCATAGACCTGACGTTTGCCCTAGCTGTAATCCAAGCCCTAAACTTAACACACTCCATAGCCCTAACTCTAACCCTAATCCTAACCATAGCCCTAATCCTATAAATAATCCTAGCCCCAAACTTAGCTCTAACCCTATCAATTACCCTAATCATAGCCCTAATTCTAATGCTAACCCTAGGCCTCATTCTAACCCTATGCCTAACCGTAACCCTATCCATTATGCTAAACCTAACCTGAACCCTAAACCTAACCCTATCATTACCCTAACATAAACCCTAATGCTAATTTGAGACCTAACCTAAACAAAACCCTAAACATGACCCTGACCCTAATAATACCCCTAGCCCTAAATTTGACCCTTACCCTAAATCTAACACTTACACTAAACATAATCATAAACCTAACCCTAAAACTATCCCTAACCATAACCCTAGAACTGACATTTGCCCTAACGATAATCCTAGCCCTAACCAAAACACAAACCCTAGCCCTTATCTTAGCCCTTAACCTAGTCTTAATCATAACTCTAAAGAAACCCTAGCCCTAACGCTAATTCTAACTTTCATTCTAGCCCTAAACCTACTCTAACCCCATCATTTACACTAATCTTAACTCTAAACCCAAAAGTATCCCTAGGCCTAAACATAAACATAAACCTAGCCCTATTCCTAGTCCTAATTAAGCCCTATACCTAACCAAACCCTAAGCCTATCCCTAAGACTAACACTCACTCTAACCCTAGCCCTATTCCCAGTTCTAACCCTATTTTTATCGTAACCCTAATCCTAACTATGAACTAGATCTAATGCAGGCCATATCCTTAGCCCGAGACCTAACACTAGATCTAATCCTAACTCTAAATCTAACTATAAACCTAAGACTCAACCTAACCCTAACATTAGTCCTAAACCTAAACTGATTTTAAAACTAGCCTTAACCTTAGCCCTAGCCCTAAAACAAAACCGAGCCATAGCCCAAACTTTAAAGTTTAACCTAAACCAAAACCCAACCCTACATCTAGCCCTAACCCTAGCCCTAATTTGAGTCCAAACCCTAACCCTAAAACTACCCCTGACCTTAATTTTCACCCTAATACTAACCGTAGCCCTAAACATTACCCTCATATTAAACCTAACCCTAACACTAGACCTTGTCTTAACCCCAATCTTATAACTACCCCAAATTGTAACTCTACTGCAAACATCAGCTGTAACCCTAAACCTAGCCCTAACTCTAACCAAAATTTAGCCCTAATCTGAAACGTAACACTTGCTTTAACCCTAAACCTAATCTTAACACTAGCCCTAACCCTATCCTAAATGTATCCCTAAACCTAGGACTAGTCCTATCTCTTACCCTAAGCTAACCCTAAACCTAATGCTAACCCTAGTCCTAACCGTAATACTATTACTAGTACTAACCTTAGCCCTCATTCTAGCTCTAACCATAACTCACACCTGACATTTATTCTGACCCTAATTGTAACCGTAGGTCTAAACGTAATCCTAACCCTATACTGAACCCTATAAATAGCTCTAGAAATTAACCTATTCCTAAACCTAACCCTAACACTAGCCCTAGACCTAAACCTAATCCTAAATGTAGCCATATCTCTAGCCCTAGACATAAAAAATCCCTAGCCCTAGCCCTAGTAATAAACCTTAACCTTACCCAAACACTAACCCTACACCTAGACCTAACTCTAGTGATAACTCTGGCTTTAACCATAAAGCTAACTCTAACCTGAACACTGACCCTGAACCTAACACTAACTCTAGCTCTAAGCATCATGTTAAACACTATCCCTAACCCTAACACTTGACCTAGCCATAACACTAACCAAAAAACTGGCCCTAATCATAATCCTAGTTCCTACATTAGCTGTAGCCCTAACACTAGCCCTAACCTAATAAAAAACCTGGCCCTAATCTGAGCACTAATCGTAGCTTTAACCCTAACCCTAACCCTAGCCATAAGCCAGTCCCTAACCCTTCCCTAAACCTAGCTTTTATTCTATTTGCTACCTTAAGCCAAACCCTAAACCTAATGCTAACCCTTGTTTGAACCCTAATCCATAGTTTAACCCAAAACCTAACTCTATTACTAGTCCTAACACTAGCCCTCATTCTACCTCTAACCATAACCCAAACCCTAATCCTAACTCTGAAACTTATACTGACCCTAACACTAACCTTAGGTCTAAACTTGACCCTAACCCGATCCCAAACCCTAACATTAGCCCTAATGGTAATCCTATACCTAAACCTAAACCTAACACTAGTCCTAGAACTAAACCTAATCCTAAATCTAGCCATAATTCTAGCCCTAGACCTGTAAAACAAACTTGCCCTAGCCCTAACAATCACCCTTAACATAACCCAAAATCTAACCCTACTTCTAGACCTAAGCTTAGTCCTAATTCTGGTACTAACCCCAACACTCACTCTAACCTGAACACTGACCCTGACCTTAACATAAACCTAGCTCCAAAGCTTACCCTAACTCAAAACCTAATCCTAACACTACACCTAGCCATAACCCTAACCCTAAAACTAGCCCTAATCATAACCCTAGCTCATAACTACCCATGGCCCTAACCCTAGAACTAAAATAACACAAAACCTAGACCTAATCATAGGCCTAAACCTAGCACAAAGTGTAACCCTATACTAATCTGAGCCCTAACCCTAACCCTTCCTTTAGACCTAACCCTAGCTCAAAGCCTGTTACCTTAAATATAACCCTAGAACTATCCCAAACCATAACCTAACTGTAGCCCTAATCTGAACCTTAACCATAGCCCTAATCATAGCTCTAATTCTATACACTACCCTAAACCTAGCCCTAACCCTAACCATAATCCTAGCCCTAAGCCTAACAGTATTGTAATCATATCCATTATCCTAACCATAATCCTAACCCTAATTATAAACCTAGGCTTAACCCTAACCCTTTCACAATCCCTAAACCTATCCATAACCCTAAAATTAACCTGTAGCCTAATCTTAAGACTATTCATTACCGTAACCCTAACTCTAACACAAACGCTAATTTAACCCCTAAACCTAAACCTTAACCTAAACTGAACCATAAGTCATACCCTGTCCTTAATAACACATCTAGCTCTAACTTGACCCTTACCCTAAATCTACCCCTTAAATTAGACAACCATAAACATAACCCTAAATCTATCCCTAATCGTAACCCCAGACTTAACCCTAGACACTTACCCTAAAACAAACCCCAGCTCTAAACCTTATCCTAACTGAAAAACTAACCCTAACACTAGAAAAACCCTAAATCTACCCATAACCATAACCATAGCTCTTACATTACCCATACATCTAACACTAGCCATAAACCTCACACAACCTAGCCCTAATCCTAGCCCTAAATCTAGACCTAGGCATAACCCTAACACTATCCCTAGCACTAAACTTTACCCTAACACTGGCCCTGGCCCAAACCCTACTCAAACTCTAATCCTTAGCATAAACATAACAATAGCCCTAACCCTCAACCTAACCCTCAACCTAGCCCTAATCTTAACTGTAACCATAGAACAAATCCTAGCACACACTCTATCCATTACCTTAAACATAACCCTAACCCTAATGCTAACCCAAGCCATAACCCTAACCATAGTCCTGACTCGAACCCTAACCCTAACCCTAGACCTAACCCTAACTCAAAACCTAACACTTCTGCTAAACCTAACATGAACACTAATCCTAGGCCTATCTCTAAACCTAGCCAAAATCCTAAGTTTAACACAAGCCCTAACACTAGCACTAACCCTATCCTTTACCTAAACATAAACCTAACCAAAATGCTAATCCTAGGCCTAACCCTAATCCTATCGCTAACACTAACACTATCTATTACTCTACACCTTACCTGAACTCTAAACCTAACATTATCCATTACTTTAACCCTAACCCTAATGCTAATATGAGCCCTAACACTAAACCTTATTCTAAAGCTGACCCTAAACTGGACTCTGATCATAATAATACACCTAGCTCTAAAACCGACCTTTACCCTAAACCAAACTTTCAACTAGACCTAGCCATAAAACTAAAGTTAACACTATTTCTAACCATACCGTTGACCTGATATTAGCCCTAGCCCTAATCTTAGCCCTAACCCTAACACAAACCCTAGCCCTAATCCTCGCCCTAAACCTAGCCTTAAACATGACCCGAACACTCACCCTATTCCTATACCTAATTTTAACCCTCACCCTATACCTGAACCTAGCCATAACCTCATCCCTTCCTTTAAAACTAACCCTAACCCTAACACTAAAACTAACCCTAATTCTAGCCCTAACCAATAGCCTAACCCTAACACTAAACCTAGCACTTATCTAGCCATAATTTAGCCCTAACCCAAAGCAAATCCATAACTCTAGCCCTAAGAATAACTGTAACTCTCACCCTAGCCCCATTTCTATTTCTAAACCTGTCCATTACTGTAACCCTAACACTAGCTGTAACCTTAGCCCTAACCTTAGATCTAACCATAATTCTAAATCTAACCCTATCCTTAAGCCTAAACCTCACCCTACCACTAGCTGAACACTATCGCTAATCATAAAACTAACACTAACCCTAGCCCTAAAACAAAACTGAGCCATTACCCTAACCCTAAAACTAACCGAAACCAAACCCTAACCCTACAACTAGCCATAACCGTAGCTCAAATTCGAGTCCTAGGACAAAAAACTAACCCTTACCCTGACTCATATCCAAACACTAACCCTAGCTCTATATATCACCCTAATCATAAAGCAAATGTTAACACCATTCCTAGCCCAAACCCTAACCCTAAAACTCACCCTAAAAATAACCCTAGTTCTTACATTAGCAATAGTCCTAACCCTAGCCCTGACCCCAAAACAAAAATAGCCCTAATCTGAGCCCTACAACTAGATATAAACCTAATCATAGCCCTAAACCTAAACCTAACCTAGCTCTATTTCTAGCTGTAACCCTATCACTTATCCTAAGACAAACCCTATCTATAATGCTAAACACAGTCCTAATTGTAACCCTTAGCCTAAATCAAACACTAACCCTATTACTAGTCCAAAACCTAGCTCTCATTCTACCTCTAAACCTAACCCTAAACCTAACCCTAACCTTCATCCTTATTCTGATCATATCACTAATTTTAGATCTAAACCTGACCCTAACCCTAAACTGAACCCTGAAACTAGCCCTAGCAGTAAACTTTTACCTAAACCTAACCCTAACACTACCCCTAGACCTAAACCTAATCCTAAATCTAGTGATAACTCTAGCCCTAGACCTAAACAGAAACTTAGTCCTAGCCCTAGCAATAACCCAAACCTAAACCAAACAATAAAACTATGCCGAGACCTAACCCTACTCCTGATTCTGGCTTTCAGCCTAACTCTAATCTGAACACTGACCCTGACACTAACACTAAACCTAGCTCTAAAACTGACTCTAAACCAAAATGTAAACCTAACACTATACCTAGCTATAACCCTAACCTAAAAACTAGCCCTAGTTAGAACCCTAGATCTTACATTACCCATAGCATTAAGCCTAGACCTAAACCTAACACAAAACCTAGCCCTAATCCAAGCCCTAAACCTATCATAAGCATAACCCTAACCCTAAACCTAGCCCTAACCCTAAGCCTAACCCTCATTTTAGACCTAAGCTTAGCTCAAAGCCTAAACTTTGGCCTAAACATAACCCTAGCCTTATCCCTAACAATAACCCTAACCTTAGCCCTAACCCTAATGCTAACCCTATCCCTAATCCAATACATTACCTTTATGATAACCATATTCCTAATGCTATCCCTAGGCCTAACCATAACAATATCGCTAACACCATTAGCCTAACCCTAACACTAAACCTAAATCTCTTCATTACCCTAAACCTACACTGAACCCTAAACCTAACCATATTCATTACCCTAAACCTAATTCTAACCCTAATGTTCATTTGAGACCAATCCCTAAATTGTAACCTAATACAAACTGTAAACCTGACCCTGAACCTAAAAATACCTCTAGCTCTAAAACTGACCCTTACCCTAAACTTAACACTTACACTAGACTAAGACATAGACCTAAACCTAAATCTACTCCTAATTGTAACACTAGACCTGACATTATTCCTAGCCCTAATTCTAGACCTAAGCCTACAACAAACCCTAGCCCTCATCCTAGCCCTAAACCTAGCCTTAATCATGATCCTAACCCTACCCTGGACCTAATCCTAATTCTAACCCTCACTCTACCTCTAAAAAAAGCTATAACACATCCCTTACCCTAAACTTAACCCTAAACCTAGCCATAATGTTAGGCCTAAACTTAACACTAACCCTAGTTCTAATCCTTGCCCTGATTAAGCCCTATCCCTAAAACTAACAATAACCCTAGCTCTAAGACTAACTAACTAACTCTTACTCTAGCCTTATTGCTAGTTATATCCCTATCATTTACCATAACCCTAAACCTAGTCCTAAACCTTGCCCTATACTTAGACCTATCCCTAACCCTAGATCAAACCCTAACTCCAAGTCTTAACATAACCCTAAGCCTAAGTCTAACATAAACAGTAGCCCTAACCCTAACGCTAATCATATAATCTAGGACTAAAACAAAACTGAGCAATAGGGGGTGAGGATGTGGCTCAAGCGGAAGCGCATTAGGATGGCATGTGTGGGGTGCTGGGTTCGATCCTCAGCAATAATTAAAATATAATTTTAAAAAATATTGTGTCCACCAAAAGCTAAAAAAAAAATATTAAAAAAATCTCTCTCTTTCTCTCTCTCTTAAAAAAAAAAAAAACCTGAGCAATACTCCTAACCTTAAATCTTAACTTAAACCAAACCCTAACACTACACATGGACCTAACCGTAGCCCTAATTCGAGTCCTAACAATAACCTTAAACTAACCCTGACCCAGAATCATATCCTAACACTCAACCTAGGTCTAAACACCACCCTAAATTTAAACCGAACCCTAACAGTAACTCTAGCCTTAATTTCAGTCATAACCCTAACCTTAAAACTAACCCTGATGCTGACTCATATAATTACCATCACCCTAGCTCTAAAGACCTCCCTCAATTTAAACTGAAACCTAACAGTAATCCTAGCCCTTATTTGAGTCCTAAATCTAACTCTAAAACTAACACTGTCTCTGAATCATATCCTAATACTAACCTAGCTATAAATATCACCCTAAAATTAAACCTAACCATAACACTAGAACTACCCTTACCCCGAACCCTAATTGTTAACCTAGTTCTTACATTACCCATTGCCATAACATTAGCCCTAAACCTAACACAAAAATTAGCACTAATCTGAGCCCTAAACCTGGATTTGACGCTAACCCTAACCCTAACTGTTGCCCTAACCCTAGTTCTAATCCTAACCCTTACCCAAAGTGAAACCCTAAACCTAATGGTAACCCTAGACCTGTCCCTAATCCTTAAGCTAACCAAAATTCTAACCCTAATAATAGTCATAAGCCTACCCTCACTCTAGCTCTAACACTATTCCTAACACTAATGTTAACCCTGACCAATATTTTGACACTAACAGTAACCCTAGTTCTAAACCTGGCCCTAATCCTAGACCAAACCCTAACACTAGCCCTAGACATAAGCCAAATCCTAAATCTAGCTTTAACTCTAGCCTTAGACCTAAACAAAAACCTATCAAGCCCTTAAAGTAACCCTTAACATAACAAAAACACTAACTTTACACCTAGACCTAAACCTAGTTCTAATACTGGCTGTAACCCTAAATCTAACTCTAACCCAAACACTAACCCTGCCTTTAAGAGTAAACCTACCTCTAAACCTGACCCTAACCAAAAATCTAAACATAACACTAGATAGACCTAGCCGAAATCCTAACCCTAAAAATAGCCCTAATCATAAGCCTAGCTCTTACATTACCCACAGCCCTAACCCTAGTCCTAAATCTAACACAAAACCTAGAGCTAATCCTAGGCCTATGCATAACCCTAACCCTATCCCTAACCCTAACCCTATCCCTAACCCTAACCTAACACTTGATTAGTCATAACCCTATCTCAAAGCCTAACCCTTATCCTAAACATAAACCTACACCTATCCCTAAATATACCCCTAACACTAGCCCTATTTCTAAACTTAACCCTAGCATTAAACCTACCCATTACCCTAAAACTAACCCTAAACCTATTGATAACCGTAGACCTAACCCTAACCCTAAACATAATCAGAAAACTAACACTACACCTATCCCTAAACCTCAAACTCGCCATCAACCTAACTCTAGCTCAAACCCTAATCCTTACCATAAACCTAAACATAACAACAGCCCTAACCCTAAACCTAAACCTCAATCTAACACTAACCATAACCCTTTGCCTACATTTAATCCTAACCCTACCCCTAATGATGATTCTGGCCTTAATCAAACCCTACCCCTAACCATAATCTAATTTTATCCCTTGACCTAACTCTAAACCTAAACCTCGCCCTAGCCCTAACCCTAGCTCAAAACCTAACCTTTATGCTAAACATAACTCTAACACTAACCCTAGTTCTAACACTAAACCTAACCCTAACTCAAGACCTATTCCTGATCATAACCCTAGCCCTAAACTTAGCTCTAACCCTATCCATTATCCTAACCATTACCATTACCCTAATGCTAACCCTAGGCCTAACACTAACCCTATCGCTAAATATAACCCTATCAATTACCATAAAACTAACCTCAATCCTAAGCAAAAACCTATCATTACCCTAACCCTGACCCTAATGCTTATTTGATCGCTAAACCTAAAACCTAACATCAACCAAACTCTAACCTGATCCCGAACCTAATAATTCCCCTAGCTCTAAACCTGACTCTTAACCCTAAACCTAACACTTAAACTAGACCTAGCCATAAATCTAATCCTCAAACTGTCCTCTCCTAAGCAGTAACCCCAGACCTGACATTAGCCCTAGCCCTAATCCTAGCCCTAACCCTAACAAATACCCCAACCCTTATCCTAGCCCTAAACCTAGATTAATCCTAACCCTAACACTAAACTTAGCTCTAATCCCAATTCTAACCCTAGCCCTAATCTCAGCCCTAATTTCACCTATCTTTAAACCTAACCCTAACCCTAGATCTAAAAATAAATCTACACACTAACCCTATCACTAGTTCTAACCTTATCCCTTAATGTAACCCTAACCCTAGCATAAACTTAGTCTTTTTTTTTATTGTTGGCTGTTCAAAACATTGCATAGTTCTTGATATATCATATTTCACAATTTGATTCAAGTGGGTTATGAGCTCCCATTTTTACCCCATATACAGATTGCAGAATCACATCAGTTACACATCCATTGATTTACATATTGCCATACTAGTGTCTGTTGTATTCTGCTGCCTTTCCTATCCTCTACTATCCCCCCTCCCCTCCCCTCCGCTCCCCTCCCCTCTTCTCTCTCTGCTCCATCTATTGACATTCGTTTGTCCCCTTTATATTATTTTTCCCCTTCCCCTCACTTCCTCTTGTATGTACTTTTGTATAACTCTGAGGGTCTCCTTCCATTTCCATGCATTTTCCCTTCTCTCTCGCTTTCCCTCCCACCTCTCATCCCTGTTTAATGTTAATCTTCTTCTCATGCTCTTCGACCCTACTCTGTTCTTAGTTACTCTTCTTATATCAAAGAAGACATTTGGCATTTGTTTTTTAGGGATTGGCTAGCTTCACTTAGCATAATCTGCTCTAATGCCATCCATTTCCCTGAAAATTCTATGATTTTGTCATTTGTTAATGCAGAGTAATACTCCATTGTGTATAAATGCCACATTTTTTTTATCCATTCATCCATTGAAGGGCATCTAGGTTGGTTCCACAGTCTAGCTATTGTGAATTATGCTGCTATGAACATCGATGTAGCAGTGTCCCTGTAGCATGCTCTTTTTAGGTCTTTAGGGAATAGACCGAGAAGGGGAATAGCTGGGTCAAATGGTGGCTCCATTCCCAGCTTTCCAAGAAATCTCCATACTGCTTTCCAAATTGGCTGCACCAATTTGCAGTCCCACCAGCAATGTACAAGTGTACCCTTTTCCCCAAATCCTCGCCAGCACTTGTTGTTGTTTGACTTCATAATGGCTGCCAATCTAACTGGAGTGAGATGGTATCTTAGGGTGGTTTTGATTTGCATTTCTCTGACTGCTAGAGATGGTGAGCATTTTTTCATGTACTTGTTGATTGATTGTATGTCCTCCTATGAGAAGTGTCTGTTCAGGTCCTTGGCCCATTTGTTGATTGGGTTGTTTGTTTTCTTATTGTCTAATTTTTTGAGTTCTTTGTATACTCTGGATATTAGGGCTCTATCTGAAGTGTGAGGAGTACAGATTTGTTCCCAGGATGTAGGCTCTCTATTTACCTCTCTTATTGTATCTTTTGCTGAGAAAAAACTTTTTAGTTTGAGTAAGTCCCATTTGTTGATTCTAGTTATTAACTTTTGTGCTATGGGTGTCCTATTGAGGAATTTGGAGCCCGACCCCACAGTATGTAGATCGTAGCCAACTTTTTCTTCTATCAGACGGCACGTCTCTGATTTGATATCAAGCTCCTTTATCCATTTTGAATTCAATTTTGTGCATGGCGAGAGAAAGGGATTCAGTTTCATTTTGTTGCATATGGATTTCCAGTTTTCCCAGCACCATTTGTTGAAGATGCTATCCTTCCTCCATTGCATGCTTTTAGCCCCTTTATCAAATATAAGGTAGTTGTAGTTTTGTGGATTGGTTTCTGTGTCCTCTATTCTGTACCATTGGTCCACCCGCCTGTTTTGGTACCAGTACCATGCTGTTTTTGTTACTATTGCTCTGTAGTATAGTTTGAAGTCTGGTATCGCTATACCGCCTGATTCACACTTCCTGCTTAGCATTGTTTTTGCTATTCTGGGTCTTTTGTTTTTCCATATGAATTTCATGATTGCTTTCTCTATTTCTACAAGAAATGCCGTTGGGATTTTGATTGGCATTGCATTAAACCTATAGAGAACTTTTGGTAATATCGCCATTTTGATGATGTTAGTTCTGCCTATCCATGAACAGGGTATATTTTTCCATCTTCTAAGATCTTCTTCTATTTCTCTCTTTAGGGTTCTGTAGTTTTCATTGTATAAGTCTTTCACCTCTTTTGTTAGGTTGATTCCCAAGTATTTTATTTTTTTTGAAGATATTGTGAATGGAGTGGTTGTCCTCATTTCCATTTCAGAGGATTTGTTGCTGATATACAGGAATGCCTTTGATTTATGCGTGTTGATTTTATATCCTGCCACTTTGCTGAATTCATTTATTAGCTCTAATAGTTTCTTTGTAGACCCTTTTGGGTCTGCTAGGTATAGAATCATGTCATCTGCAAATAGTGATAATTTAAGTTCTTCTTTTCCTATTTTGATGCCTTTAATTTCTTTCGTCTGTCTAATTGCTCTGGCCAGTGTTTCGAGAACTATGTTGAACAGAAGTGGTGAGAGAGGGCATCCCTGTCTTGTTCCAGATTTTAGAGGGAATGCCTTCAATTTTTCTCCATTCAGAATGATACCAGCCTGAGGCTTAGCATAGATTGCTTTTACAATATTGAGGTATGTTCCTGTTATCCCTAGTTTTTCTAGAGTTTTGAACATAAAGGGATGCTGTACTTTGTCAAATGCTTTTTCCGCATCTATCGAGATGATCATATGGTTCTTATTTTTAAGTCTATTTATGTGGTGAATAACATTTATTGATTTCCGTATATTGAACCAGCCTTGCATCGCAGGGATGAATCCTAATTGATCATGGTGCACAATTTTTTTGATAAGTTTTTGTATCCGAGTGGCCAGAATTTTATTGAGGATTTTTGCATCTAGGTTCACCAGAGATGTTGGTCTGTAGTTTTCTTTCTTTGAAGTGTCTTTGTCTGGTTTAGGTATCAGGGTGATGTTGGCCTCGTAGAATGAATTTGGAAGTTCTCCCTCTTTTTCTGTTTCCCGAAGTAGCTTGAAAAGTATTGGTATTAGTTTCTCTTTAAAGGTTTTGTAAAACTCTGCTGTATACCCATCCGGTCCTGGGCTTTTCTTAGTTGGTAGTCTTTTGATGGTTTCTTCTATTTCCTCAATTGATATTGGTCTGTTTAGGTTGTCTATATCCTCCTGACTCAATCTGGGCAGATCATATGACTTAAGAAATTTATCTATGCCTCCACTATCTTCTAATTTATTGGAGTATAAGGATTCAAAATAATTTTTGATTATCTTATGTATTTCTGAAGTGTCTGTTGTGATATTGCCTCTTTCATCCTGTATGTTAGTAATTTGAGTTCTCTCTCTTCTTCTCTTCACTAGCATGGCTAAGGGTCTGTCGATTTTGTTTATTTTTTCAAAGAACCAACTTTTAGTTTTGTCAATTTTTTCAATTGTTTCTTTTGTTTCGATTTCATTAATTTCAGCTCTGATTTTAATTATTTCTTGCCTTCTACTTCTTTTGCTGTTGTTTTGCTCTTCTTTTTCAAGGATTTTGAGATGAAGTATGAGATCATTTATTTGTTGGTTTTTTCTCTTTTTAAGGAATGAACTCCAAGCAATGAATTTTCCTCTTAGAACTGCTTTCAATGTGTCCCATAGATTCCGATATGTTGTGTCTGTGTTTTCATTAATCTCTAAGAATTTTTTAATTTCTTCCTTGATGTCTTCTATAACCCATTGATCATTCAGTAACCTATTGTTCATTCTCCAAGTGATGTATTCTTTTCCCCTCCTTCTTTTATCATTGATTTTCAGTTCCATTCCATTATGATCAGATAGGATGCATGGTATTATCTCTACTCCTTTATATTGTCTAAGAGTTTCCCTGTGAAATAATATATGATCTATTTTTGAGAAGGATCCATGTGCTGCTGAGAAAAAAGTGTAACTGCTTGATGTTGGGTGGTATATTCTATATATGTCAATTAAGTCTAGGTTATTAATTGTGTTATTGAGTTCTATAGTTTCCTTATTCAACTTTTGTTTGGAAGATCTGTCCAGTGGTGAGAGAGGTGTGTTGAAGTCTCCCATGATTATTGTATGGTAGTCTATTAGACTCTTGAACTTGAGAAGAGTTTGTTTGATGAACATAGCTGCACCATTGTTTGGGGCATATATATTTATGATTGTTATGTCTTGTTGGTGTATGGTTCCCTTGAGCAGTATGTAGTGTCCCTCTTTATCCCTTTTGATTAACTTTGGCTTGAAATCTATTTTATTTGATTTGAGTATGGATACTCCTGCTTGTTTCCGAAGTCCATATGAGTGATATGATTTTTCCCAACCTTTCACCTTCAGCCTATGTATGTCTTTTCCTATCAAATGTGTCTCCTGTAGGCAGCATATTGTTGGGTCTTGTTTTGTGATCCATTCTACTAGCCTGTGTCTCTTGATTGGTGAGTTTAAGCCATTAACATTTAGGGTTATTATTGAGATATGGGTTGTTCTTCCAGCCATATTTGTTTATTTCTGTTACTAAACATGGTTTGTTTTCCTCTTTGATTATTTTCCCCCCTTTACTGTCCTATCTCCCACTGTTGGTTTTCATTGGTATTTTCCATTTCCTCTTCCTGTAATGTTTTGCCAAGGATGTTTTGAAGAGATGGTTTTCTAGCTGCAAATTCTTTTAACTTTTGTTTATCGTGGAAGGTTTTAATTTCATCTTCCATCCTGAAGCTTAATTTCGCTGGAAACACAATTGTTGGTTGGAACCCATTTTCTTTCAGTGTTTGAAATATGTTATTCCAGGATCTTCTAGCTTTCAGAGTCTGTGTTGAAAGATCAGCTGTTATCCTGATTGGCTTACCCGTAAATGTGATCTGCTTCCTTTCTCTTGTAGCTTTTAAAATTCTCTCCTTATTCTGTATGTTGGGCATCTTCATTATAATGTGTCTAGGTGTGGGTCTCTTATGATTTTGCACATTCGGCGTCCTGTAGGCTTCTAGGATTTGGGGTTCTGTCTCATTCTTCAAGTCTGGGAAGTTTTCTCGTATTATTTCATTGAATAGATTGCTCATTCCTTTGGTTGGAAACTCTGTCCCTTCCTGTATCCCAATGACTCTTAAATTTGGTCTCTTGATGTTATCCCATATTTCTTGGATGTTCTGCTCATGGTTTCATAACAGTCTTGCTGAGCTGTCTATGTTCTTTTCAAGTTGAAATACTTTATCTTCATTGTCTGATGTTCTGTCTTCTAAGTGTTCTACTCTGCTGGTAGTATTCTCAATTGAGTTTTTAAGTTGGCTTATTGCTTCCTGCATTTCTAGGATTTCTGTTTGTTTGTTTTTTATAACCTCTATTTCCCTGTATAGTTGATCTTTTGCTTCTTGGATTTGTTTATGTAATTCATTGTTGAAGTGATCTTTCATTGTCTGATTTTGCTGTCTGATGTCTTCCTTGAGACTCCAGATCATCTGAAGCATGTATATCCTGAATTCTTTATCTGACATTCCATCTGCTGCAGCTATTACCTCTTCTAACGTTGAGTTGACCTGCAATGCTTGTGGTCCTTTCTTTCCTTGTCTCTTCATACTGTTCGCGTTCCTTTCTACTTGGTGAAACTGTTGTGCTATTGAATTTTCCCCCTATATATTTATATTGGTCTTGTATAGTTGCAAAGTCTCCCTCGCAGGCGTGGGCGGTGGCTCTGTCCCTCTGCGGGCCGCTAGGCTTGTTCTGTCGGTGGTCACAGTTCTGTCTACTTTGCAGGTGCAGGCAGCGGCACTGCCCCTCTGCAGGCCTCTGGTGCTGTACTGCCAGTGGGTCGCAGGTGCGCCTACCTTGCAGGCGTGGGGGGGGGCGGCTCTACCTTTCCTCAGGCCACTGGGCCTGTTCTGTCTCTCAGTTGCAGGTCTGGCCTGTTCTGATGGTGGTCACAGTTCCGTCAACCTTGCAGGCGCTGGGGGGAAGGAGCGGCTCTGCCTCTCAGCAGGCCACTGCTCCTCTTCTGCCAGTGGGTCGCAGGCCCGCCTACCTTGCAGGAGTAATTGGAAGCTCTGCCACTCTGCGGGCCACTGGGCCTTTTCTGTCAGTGGTCACAGTTCCGCCTACCTGACAGGCGCGGGGGGTGGGGGGTGGCTCTGCCCCTCAGCAGGCCGCTGGGCCTGCTCTTTGCGTGGTCACAGTTCCCTCTACTTTCCCAGCGCAGGGGGAGGGGGCGGCTCACCCTCTCAGCAGGACGCTGCTCCTCTTCTGCCGGTGGGTCGCAGGCCCGCCTACCTTGCAGGAGTGATTGGAAGCTCTGTCCCACCGCGGGCCACTGGGCCTTTTCTGTCGGTGGTCACCTGGCAGGCACGGGGGATGGGGGGTGGCTCTGCCCCTCAGCAGGCCGCTGGGCCTGCTCTGTGCGTGGTCACAGTTCCCTCTACCTTGCCGTTGCAGGGGGAGGGGGCGGCTCTGCCTCTCAGCAGGTCGCTGCTCCTCTTCTGCCGGTGGGTCGCAGGCCCGCCTACCTTGCAGGAGTGATTGGAAGCTCTGTCCCGCCTCGGGCCCCTGGGCCTTTTCTGTCCGTGGTCACAGTTCCACCTACCTGGCAGGCGCGGGGGGTGGGGGGCGGCTCTGCCCCTCAGCAGGCGGCTGGGCCTGCTCTGTGCGTGGTCACAGTTCCCTCTACTTTGCCCTAAACTTAGTCTTAACACTTGCCCTATCCATAGATCAAGCAATATATTTAGATCGTAATCTATATCTAAATCTAACTCTCACCGGAAGACTAAGCCTAACCCTAACACTAGCCCTAACCCTAAGACTAATCCGAAATCTAGCCCTAGCCCTAAAACAAAACTGAGTCATAAACTCTATCCCTAACGCATTAACAAAACCAAACCCTAACCATAATCTACCCCTAACCCTAGGCCTAATTCCAGTTTTAAGCCAAACCCTAAAACAAACCCTGACACTGACTCTGACACTAACACTAATCCTAGCTCTAAACATCACCCTAATCCTAACAATAACTCTAACACTAAATTTAACCCTAAAATTAGCCCTAATCATAACCCTGTGCTTACATTAGCCGTAATCCTAACCCTAGCACTAACTTAACCCAAATCCTAGCCCTAATCTGAGCCCTAACCTGAGCTTTAACCCTAACCCAACTGTATCCCTAGCCCTAATCATAACCATAACCCTGCCCTAACCCTATGCATTACCATAACAAAACCCTAACCCTAATGCTAACCCTAGGCCTAAACCTAATGCCTATCTCTAATCCTATACCTATCTATTTCCCAAAACCTAACATGAACCCTAATTCTAAGCCTATCATTACACAAAACCTTACCCTCTGCTAATTCAATCCCTAACTTTAAGCCTTAACCTATTGAAAACCCCAACCTAGACCTTCACCATAATAATACACCTAGCCCTAAACCTGACCATAACCCTAAACCTAAACATTACACTAGATGTACCCATAATCCTAACCCTAAAACTATCATGAAACATAATTCTAGACTTGAAATTAGCCATACTCCTAATCCTACCCCTAACCCTAAAACAAACCCTAGCCCTCATCCTAGCCCTAAACCTAGCTTACCTTAATCCTAACCCTTATTCTAAACATCACCCTACCTCTAAAACAAACCTAGCTTAACCTAAACTAAATTCTAAATCTAACCCTAATTCTATGCTTAAGCTGAACACTAACCATAGAACTAATCCTAGCCCTAATTTAGCCCTATCCCTAACCCTAAACCTATTCTTAGCCCTAAGACTAACAATAATTTTCACACTAGCCCTATCACTAGCTCTAATCCTAGCCCTTACCATAACCCTAACCCAAGCCCTAATCCTTGCCCAATCCTTAGTCCTAGCTCTAACCATAAGCCTAAGCCTCACACTAACACTAAACCTAATCCTAACGCTAATCATAAAACTAGCCCTAACCCTACCACTAGCAATAAAACAAAACCGAGCAAAAGCCCTACCCTAAACCTAACTTAAACCAAACCCTAACACTACATCTAGACATAACCATAGCCTTAATTCGAGTCCTAACTCTAACCTTAAAAGTATAACTGACACTTACTCATATACTAAACTCAACCTAGCTTGAAACATCATCCTAAACTTAATCCAAAACTCAACAGTAACCCTAGCCCTTATTTGAGTCCTAACCCTAACCCTTACCCTGACTCATAAAACTAACCCTAGCTCTAAATATCACCTTAAACTTAACCCTAACCCTAAATCTATCCCTAATTGTAACCCTAGTTCTTATAATAGTGATTACCATAACTATAACACAAAACTAGCCTTAATCCAAACTCTAAAACTAACTTTAACCCGAACTCTACCCTAACTCTAGCCTGAAACTTAGCTCTAACTCTCTCCCTTACCCTAAGTGAAACACTAAACCTAATGGTAAACCTAGACCTATCCTTAATCCTTAGGCTAACCAAAATCCTAACCCTATTAATAGTCCTGACCCTAGCCCTCATTCTAGCTCTAATCCTATCCCAAACCCTTTCGCTAACCCTGACCTTTCTTATGACCCTAACACAAACACTAGGTCTAAACCTAACACTAAACCTAGAGCAAACCCTAACACTGGCCATACTGCTAACTTATACCTAAACCTAACCCTTACCCTGGCCCTAAAACTAACTCTAACTCTCACACTATCCCTATCCCTAGTTCTAAGCCTGTCCATTACTGTAACCTTAACCCTAGCCCTAACCATTTCCCTACCTTTAGTCCTGAAACTAACCGTAGATCTAACCCTAACTCGAAATCTAACCCTAAACCTCAGCCTAAGCCAAACACTAAAACTAGCTCTAACACTAATGCTAATGGTAAAACTAGCGCTAACCCTTACCCTAGCAGTAAAACAAACTGAGCAATAGCCCTAAGCATAAACCTTAACTTAAACTAAACCCTAACACTACACCTAGACCTAACCATAGCCTTAATTTGAGTCCTAACCCTAACCTTAAATCTAACCCTGACCCTGACTCATATAATAACACTCACCCTAGCTCTAAGCACCCTCCTACCCTTCAACTGAAACCTCAAATAAAACCTATTCCTAATTTGATTACTAACCCTAACTCTGACTCTGACTCATATCCCAACACTAACCCTAGCTCTAAATATCATCCTAACCTTAAACCCTAACACTAGACCTACTCCTAACCCTAACCATAAAACTAACCCTCATTGTACCCGTAGTTCTTGTATTGGCCATTGCTCTATCATTAGCCCTAACCCTAACCCCAACCTCAAAACTAGCCCTTATCCAAACCCTAAACCTAGATTTAACCCTAACCCTAACTCTAGACCTAACCCTAGCTCTAAGGCTATACCTTACCCTATGAATAACCTTAAGCATAATAGTAGCCCTAGACCTATGCCTAACCCTAGGCTAACCAAAATTCTAAAATTATTATTAGTCCTGACCCTAGCCCTCATTCTAGCTCTAATCCTATCCCAAACCCAAACGCTAACCCTGACTCTTATTCTGAACCTAACACAAAACCTAGTTCTAAACTTGACCCTAACACTAGACTATAACCTAACACTAGCCCTAAACCTAAACTAATCCTGAATCTAGCCTTATCTCTAGCCATAGACCTAAACATAAACCTAGATGTAGGCCTTACAATAATGCTTATCCTAACACAAACACTAACACTACCCCTAGACCTAAACCTACTCCTAATTCTGTCTGTAACCCTAACTTGAACTCTAACCCAAACACTAACTCTGCCTTTAAGAGTAAACCTATTTCTAAACCTGACCCTAACTGAAAATCTAAACCTAACACTAGACCTTTGCATAACACTAACCCTAAAACTAACCCTAATCATAATCCTAGCTCTTAAATTACCCACAGCTTTAACCCTACGCCAAAACATAACACAAAACCTAGAGCTAATCCTAGGCCTTAACCTAGCCCTAAGCATAACCCTAACCCAAACCTAACCCTCAGCTTAGGCCTAACCCTAGCTCAAAACCTAACCCTTACTATAAACATAAACCTAAAACTATCTCTAAAACTAACCCTAAACCTAATCCTAATCCTATCCTTAACCCTAGCCCTAAACCCAGCTCTAAACTTACCCATTACCCTAACCATAACCCTAACCCTAATTGTAAACCTAGCCTTAACCCTAACCATAATCCTAACCCTAAAGAGAACACTAACCCTAGACCTAACCCTAAACTAATACTCACTATAGCCCTAACCGTACATCAAACCCTAAACCTTACCATAAACCTAAACATAACCTTAGACCTAATCCTAACCCTAAACAGAAATCTAGCCCTGTCATTAGCCCTAAACATAAATCTAGCCCTGCCCCTAACCCTAAACCTACATATAACCATATTTATTACCATAACCCTAACTCTAAACTTAATTATAACCACTCCACTAACCCTAACCCTAACCCTAAACCTACCATAATCTTATCCCCCCCCAAAAAAAAAAACATGAACCTATCCCGTGCTGTAACCCTAATCATAGCTCAGAACCTAACTCTTACAATAAACATAACACTAACACTTACCCTAGTTCTAACCCATAACTTAACACTAACTCAAGGCCTAATCCTAACCATAAGTCTAGCTATAAACTTAGCTCTAACTGTATCCATTACCCTAATCGTAACCCATACTCTAATGGTAACTCTAGGCCTAACCCTATCTCAATACCAAATCCTAACCATAACCCTAGCCCTAACCTTAACTCTAAAGTATCCATTACCCTAAACATAACCCTTTCCCTAATGCTAACCCTAGGCCTACCCCTAAACCTGTCATTAACCCCAACCCTATCAATTACCCTAAACCTAACCTGAACCCTAAATCTAACCCTATCATTACCCTAACTGTAACCTAATGCTAATATGGGCCCTAACCCTAAAGTCAAACCTAAAAGAAATATTAATCATGACCCTGACCCTAATAATTCACCTAGCTCTAATCTGACCCTTACCCTATACCTAAACATTACATTAGACCAAGCAAAACCTAACCCTAAAACTGTTCATAATCATACCCTAGACCTGACAGTAGCCCTAGATATAATCCTAGCCCTTAGCCGAGCGCAAACCCTAGCCCATAGTAGCACTAAACATAGACTTAATCATAACCCTAACCTTAAATTTAGGCCTAACTTAAAACCAACCCTATCCCTACTCTTAGACCTAACTTAGCCCTATCCCTAACCTTAACCCTAACCCTTGCCCTAAAATTAAGTCTAACTCTCTCTCTAGCCCTAAAACTAGTACTAAACCTCTCCCTTACTGGAACTCTAAGCATAGCCCTAACCATAGGCCTAACTCTAGCCATTTTCTCAGCACTCACCCTAACCCTAGATCTAACCTTAACTCTAAATCTAATCCTAATGCAAAGCCTAAGCATAAACCTAACTCTAACTCGAACCCTAACCCTAACACTACTCTTAAAACTAGCCCTAACTCTAGCCCTAGCCCTAATACAAAACCGAGATATATCCCTAACCCTAAACCTTAACCTAAACCAAAACCTAACCTTACACCTAGCCATAAACCTAGCCATAATTCTAGTTTTAAGCAGAACCTTAAAACTAACCCTAACCCTGATTCTGATGCTAACACTAAGCCTTGCTTTAAATATCACCCTAAACATAACCCTAAACATAACACTAGACCTATACCTAACCCTAAAACTAGCCCCAACTGTAACCCTAGTACATACATTAGCAATAACCCTAACCCTAGCCCTAACTTAACCCAAAACCTAGCCTAATCTTAGCCCTAAACCGAGCTTTAACCCTAACCCTAACCATAACTCTAAACCTAGAATTAATAGTAACCATCACCTTAGCTCTAACCCTAGCTCTAACCCTATCCATTACCCTAATTATAATCCTAACACTAATGTTAACCCTAGGCATAAACCTTACCATATCCTAACCCAATCCATTACCCTAAATATAACTTGAAATCTAAACCTAAATATATCATTATGAAAATCCTAAACCTATGCTAATTTGAGCCCTAAATGTAACCTTAACCTATCCCAAACACTAATCACAACCCTGACCCAAACAATACCCTTAGCTCTAAAGTTTACCCTAACCCTAATCCTAACACTTACACTACATCTAACCTAACCCTAAACTAGCTTTAACTGTAAAGCTGGACTTGAAATTTGCCCTAACCTAATCCTAGCCCTAAAACTAGCCTTAATATTAACCCAAACCATAACCCGAGTTTTAACCCTAATTCTAACCCTCACCCTAGCCCTAAACCTAGCTATAACCCCATCCCTTACCCTAAACCTAACCTTAACACTAAACCTAACCATAATCTTAAACTTAACCATAAATCTTGCCCTAACCCTATTCCTAACCCTAACACTAAGACTAGCACTTACCCTAATTTAGTGCTACCCTAACCCTAAGCCAAGCATTAAGACAAACTATAACTCTTGCCCTAGCACTATTCCTAGTTCTATCCTTAGCCCTAACCCAACCCTGGATCTAAAACCAACTCTAAATTTAAACCTAACTCTAAATTTAACCATAAACATAATCCTAAGCCAAACCCTAACACTAGCCCTTACAATAATGCTAATCCTAAAACTTGCCTTATCCCTAGCCCTAGACTTAAAATAAAATGAAGCCATATCCCTAAACTTAATCCTTAACCTAAACCAAACCATAAACCTACACCTAGCCTTAACCCTTACTCTACAAATAACCTTGACCCAGACACTGATCCTAACACTAATCCTAGCTCTAAACACCACCATAACCTTAAATTAACCCTAACACTAGACCTAGGTTTTACCCTAACCCCAAAAGTAGCCCTAATTTTAACCCTAGTTCATAAATTAGATGTCATAACCCTAGCTCTAACCCTCACACAAACCCCAACCCTAATTCTAGTCCTAACCCTAGCTTAAACCCTAATCTTAACCCTAACATTAGCCCTAACCCTAACCCAAGCCCTAACCCTAGCTCTAACCCTATCCTTTACCATAAGCCAAACCGTAAAACAAATGATAACCCTAGTTCTTACCCTAATCCTTAGCCAAACATAAACACTAACAGTATTACTATTCCTAACCCTAGCCCTCATTCTAGTTCTAACCCTAACCCTGACCCTTATTCTGATCCTAACACTAACTCTGGGTCTAAACCTGACCCTAACCCTAAAGCAAACCTTAACACTAGCCCTACCAGTAAGCCTATTCCTATGCCTGACATTAACACTAGATCTAGACCAAAAACTAATCCTAAATGTAGCTATATTCTATCCCTAGACCTAAATAAAATCCTAGCTCTAGCCCAAACAATAACTCTTAACTTAAACTAAACACTTACCCTACTCCTAGACCTAACACTAGTCCTAATTCTAGCTCTAAACCTAACCCTAATCCTATCTGGAACACTAACCCTGACCCTAAAATTAACCTATCTCTAAACCTGACCCTAACCCAAAACCTAGTCCTAACACTAGACCTAGCAATAACCCTAACCCTAATCCTAGCCCTAAACATAACCCTAGCCCTAACCCTATTTTAACCCTAATATTAGCCCTAATAGTAGCCCTAAACCTAACCATAGTCCTGATCCTAGCCCTAAACCTAACAAAATACCTAGCCATAACCTTAGGCCTACACGTAGCCCTAAGCTTAACCCTAAACCTAACCCTAGCCCTAACACTAACCCTAACACTAACACTTGCCTTAGACCTAACCTTAGCTCAAAGCCAAACCCTTAACTTAAACATTACCCTAGCCCTATCCTAAACAATAACCTTACCCTAGCTCTTATCCTAACCTTAATCCTAGCTCAAACTTTAGTTCTAACACTGCCAATTACCCTTACTATAACCCTAATTATAACCCTATCCCTATCACTAAACCTAACCCTAAACATAAATGCATCCCAAGACCTAACCATAAACCTAAACCTCACCATAGCCCTAACACTATCAGAAAGATTAAGCCTTAAACTAAACCTAATTCTTTTTTTTTATTTTTATTGTTGGTTGTTCAAAACATTACAAATTTCTTGACATATCATATTCCACACTTTGATTCAAGTGGGTTATGAACTCGCACCTTCACCCCGTACACAGATTGCAGAATCACATCAGTTACACATCTATTGATTTACATATTGCCATACTAGTGTCAGTTGTGCTCCACTGCCTTTCACATCCTCCACCATCCCTCCTCCAGTCCTCTCCCCTCCCCTCCCCTCCTCACTCTCTACCCCCTCCACTGTATAACCCTGAGGGTCTCCTTCCATTTCCATGAAATTTCCCTTCTCTCTCCCCTTCCCTCCCACCTCTCATCCCTGTTAAATGTTAATCTTCTTCTCATGCTCTTCGTCCCTACTCTGTTTTCAGTTACTCTCCTTATATCAAAGAAGACATTTGGCATTTGTTTTTTAGGGATTGGCTAGCTTCACTTAGCATAATCTGCTCTAATGCCATCCATTTCCCTGAAAATTCTATGATTTTGTCATTTGTTAATGCAGAGTAATACTCCATTGTGTATAAATGCCACATTTTTTTTTATCCATTCATCTATTGAAGGGCATCTATGTTGGTTCCACAGTCTTGCTATTGTGAATTGTGCTGCTATGATCATCGATGTAGCAGTGTCCCTGTAGCATGCTCTTTTTAGGTCTTTAGGGAATAGACCAAGAAAGGGAATAGCTGGGTCAAATGGTGGCTCCATTCCCAGCTTTCCAAGAAATCTCCACACTGCTTTCCAAATTGGCTGCACCAATATGCAGTCCCACCAGCAATGTACAAGTGTACCCTTTTCCCCACATCCTCGCCAGCACTTGTTGTTGTTTGACTTCATAATGGCTGCCAATCTTACTGGGGTGAGATGGTATCTTAGGGTGGTTTTGATTTGCATTTCTCTGACAGCTAGAGATGGTGAGCATTTTTTCATGTACTTGTTGATTGACTGTATGTCCTCCTCTGAGAACTGTCTGTTCAGGTCCTTGGCCCATTTGTTGATTGGGTTGTTTGTTTTCTTATTGTCTAATTTTTTGAGTTCTTTGTATACTCTGGACATTAGGGCTCTATCTGAAGTGTGAGGAGTAAAGATTTGTTCCCAGCGTGTAGGCTCCCTATTTACCTCTCTTATTGTTTCTTTTGCTGAGAAAAATCTTTTTAGTTTGAGTAAGTCCCATTTGTTGATTCTAGTTATTAACTTTTGTGCTATGGGTGTCCTATTGAGGAATTTGGAGCCCGACCCCACAGTATGTAGATCGTAGCCAACTTTTTCTTCTATCAGACGGCACGTCTCTGATTTGATATCAAGCTCCTTTATCCATTTTGAATTCACTTTTGTGCATGGCGAGAGAAAGGGATTCAGTTTCATTTTGTTGCATATGGATTTCCAGTTTTCCCAGCACCATTTGTTGAAGATGCTATCCTTCCTCCATTGCATGCTTTTAGCCCCTTTATCAAATATATGATAGTTGTAGTTTTGTGGATTGGTTTCTGTGTCCTCTATTCTGTACCATTGGTCCACCCGCCTGTTTTGGTACCAGTACCATGCTGTTTTTGTTACTATTGCTCTGTAGTATAGTTTGAAGTCTGGTATCGCTATACCGCCTGATTCACACTTCCTGCTTAGCATTGTTTTTGCTATTCTGGGTCTTTTGTTTTTCCATATGAATTTCATGATTGCTTTCTCTATTTCTACAAGAAATGCCGTTGGGATTTTGATTGGCATTGCATTAAACCTATAGAGAACTTTTGGTAATATCGCCATTTTGATGATGTTAGTTCTGCCTATCCATGAACAGGGTATATTTTTCCATCTTCTAAGATCTTCTTCTATTTCTCTCTTTAGGGTTCTGTAGTTTTCATTGTATAAGTCTTTCACCTCTTTTGTTAGGTTGATTCCCAAGTATTTTATTTTTTTGAAGATATTGTGAATGGAGTGGTTGTCCTCATTTCCATTTCAGAGGATTTGTTGCTGATATACAGGAATGCCTTTGATTTATGCGTGTTGATTTTATATCCTGCCACTTTGCTGAATTCATTTATTAGCTCTAATAGTTTCTTTGTAGACCCTTTTGGGTCTGCTAGGTATAGAATCATGTCATCTGCAAATAGTGATAATTTAAGTTCTTCTTTTCCTATTTTAATGCCTTTAATTTCTTTCATCTGTCTAATTGCTATGGCCAGTGTTTCGAGAACTATGTTGAACAGGAGTGGAGAGAGAGGGCATCCCTGTCTTTTCCCAGATTTTAGAGGGAATGCCTTCAGTTTTTCTCCATTCAGAATGATGCCAGCCTGAGGCTTAGCATAGATTGCTTTTACAGTATTGAGGTATGTTCCTGTTATCCCTAGTTTTTCTAGAGTTTTGAACATAAAGGGATGCTGTACTTTGTCGAATGCTTTTTCCGCATCTATTGAGATGATCATATGGTTCTTATTTTTAAGTCTATTTATGTGGTGAATAACATTTATTGATTTCCGTATATTGAACCAGCCTTGCATCGCAGGGATGAATCCTACTTGATCATGGTGCACAATTTTTTTGATAAGTTTTTGTATCCGAGTGGCCAGAATTTTATTGAGGATTTTTGCATCTAGGTTCATTAGAGATATTGGTCTGTAGTTTTCTTTCTTTGAAGTGTCTTTGTCTGGTTTAGGTATCAGGGTGATGTTGGCCTCGTAGAATGAATTTGGAAGTTCTCCCTCTTTTTCTATTTCCTGAAGTACCTTGAAAAGTATTAGTATTAGTTCTTCTTTAAAGGTTTTGTAAAACTCTGCTGTATACCCATCCGGTCCTGGGCTTTTCTTAGTTGGTAGTCTTTTGATGGTTTCTTCTATTTCCTCAATTGATATTGGTGTGTTTAGGTTGTCTACATCCTCCTGACTCAATCTGGGCAGTTCATATGACTTAAGAAATTTATCTATGCCTTCACTATCTTCTAATTTATTGGAGTATAAGGATTCAAAATAGTTTTTGATTATCTTCTGTAATTCTGAAGTGTCTGTTGTGATAGTGCCTTTTTCATCCCGTATGTTAGTAATTTGAGTTCTCTCTCTTCTTCTCTTCGCTAGCATGGCTAAGGGTCTGTCGATTTTGTTTATTTTTTCAAAGAACCAACTTTTAGTTTTGTCAATTTTTTCAATTTTTTCTTTTGTTTCGATTTCATTAATTTAAGCTCTGATTTTAATTATTTCTTGCCTTCTACTTCTTTTGCTGTTGTTTTGCTCTTCTCTTTCTAGGATTTTGAGATGAAGTATGAGATCATTTATTTGTGGTTTTTTTTTTTCTTTTTTTAAGGAATGAACTCCAAGCAATGAATTTTCCTCTTAGTACTGCTTTCAATGTGTCCCATAGATTCCGATATGTTGTGTCTGTGTTTTCATTTATCTCTAAGATTTTTTTTAATTTCCTCCTTGATGTCTTCTATAACCCATTGATCATTCAGTAACCTATTGTTCATTCTCCAAGTGATGTATGCTTTTTCCTTCCTTCTTTTATCATTGATTTTCAGTTTCATTCCATAATGATCAGATAAGATGCATGGTATTATCTCTACTCCTTTATATTGTCTAAGAGTTGCCCTGTGAAATAATATATGATCTATTTTTGAGAAGGATCCATGTGCTGCTGAGAAAAAAGTGTAACTGCTTGATGTTGGGTGGTATATTCTATATATGTCAACTAAGTCTAGGTTATTAATTGTGTTATTGAGTTCTATGGTTTCCTTATTCAACTTTTGTTTGGAAGATCTGTCCAGTGGTGAGAGAGGTGTGTTGAAGTCTCCCATGATTATTGTATGGTGGTCTATTAGACTCTTGAACTTGAGAAGAGTTTGTTTGATGAACATAGCTGCACCATTGTTTGGGGCATAATTATTTATGATTGTTATGTCTTGTTGGTGTATAGTTCCCTTACGCAATATGTAGTGTCCCTCTTTATCTCTTTTGATTAACTTGGGCTTGAAATCTATTTAATTTGATATGAGTATGGACACTCCTGCTTGTTTCTGAAGACCATATGAGTGATATGATTTTTCCCAACCTTTCGCCTTCAGCCTATGTATTTCTTTTCCTATCAAATGCATCTCCTGTAGGCAGCATATTGTTGGGTCTTGCTTTGTGATCCATTCTACTAGCCTGTGTCTCTTAATTGGTGAGTTTAAGCCATTAACATTTAGTGTTATTATTGAGATATGGGTTGTCCTTCCAGCCATATTTGTTTATTTCTGTTACTAAACATGGTTTCTTTTCCTCTTGGATTATTTCCCCCCCCCTTTACTGTCCTATCTCCCACTGTTGGTTTTCATTGGTATTTTCCATTTCCTCTTCCTGTAATGTTTTGCCAAGGATGTTTTGAAGAGATGGTTTTCTAGCTGCAAATTCTTTTAACTTTTGTTTATCGTGGAAGGTTTTAATTTCATCTTCCATCCTGAAGCTTAATTTCGCTGGATACACAATTCTTGGTTGGAACCCATTTTCTTTCAGTGTTTGAAATATGTTATTCCAGGATCTTCTAGCTTTCAGAGTCTGTGTTGAAAGATCAGCTGTTATCCTGATTGGCTTACCCCTAAATGTAATCTGCTTCCTTTCCCTTGTAGCTTTTAAAATTCTCTCCTTATTCTGTATGTTGGGCATCTTCATTATAATGTGTCTAGGTGTGGATCTCTTATGATTTTGCACATTTGGCATCCTGTAGGCTTCTAGGATTTGGGATTCTGTCTCATTCTTCAAGTCTGGGAAGTTTTCTCGTATTATTTCATTGAATAGACTGCTAATTCCTTTGGTTTGGAGTTCTGTACCTTCCTGTATCACAATGACTCTTAAGTTTGGTCTCTTAATGTTATCCCATATTTCTTGGATGTTCTGCTCATGGTTTCTTAACAGTCTTGCTGAGCTGTCTATGTTCTTTTCCAGTTGAAATACTTTGTCTTCATTGTCTGATGTTCTATCTTCTAAGTGTTCTACTCTGCTGGTAGTATTCTCCATTGAGTTTTTAATTTGGTTTATTGCTTCTTGCATTTCTAGGATTTCTGATTGTTTGTATTTTATAATCTGTATCTCCCTGTATAGTTGATCCTTTGCTTCCTGGATTTGTTTGCCTAATTCATTGTCGAAGTGATCTTTCATTGTCTGATTTTGCTGCCTAATGTCTTCCTTGATACTCCAGATCATCTGAAGCATGTATATCCTGAATTCTTTATCTGACATCCATCTGCTGCAGCTATTACCTCTTCTAAAGTTGCGTTGACCTGCATTGCTTGTGGTCCTTTCTTTCCTTGTCTTTTCATACTGCTTGCATTTCTTTCCTGCAGGCACGGGCGGCGGCTCTGCTCTCTCCTTATTCCAATTGGGGTGTCGTGACTACCATGCTGTAGGTCACTGTGCCTGTTCTGGGCACTGGCGGCGGCTCTGTTCTGCCCCTACTCCAATTGGGGTGACGAGTGTACCATGCCGGCAGGCCACTGGGCCTGATCCGCCGGTCGGTTGCAGGTTTGCCTACCCTGCAGGCGTGGGCAGAGACTCTGCTCTGCCCCTACTCCAAATGGGGTGATGTGTCTGTCATACCGGCAGGCCACTGGGCCTGTCCCACTGGTCAGTCACAGGTCTACCCACCTTTGGGGCATGGGTGGTGGCTCTGCTCTGCCCCTACTCCAATTGGGTTGTTGTGACTACCCCGCCAGCAGGTCACTGGGCCTGTTCCTGGCATGGGCGGCGACCCTGCTCTGCCCCTACTCCAATTAGGGTGATGTGTGTACCACGCCAGCAGGCTCCTGGGCCTGATCCGCCGGTCTGTCGCAGGTCTGCATACCTTGCATGCGCAGGCGGCTGCTCTGCCCTGCCCCTCCTACCACGCCTGCGGACCACTGTGCCTGATCTGCAGGTTGGTCACAGGTCTGCTCACCCTGCGGGCATGGGTGGTGGTTCTGCTCCGCCCCCACTCCAATTGGGGTCACGTGACCACCACACCGGCAGGGCCTGATCCGGGTGTGGGAGAAGGATCTACTCTGCCCCTACTCCAGTTGGGGTGACATGTGTACCACACTGGCAGGCCGCTGGGCCTGACCCAACAGTCTGTCACAGGTCTGCTTACCTTGCCGGCGCGGGCGGCGGCTCTGCCCTGCCCCTCCTACCATGCCTGTGTACCACTGGGTGGCGGGTCTGCCCACCTTGTGGGTGCGGGTGGCGGCTCCGCTCCGCCCCCTCTCCAATTGGGGTCACACGATCAACACGCCGGCGAGCCGCTGGGCCTGCTCCGGGTGCTGGCAGTGGCCCGGCTCCTCCCCTCTGGCTCGACGACAAATCGAGAGAGACTCGGGTGTCTGTGCCTCACCCCCCCTATCAGGAGACCAACTGTTTCTGTCGCCGCTGGTATTGATGAAGTTCTCTCCTCTGCCGCTTTCTGATGACATCAGATCTCTGCCATATTGGTATCCTATGCGAATGGCAGCATTTTGTTCCCCTTGCCGGGCAACCAAAGCAATGGTGAGTCCTGACTGGCCCTCAGCAGGACCCGGACCGAGAAGCAGTTTCCGCGGGCTCCTAGCCCTGGTCCAGGGCAGTTTCGGGAGCCGGAACTCGGCCGCTCCGTGCTCGGTGTATGCTCTGATAAGAGCAGGCTCTAAGAAGCAGCCTCTGCAGGCTCCCCAGCCCTGGGCTAAGGCAGTTCTGGGAGCCGGAACTCGGCCACCCCGCGCTCGGTGCTCGCTTCGATAAGAGCAGGCTCTAAGCAGCACCCAGGCACTGAGCCCGAGCAATCTGTCCACAAGCCGCAGGCGAATGGCAGCTTGAAATTACCTGTTCTATGGCTGAATGAGCTGCGGTCAGTCGAAAACAGGGTTGGTGACGTCAGCTTTCCAACATGGTGGCCGCTGGCCTCCTCTGTGGTCTGACCGATGTGGAGAACCGAGATGGACCGCTTCCTTCCCCCGTCTCGAACCCAGAATTCAGCCCTGAGTACGATGCTTACATGGCTGGCAGAAACTGCAGCGCTGTATCCCTGTGTCGCTATCTCCTCGTTTCCCAGCGAGCGCTGCAGACTCTAGCCGCGGGGCGATTTGCTGAATAAGCAGTGTTACCCTCCGTGTGAAAAATCTCTCGCGTTTGAGTCCACTTAGCCTATCCTCGTGCGATGGAAATCCTTCCTCCAGGTTCCAGAGCACCCCACTATTGCTGGAAATTCCTAACAAGATAGACTTTAGCCGTCCTGACTTGTTATACTCCCACACAGTGACGCAGCACATGGGGGCAATGCGCTCCCCTCTCCGCCATCTTCAGTTGATCCCTTTTAAATAATTTGAAAACTAAACCTAATTCTAAGACTAGCCCTAATCCATAACCTAAACCTAACCCTAACCCTAACCCTAAATCTAACATTATTCATTACCCTAAACCTAATGCTAACTGTAATGAAAACTCTAGCCACAACCCGAACACTAAACCAAACCCTAACCCTAAACATATCCCTAGATCTGAACGTAAACATAACCCTTACCCTAGCCATTACCCTAGCTAAAACATTAACCCTTTCCCTATCATAAACAAAACCCTAGCACTAAATCTAACACTTACCATAAACCAAACCCTAGCCTATCCCTAAATCTAACTCTAATTTTAGACATAATCCACACGATGACCTAGCCCTGTCCCTAGATCTAAATCTACCCATTACACTAAACATAACCCTAACCTAATGCTAACCTTAACCCTGTTGCTAAACCTAACCCATCCATTACCCTAAATCTTAAATGAAACCTAAAACTAATGCTATCCATTACCCTAACTCTAAGCCTAAACCTAACACTAATTCAAGTCCTAAACCTAAACTTTGACTGAAACCAAATACTAACACTGACCCTAACCCTGATAATACCACTAACTCTTACCCTAAACCTGACCCTTACCCTAAACAGAGCTCTGACACTAGACCTAGCAATAACCTAACTCTAAAACTATCTGTAATCATAACCCTAGACTTGACATTAGCCCTAGCCTAGTTCTAGCCCTGATTCTAACAGAAACCCTATAACTAAACCTATCCTTAATCCTAACCTAAACATTAACCCTAGCCCTAATCCTAATTCTAACCCTCACCCTAGCCATAAAGCTAGCTATAAGCCCACCCATTTCCTTAAACTTAATCCTAACCCCAATACTAATCCTAAACCTAACCCAACCCCTAGGCCTAAACATAGCACTAACCCTAGCCCTAATCCTAGCCCTATTTTAGCTTTAACCCTAACCCTAAGCCTAGTCCTAAATCTAAATCTAACTCATCCTAGCCATTTCCCTAGTTCTAACCCTATTCCTTACCGTAACTCTAAACCTAGTCCTAACCCTAACCCTAATTCTAAATCTAACCCTAACCTAAGCCTAAACCTCACCCTAACAATAGCCCTAACCCTAACACTAATTCAAAATATGGCTCTAACCCTAGCCCTAGCCTTAAAACAAAACCAAGCCATAGCCCTAACCCTAACCCTAACCCTAACCCATAGAAATCAAGATGAAGTGAAACCTTAAAATACAATCTGTTCCTGACAGTGAACCTTGAAATGAGAATGCCCAACTTGGGAAACATGGTAATGCTAGGAAAATGATAAATCCTGACTGGTATCAAAGAAATTTGAACAAAACTAACTCTAACCCAAACAATAGTTCTAACCCTAGCCCTAACCCTAATCCTAAAACTAAGCCTTTCCTGTTTATAGAGCTTGATCATAAAAGTCCCAAACTTGGGGTGCCTAGTAGAGAAAGGTAACAGATGAATCCTGCCCAGTATCAAAAATTCTTACCAATAATTGGGGAAGGTGTTTCAGTATATGCCTATTTCCCCTTTTTCTCCTAAAGTGCTCTTGGATAAATTGTTTTTTCATGCTTCAGCTTGAGGTATTTCACAAGGAACCAACCAGAGCATGCCCATAGCAAAGTGATTGAGTGTGTGAAATTTCTTTCGGGAGCATCAACCCTGTTTGATTTCCAGCTCTATTTCCATTCACACCTATAGGCCACAATGTAGTGAAAACTAAAAATTCAAACTGTTCCTGACACTGAACCATTGAACCTTGAAGGCCCAAACTTGGGAAGACAACTAAGGTTGGCCAAAGATGAATCCTGTACAGTATCAAAGTAATCTGACCAAAAAAAGTCGAAGCTCTTTCAGTATGTATGTATTTTGCTTGCTCCTAAAGTACTCAGAAATAAAGCTGTTTCTTTCTACTTCAGCTTAGGGATACTTCACAGGAAACAAACCAGAGAATACTCACTGAGAACTGATTAAGTGTGTGAAGTTTCAAGCAGCTAGCACAAACCCTGTTTGATTTCCAGCTTCATTTCCATTCACCCCTATATGGCAAAAAAAAAAAAAAAAAAGAGAAACATGAAAATTGAAACTGTTCCTGAGAGAAAACCCTTTTACGTAGGAGGCCCAAACATTTGGAGTATAGTCAAAATAGGAAAAAGTTGAATCCTGTCCAGTATCATAGAAATTAAAAGAAAAAAAAAAAAAACTAACTCTAACCCTAACACTAGGTCTAAACCTAGTCCTAACACTAATTCTAAACCTAAACCTAATCTTTTTAGAGAACATTTGATCATATAAGTTTCAAAATTGGGGAGTCTAGTGGGGCAAGTTTACAAATGAATCATGGGCTGTTTCAAATAAATCTGACAAAACAATTGGGGGAGCTATTTTAGTACATGCATATTTCCCTTTTTTCTCCTAAAGTGTTCTCAGATAAATTTGTATTGCATGCTTCAGCTTATTACTAATATCACAAGGAACATGCGTGAGAGTGCCCACAGAGAACTGATTGAGTGTGTGACGTTTCAAGCAATTAGCACCAACCTTGTTTGATTTCCAGCTCCATGTCCATTTACCCATGAATGTCAAATGAAGTGTATCCATAAAATACAAATTGTTCCTGTCAGCAAAGAATTGAACCAAGAAGGCTGAAACCTGGGGAACATAGTAAGGCTAGGTAAAATGGTATCTTGCCAGGATCAAAGAAATTTGAACAAGTCAATCTCTAACCTTAATACTAGACCTAACTCTAACCATAAGCCTAACCCTAACCTGTTAAGAGAACCTTTGATCATAAAAGTTTTAAACTTGGGGAGACTAGTGGGCCAAGCTTACAGATGAATCCTCCACAGTATCAAAGAAATATGACCAAATAATTGGGGGAGGTATTTCAGTACAGGCATATTGCCCTGTTTTCTCCTAAAGTACCCTTGGATAAAGTTCTTTTGTATGCTTCAGCTTATGGCTACTTATAAAGGAAGAAACCAGAGAGTGCCCACTGACAACTGATTGAGTATGTGAAGTTTCAACCACCTAGCACCAACCCTCTGATTTCTAGCTCCATTTGCATTTACCCATATAGGTCAAAATGAAGTGAGATATTACAAACTATTCCCAACAGTGAACCATTGAACCAAGAAGGCCCAAAACTGGGGCACATAGTAAGGCTAAGAATCTTCCCAGTATCAAAGAAATTTGAACAAAACAAACTCTAACCCTAACAGTAGCTCTAAATCTAGTCCTAACCCAAACCATAACACTAACCCTTACCTGTTTAGAGAACCATTGATCCTGATAATGCCAACCTTGGGGAGCCTAGTGGAGCAAGCTAAAAGATGAATACTGTGCAGTATCAAAGAAATCTCATCAAATTGTTGGGAGACTTATTTCAGTTCATACATGTTTCTATGCTTTCTCCTTAAGGGCTCTCGGATACAGTTTCTTTTGCATGCTTCATCTTTGGCCTACCTTCAAAAGAAAGAAACCAGAGAGTGCCCACTGAGAACTGATTGTGTGAAGGTTCAAGCACCTCCTGCCAACCCTGTTTGTTCAATTTTCATTGACATCAATAAGCCATAATAAAGGGAAACCTTAAAATACAAACTGTTCCTGAGAGTGAACCATTGAACCGAGAAGGCCCAAAACTGTGGAACATAGTAAGGCTAAGTAAAAGGTGAATCCTGCACAGTATTATAGAAATTTGAAGAAAACTAGGCCACATGGGTGCTCTCACCTCTGATGAAAGGCTCAGCTGTGAAGTTTCTCTGGGTGCAGACAGCAGTCTCAGCCACACAAGTTCTCTCCGTTCAGATGAAAGGCAGCACAGAACACAGAGGCTTTGCTTGAGTGTCACCAGACTGAGCTATGGAGAGAGCACAAGATCACTCCAGAACCACCCACTTCACCAAACACCATACATAGGTAATAGATGGAATCCATCTTGCAAAACCTTACTAAATATCTATCAGTGGGCATGGCTACCAGCTCGGTTCTGCAGCTTATCAGGTAACTGGTTTTGAACTCCCCTACATCCAGCTGTGATAACTCAAGATTTTTCTTACGAGATTTTGGGGGGTGTAGCTATCAATGTGGAACAGCAACTATACAGGCACCTGGTTTCCAATTCAGAGACTAAGAGTAGGGAGTCTCCAGGAAAAAGCTCAAGCTCTTTCACCCTGGCCACTCCCAGCACCCTGAGCACAGAGACTCAAGCTAGAAATAAATAGACAACACCACCTACTGCAAGGAAAGAAAGCAGAGTTCTGAGAGACTTTTTTTCTTTCTTACTTTTCTTTTCCTGCTCTTCTCATCCATTCTCCTCTACCGTTCCTCTCTGGTCCTCATAACCCCAACATATGTTAAACCAAGAACTTTCCATGAAATTGTACTTTAAAAACTGAATCACTAGAATAGTATAATATAGAGTAATTGCATAGGCCCCACCTCACGACCTTATTTGCTCTTATTTTCTTTCTCCCTCTCTTTCTTTCTCTCTTTGTTATTTTTTTCTACATTTTTCTTTCTCCCTCTATCCCACGTTTAGCCAACAAACTTTTACTATTTATACATAGGGTAATTTTCTAAATACAGATAAGGAGTTTGAATTTATACCTTCTTCCATAAATTCGCCCTGTGTATTCATTAGAGTTCTCCTTCAAAGTTGCCAAGTTAGATTAATCACATACCTTCATTCCTTTCCCCCTAAACATAGCATCCTACCCCTGACTCTCAGTTCTCTATACACCACCAGAAATTTATGCGTTTTATGAAACTAATGACTATATTCTAAATAATAATTGAAGCCAACATCTGTAGACACAGAGTCTAAATATAAATGTATTTATAATGGTTAGGCTTAGGCTTCTGGTTAGGGTTAGATTTAGAGTTAGGTTTTGATCTATGGTAGGGCTAGGGCTAAGGATAGGGCAAGGGTTAGGACTGGGGTTTGGGTTAGGTTTAGGATTATGGTAAGGGTTAGAAATAGTGATAAGGCTAGTATGAGAGTTAGAGTTAGTCTTAGGGCTAGGGTTAGGGTTAGGGTTAGGGCTAGGGCTAAATTAGGGCTAGTGTTAGTATTAGGTAGGCCTTGGGTTAGGGTTACAGTTTGGATTACATTTAGGATAAGGTTTTGGGTTATTGCCAGGCTGAGGGCTAGGGCAAGGGTTCGTATTAGGGTTAGGTTTAGGGTTAGGTTTTGGGTTATGATTAAAGCACGTTTTAGGGCTAGGATGAGGGCTAATGTTTGTGTTAGGGCTAGGGCTAAAGTCTGGTCTAGGGTTACAGTTAGGGATAGATTTAGTGTTAGGTTTATGGTTTGGTCCAGTGTAGGGGTTAGGATTATACTAAGGGTCAGTTTTAGAGCTAGGGTTTTTATTAGGGTCAGAATCAAGGTGAGGGTTTGGGTTAGGTTAGGGTTTAGGTTTAGGGCTTGAATTATCATTAGGGTTTAGTGTAAAGGTAATGAAATGGTTAGGTTTAGAGTTCAGGTGTGGTTTAGTGTAACAGATAGGGTTAGGGTTAGGCCTAGGGTATCATAAGAGTTATCATTAGGGTAATGGATAGGGTTAGACCTAAGATTAAGGGTAGGGTTATGTATAGGATTAGGGCTTTTGTTTTGTTTAGGGTTAGGGTTTAGGTGTGATTTAGTGTAATGGATAGGTTTAGGGTTAGGCCTAGGGTTAGCATAATGTGTTATCATTAGGGTAATAGATAGGGTTAGACCTAAGATTATGGGTAGAATTATCTATAGGATTAGGACTTTTGTTTGGGTTAGGGTTAGATTTATGTTTCGGGTTAAAGCTAAGTTTAGCAGCTGGAGATGTGGCTCAAAAAGTAGCATGCTCACCTGGCATGTACAGGGCACTAGTTTTGATTCTCAGCACTATATACCAATAAAAATAAAGATGTTGTGTCCACTGAAAACTAAAAAGTAAATATTAAAAATGTCCTAGGTTTAGGACTTGGATTAATGCTAGGTTTTGTGTTAGGTTAGGGCTAGGGTTAAGGCTATGGCTAATGTACAAAGAAGCATTATGATTAGATCTAGTGATAGGGTCAGGGTTAGGACTACGTCTAGTGTTAGGGTTAAGTTTATGGTTATGATGATGTTTAGAGCTAGGTTTAATGTTAGGGTCAGAGTCAGAGTCCAGATTAGTTTTCAGGTTAGGGTTAGGACTATAATTAGAGATAGGATTAGGGCTAGGTGTAGGGTTAGGGTTTGGTTTAGGTTAAGTGTTAGGGTTAGGGTTATTATTTGTTTTGTTTTAGGGCTAGGAGTAGAGTTAGGGCTAGTTTTACAATTAATGTTAGGATTAGGTCTAGTGTTAGTGTGAGGTTTAGGCTTAGGTTTAGGGTTAGATTTAGAGTTGGGTTTAGATCTAGGCTTTGAGCTAGTGGTAAGAATAGGGCTGGGATTAGGGCTAAGTTTATGGCTAGGTTTAGGGTGATGGTAAGGGATAGGGTTAGAACTAGGTATAAGGCTAGGGTGAGAGTTTGAGTTAGTCTTAGGGCTAAAGATAGGGTTTGGTTAGGGATAAGGCTAAATTAGGGCTGGGATTAGGACTGGGGTAGTGTTCATGGTAGGCCTAGGTTTAGGGCTAGGGTTAGTTAGGGTTAAGGTTAGGGTTAGGTTTAGGTTAATGGATGGTATTATAGGTACTTTTAGGACTAGGTTGAGGATTACATTTAGGGTTATGGTTAGGGATAGTTTAATGATTAATGTGAGGTTTATGACTAGAATGTTTGCTAAGGTTTGTGTTAAGATTAGGACTAGGATTAGAGCTAGGGCTAATGTCAGGTCTAGGGTTACAGTTAGGGAGAGTTTAGGGTTAGATTTATAGCTAGGTCTATTGCAAGTGTCAGTTTTCTTGTTAGGGTCAGTTTTAGCGATATGGGTATTATTAGGGTCAGGGTCAGAGTTAGGGTTTTTATTAGATTAATGTTTAGGGTTAAGGCTCATGTTACCATTACAGTTAGGGATAGGTTAATGATAGATTTAGGTTTAGAGTTCAGGTTAGGTGTAGGGTAATGGATAGGGTTAGGGTTCAGGATAGGATTAGGGTTGGGCCTAGGGTTAGCAGAAGCTTTAGGGTTATCATTAGGGTAATGGATAGGGTTAGAGCTAGAGATAGGGCTAGTGTTATGCTTAGGATTAGGTCTAGGGTTAGGCCTAGGTTTAGGGTTAGGGCTAAGGTTAGGGTTATGGTTAGCTTTAGGGTTAAAGCTAAGGTAGGGCTTGGGTTATGGCTAGGTTTTGCAATAGGTTAGGGCTATGGCAAATGTAAGAACTTTGCTATTATTAGGGCTAGTTTTAGGGTTAATGTTAGAGCTAAGTATAGTTTTAGGGTTATATTTAGGGTTAGGATGATGTTTAGAGCTAGGTTTAGTGTTAGTGTCAGGGTTAGGGTTTTCAGTTTAGGGTTATGATTAATGTGAAAGCCAGAATTAGGACTAGGGTAAAGATTATGGGAAGGGTTAGTTTTTGGCTTTAGGCTAAGGGATATTATTAGGGCTAGGGCTAGGTTTTTCTTTAACAAAACTAGGTATCAAAGGAGTAGAATACCAGGTATTTGCCCACGATTCCGTAGAGGGAGACATTGGGCTAATGAATGCCATTCTCAAACCACCATAGAGGGTACTCCATTATCAAAAAACGAACAAGGACCAGGTGTTTATCCATTATATCGTGGAGAAAGGCATCGGGCTCCATTGCCAAAAAATGGACAGGGGGACCCAATGCTCCGGGGCCCAAAACCACAAATATACGGAGCACTGGAGGAACCCAGCAACCCCATCAGGGTAGTGCCCAGGACACATTGTCCATCAGATCCCTCATCAGACAAACCAGAGGGAGCGCAGGGTTGGACATCTGCGCCTCCACCAGAGCAGTACTAACTCCAGAGATGGGAGTTCAAATCATTCCCAAAGGGGTGAAAGGACCTCTTCCCAAAGGAACAGTAGGCTTATTATTGGGACGCAGCTCTTCTACTCTAAAAGGACTTATGATAAGTCCTGGGGTAATTGATCCTGATTATGAAGGTGAAATAAAAATTATAGCCAGTTCTCCAAAGGGTATGTCAGTAATTTCACCAGGAGATAGAATAGCACAGTTACTAATACTCAGCCTACATGATAAATTTTCCAGTCGTACTGTAGAAAGAGGTTCCAAGGGATTAGGCTCCACAGGTGTAGATTGGGCTATGCTTTCTTTAAATTTAGATTCTCGCCCCATGCTAAAACTAACTATTCAAGGACATGAATTTAATGGGCTACTGGATACAGGTGCAGAACTTAGCATCATCTCTCGTCAAGAATGGCCAAAACATTGGCCATTACAACAAGCCACTCAAATGCTTCGAAGCCTAGGAGTGGCAACTAATCCCCATAGAAGTGCAATGGTATTAGATTGGAAGGATCCTGAAGGATGTGAAGGAACTATACAGCCATATGTATTGGATCATCTTCCCGTAAATTTATGGGGACGAGATGTCCTAGATCAATTAGGTTTGACATTAACAAATAACATCAACCAAAATGCACCCACTATTATGACTAGACAAGGTTTTAGGAAAGGAAAAAGATTAGAAAAACAAGAACAAGGTATAGCAGCACCAATACAAATAGATCAAGGAACAGACAGACATGGGTTGGATTTTCAGAAAGGGCCACTGAGACAATAAAAATTACTTGGAAATCAGAAAGACAAGTATGGGTTCCTCAGTGGCCCCTGACTAAAGAAAAGATACAAGCAGCCCATGAACTGGTCAAACAACAATTAGCAGAAGGACATATACAACCTTCTGTATCTCCACATAATACTCCCATTTTTGTCATCAAAAAGAAATCTGGTAAATGGAGATTATTGCAAGATTTAAGAGCCATTAATAATGAGATGGTTATTATGGGACCTGCTCAATCAGGGATTCCTCAGTTGTCTGCTTTGCCAAAAACCTGGTATGTTTTAGTTATAGATATTAAAGATTGTTTTTTTTTTCAATTCCAATTCATCCTGAGGATAGTCCACGTTTTGCATTTACTATCCCTGCACTGAATCATGAAGGTCCTGATCAGAGATATGAATGGAAAGTACTCCCTCAAGGGATGGCTAACAGCCCAACTATGTGTCAAATTTATGTTAACAAAGTAACCCAGCCACTTAGAAATCAAAATCCTGAACTATAAATATTTCACTATATGGATGATGTATTATTAGCACACAAAGATAAAAACACATTGCTAGAATGTCATGCCACACTTACAAACTTATTAAAAAATGATAATCTAGACATAGCAATAGATAAAGTACAATTAAATTTTCCAGTTAATTATTTAAGAGTTCTATTATCCTCAACCATGATCCATCCACCAAAAATTCAAATACGAGTAGATCAACTCAAATCACTTAATGACTTTCAAAAGTTATTAGGAGACATAAATTGGATAAGGCCTTATTTAGGTATACCATCAGGAGAGTTGGGACCTTTATTTGATATCCTAAAAGGTCCATTAGATCCAAATTCACCCCGAATGTTAACGCCTGAAGCAAGAAAGGCATTAAAAATCATTGAAACATATATGGAAAATATGCATTTGGATAGAATTGATATAAGTTTGCCTTTATTATTTATTGTACTACCAACAAAAAATATTCCTACAGGAGTATTTTGGCAAGAAGGTCCATTATTATGGATACATTTATCTTATTCTCCTAACACTATTCTTACTAGGTATCCTGAGGCTGTGGGACAATTAATACTCAAAGGAATAAAAACAGCAAAGGGAGTGTTTGGAATTTCTCCCAATAAAATTATTACTCCATATACTATGAATCAAATTGATGAGTTAGCTAATGAGTTAAATACTTGGGCAATAATCATGTGCAAATCTAATGTTTCATTTGATAACCACTTACCATCTAATCCTTTATTGACTTTTTGGTCATTGCATCTTGTAATTTTTCCAAAAATGACAAAAAAACACCTATCATGAATGCTCCAAATATATTCACTGATGGGTCAAATAATGGTACAGCAGCAGTAGTTACCCCTGATCAAAATTTTACATTTTTAGTACCCAAACAATCAGCTCAAAAGGTAGAGCTTAATGCAGTTTTACAAGCTTTTGTGATGTTTAAAGATTCTGTATTTAATTTATTTTCTGATAGTCAGTATGTAGTTAATGCTATAGTATCCCTTGAAGATGCTGGTAGGATTTCCCTTTCTTCTACTGTTTTCTCTTTGCTTTCCACTATACAAAGCCTAATCTGGGACAGAAAAGATCCATTCTTTATAGGACATATTAGGGCACATACAGGTTGCCTGGAGCCCTTAGTTTGGGCAATGATTTAGCAGATAAAACTACAGATGACATACATATTTTCTCTACATTTGAAGTAGCTACAAATGTTCATAAAAGGTTTCATGTTAATGCTAATACTTTACAAAAGCATTTTAAAAAAACTAAGGAACAAGCCAGACATATAATAAAACAATGTCAAAATTGTGTGACATTTTTACCACAAGTTAATCTTGGAGTCAATCCCAGAGGATTGATACCTAACCATATTTGGCAGATGGAAGTCACTCACTTGCCAGAATTTGGAAAATCAAAATATTTGCATGTTACAATTGATACTTCTTCCGGATTTTTGATGGGCTCCCTTCATGCCAGAGAAAAAAACTACAGATATTATAGCTCATTTCTTACAAAATTTTGCCACTGTGGGCGTTCCAAACCAGTTAAAAACAGATAATAGTCCTGGTTATACTTCCACCTCCTTTAAACAATTTTGCACATCATTTGGCATTACTCACATAACAGGAATTCTATACAATCCTTAGGGACAAGGCATAGTTTAAAGAGCTCATCAAACTATTAAAATGTACTTATTAAAGCAAAAAGAGGGAATTGGGAAGGGATATATATATATATATATATATATATATATATATATATATATATATCCCGCAAAGATAAACTTAAAGTAACCTTTTTACTCTAAACTTTTTAAATTTGGATTCACCCTAGCCCTAAACCTAGCTATAACCCCTTTCCCCTAACTCTAAACCTAACACTTACCCTAATATTAACCCTAATGCTAGCCAGAACGCTAGGCCTAACCCTAACACTATCCCTAGCACTAATCCTAGCCCTTCTTCCCTAACCCTAAACCTACTCCTAACCATAGCCCAAAGAATAATTCTACCGTCAGCCCTAGCCCTATTTCTAGTTCTAACCCTAGCGTAACTGTAACCCTAACACTATCCTTAAACTTAGCGCTAATCCTAGCCCTATCCCTAAATCTAGAACTAACCTTAACAAAAAATCTAAGCCTAAACCTCAGCGTACCCTAGCCCTAACACTATTACTAATCCTAAAGCTATCCCTAAACTTAGCCCTAGCTCTAAAACCAAACTGAGCCATAGCACTAACCCTAAGCCTAGACCTGAAATTAGCCCCATCCTTAATTCTTACCCTAATCCTAACACAAACCCTAACCCTACACCTAGCCTTAACCCTAGCCCTAATTAAAGTCCTATCCCTAACCCTAAAGGTAACATTGATCCTGTCTCTGACCCTAACACTAACCCTATCTCTTATCATCACCCTGAACCTACACCTAACCCTAACACTAGACCTAGACTTAAGGCTAACCATAAAACTAGCCCTATTCATAACTCTAGAGGTTACATTAGACATAGTGCTACACTAGCCCTAACCTAACCCCAAACCTAGCCCTAATCCGAGCCCTCACCCTAGCTTTAATACTAACCCTAACACTAACTTGGGCTTTAACACTTAACCTAAACCTAACCCTAAACCTAAACATGTCCTAACCTAAAACATAACCTGAACCATAGCCCTAATCTTAACCATAACCCTAGCCCTAACCCTAGCTCAAATCCAATCCATTACCCTAACCATAAACCTAACCAAATTCTAATCCAAGGCCTAACCCTTATCATAGCATTAACCTAACCATAACCCTAGCCCTAACTGTAGCTCTAATCCTATCTATTAACTCTAACCAAATTTTATCCCTAGTCCTAACCCTAACTCTCTCACTAACCCTAACCCTATCAATCACCCTAAAACTAACCTGAATCCTAAACCTAACCATAATCATTACACTAACGGTAAACCAAACCCTAATGCTAAATTGAGCCCTAACCCTAAACGTGAACCTAAACCATACCCTAACCCTGACTCTGACCCTAATAATACGCTAGCTGTAAACCTGACCACAACCCTCAACCTCACCCTTACAATAGAACTAGCCATAAACCTAACTGTAAAACTTTTCCTAACCATAACCCTAGACCTGTCATTAGCCCTAGCCCTAAACCTAACACAAACTCTAGCTCTAATCCTAGCTCTAAGCCTAGCCTTAATTCTAATCCTAATCTTAACCCTATCCCTAACCTTAATTTTATCCCTTGCCCTAACCCTAAACCTAGCTGTAACATCATACCTTACCCTAACCCTATCACTAGCCCTAACACTAGTCCTAAACCTAGGCCAAACCTAACAATAATGCTAGCGCTAATCCTAGCCCTAAATTAGCCTAACCCTAAACCTAACCCTAGCCCTAGCCCTAAGACTAAGTCTCATTCTCACCCTAGCCCTAGTCCTAGTTCTAAACCTATCCCTTACCATAAACCAAAACTTAGCCCTATCCCTAGCCCCAACCCTAGCCCTAACATTCACCCTAGCCCTAAACATGGATCTAACCCTAACATTAAGTGTAAACCTCACCCTACCACTAGCCCTAACCCAAATGCTAATAGGAAAAATAGCCCTAACCCTACCCTAGCCCTAAAACAAACTGAGCCATGACCATAGTCCTAACCCTTAACCTAAACCAAACCCTAACCATACACCTAGACCTAAACCTAGCTTTAATTTGAGCCCTAACCCTAACCCTAGAAATAACCCTGTCTCTGACTCAGACCCCAAAACTAACCTTAGCTCTAAACATCATCCTAATGCTAACCCTAAAACTAGATCTAATTGGAAACCTATTTCTTACATTAGCCATAGCCCTAATGCTAACACAAATTCTAGCCCTAATACAAGCCTTAACCCTAGTTTAAACCCTAACCATAACCATAGCCCTAAACCTAACCTTAATATAAACCTTAACCCTACCTCTAAAACTATCCCTAACCCTAAGCCAAACCCTCACCCTAATGCTACCCTAGTCCTAACACTAATCCTTAGCCTACCCCAAACCCTAATTATTACTAGTCCTATCCCTGGCCCTCATTCTATCTCAAACCCTAACCCAAACCCAAACCATTACCCTGACCCTTAGTTTGACCCTAACACTAACCCTAGGTCTAAACCTGAACCCAACCCTAAATGGAAACCTAACAGTACCGCTACCGGTAAAACTATACCTAAACATAATCATAACAATAGCACTGGACCAAACCTAACCCTAAATAGCATCACAAATCTAGCCCTAACCCTAAAACAATCCTAGCACTACCCCTAACAATAACCCTTAACTTAATGCAAAGACTAACCCTATCCCTAGAATCAATGCTAGTCCTAATTCTCGCCGTAACCCTAAACCTAACTCCAAGCCAAACAGTGATTCTTACCATAACCAAACCCTAGCTCTAAACCTTATCCTAACCCAAAACCTAACCCTAACACTAGAAATATCCTAACCCTAACCCTAAATCTAGTCATAAACATAATCCTAGCTCTTACATTACCTATAGCCCTAATGCTAGCCATAAACCTCCCACAATACCTAGCCATTATCCTAGCCCTAAACCTAGCCCTAATTTTAACATTAACTGTAACCCTAGACCTAACCCTAACCCTAACACTTAACCTAGAAGTAACCCTAGCTCTAATGCTAACAGTTACCATAAACCTAACCCTAACATTAACCCTAGGCCTAAGCCTATACTAGCCCTAATCCTAACCTTAACCCTAGCCCTAACCTTAGCTCTAAGCCTATCCATTACCCTAAAGATAAGCTTAACTTAAATGCTAACCCTAGGCCTAATGCTAACCCTATCCCTAACAATAACCTTTTTCATTACTCTAACCTAACTTGAACCCTAAACCTAACCCTATCCATTATCCTAACCCTCACCCTAACACTAAATCTAGACTTAACCCCAAATCTTAACCTAAACGAAACTCTACCCGGACCCTCAACCTAATAATATTCCTAGCTCTAAACCTGACATTTATCCTAAACCTAACCCTTATACTAGGCCTAGCCACAACCTAACCCAAAAACAAACCCTAACCATATACCTACACCTGACATTAGCCCTAGCCTTAATACTACCCTAACCCTAATACAAACCCTCGCCTGCATCCTAGCCTTAATCCTAACCTGAAACCTAACTCTAGCCCTACCCCTGGTTTTAATCCTCACATTAGCCCTGAATCTAGCTATAACCCCATCTTTCCCCTAACTCTAACCCTAATCATTACCCTAACACTAACCCTAACTCTAGTCCTAACCATAGGCCTAATCCTAACACTAATCCTAGTGCTAATCCTAACCCTAATTTAGCCCTAACCCTACCCCTAACCCTAGGCCTTCAACTAACTCTAACATTTACCCTAGCCCTATTTCTAGTTCTAACTCTATCAGTTACCATAACCCGAGCACAAGCCCTAACCTTAGCCTTAATCCTAGTCCCAGACCAATCCCTAGATCTAACCATAACTCTAAATCAAACCCTAACCCTAAGTTTAAACCTCACCCTACCACTAGACCTAACACTATCGCTAATCCTGAAACTAGCCCTAACCCTGGCCTTAGCCCTAAGACAAAACAGAGCCATTGCCCTAACCCTACACCGTAACCTAAACTGTAACCCTACACCTAGCCATAACCTCCTTTCTATTTTGAGTCCTAGGCCTAAAACTAACCCTGACCCTGACTTATATCCTAACACTAACCCTAGCTATAAATATCACACTAACCCTAAAGATAATGCTAACACTAGACCTAGGCCAAACACTAACCATAAATTTAACCCAAATAATAACCCTAGATCTTACATTAGCCATAGCCTTAACCCTAGCCCTAACCTAATCTAAATTTTAGCCCTAATCCGAGCCCTAACATTAGCTATAATGCTAATCCTACACCTAAACCTAATCTTAAAATTATCCTTAATACCAACCATAATCCTAGCTGTAACCTTACCTCTAATCCTATCCATTATCTTAACCCTAACCCTAACCCTAATGCTAAACCTAGGATAATCCTAACCCTATCTATAACCCTAACCCTATCCATTACCCTGAACCTAATCTGAGCCCTAAACCTAACCATATCCATTACCCTAACCCTAACCCTAACCCTAATGCTAATTTGAGCCCTAACACTAAACCTTAACCTAAACAAGCCCTAACCCTCACCCTGACCCTAACAATACCCTAGTTCTAAAAGTGACCCTATCCCTCAACCTAATCCTTACACTATACCTAGAAATAAACCTAAACATGAAACTTTCCCTAACCATAATAACCTTAGACCTCATATTAGACCTAGCCCTAATATAGGCCTAATGCTAACACAAACCCTAGACCTCATCCTAGTCCTAAACCGAGACTTAATCCTAACCAGAAACCTCACCCTATCCCTATCCCTAATTTTAACTCTCGCCCTAGCCTTGAACCTAGCTATATCCCCATCCCTTCCCCAAAAACTAACCCTAAACCTAACACTAACACTAACCCTAAACATAGCCCTAACCATAGGCCTAATCCTAACACTAAACCTAGCGCTAATCCTAGCCCTAATTTAGCACTAACCCTAAGTGAACTCCTAACCCTAGCCCTAAGATTAACTCTAACTCTCAACCTAGCCCTATTTCTATTTCTAACCTTACCCATTACTGTAACCCTAACATTAGCCCTAAACTTAGCCCTAACCCCAGGCATAGCCCCAACCCTAGATCTAACCATAACTCTAAATCTAACCCTGACCTTAAGCCTAAACTTCACCATACAACTAGCTGAACACTATTGATAATCCTAAAACTAGTTCTAATCTTAGCCATAACCATAAAACAAAGCCAAGCTATTGCTCTAACCCTAAACCTTAATCTAAATCAAACCCTTACCCTACAACTAGCCATAAAACTAGCTCAAATTTGAGTCCTACTAATAAAACTAACCCTGACCCAGACTCATATCCAAACACTAACCCTAGCTCTAAATATCATCCTAACCCTAAAGCTAATGCTAACACTAGAGTAGCCCAAACCCTAACCCTAAAATTAACCCTAATAATAACCCTAGTTCTTACATTAATCATAGCCCCAACCCTAGCTCTAACCCTAACACAAAAAATAGCCCTAATCTGAGCCCTAACACTAGATTTAACTCTAAACCTAACCCTAACCTTAGCCCTAAACCTAACCATAACACTAGCCCTAACCCTAGATCTAACCTTATCCCTTAACCTAAGCCAAACCCTATCCACAATGCTAATTTTAGTCCTAATACTAATACTTAGCATAAAACAAACACTAACCCTATTAATAGTTCTAACCCTATCCCTCATTCTAGCTCTAACCCTAACTCAACATCTAACACTAACTTTCACCCTTATTCTGACCATAACACTAATCATAGGTCTAAACCTGACCCTTACCCTAAACTGAACTCTGAATCTAGTCCTACCAGTAAACTTTTACCTAAACCTAAACCTAACACTAGCCCTAGACCTAAGCCTAATGCTAAATCTAGTGATAACTTTAACCCTAGCCCCAAACAAAAACTTAGTTTTAGACCTAACAATAACCCCTAACTTAAACCAAACACTAACACTACCCCTAGACCTAACTCTAGTCCTAATTCTGGCTTTCTCGTTAACCCTAATTCTAACCTGAACACTGACACTGACAATAACAATAAATCTAGCTATAAACATGACCCTAAGCCAAAATATAAACCTAACACTAGAACTAGCCATAACTCTATCCCTAAAACTACCACAATTAGAACCCTTGATCTTATATTACCCATAGCACTAACCTTAGGCCTAAACCTAAAACAAAACCTAGTCCTAATCAGAGGCCTAAACCGACCCTAAGAATAACCATAACTCTAACCCTAGACCTACCCTAACCTAACCCTCACCTTAGTCCTAAACCTAGCTCAAAGCCTAAACTTTAGCCTAAACACAACACTAGCCCTATGACTAACAATAACCCTAACCCTAGTCCTAATCCTAAACTTAAACCTAGCCCTAACCCTAACAATTACCCTAACTCTAACCCTAACCTTAATGATAACCCTAGCCCTAATCCTAACTGAAACCCTAAACTAAACCATAAACCTAACCCTAGACCTAAACCTAATCCTTGCCATAACCCCACCCTAACTCAAACCATAACCCTTACCCTAAACCCAATAGTAAACCTAGCCCTAAAACTGAACTCAACTCTAAAGATAACCTTATATCTAATCCAATCTGTTACCCTAAACCTAAACCTAATTCTAATATAAACCCTAGCCCTAAACTTAAACCAAACCCTGACCATTACTATAACCCTAACACTAGATCTAACACTAAATCTAACCCTCACCCTAGAATGAACCCTAGCTCAAAACCTTACCTTTACCCTAAACCTAATTATAACCCTACTCTAAGTTAGGGTTGCTAGCCCTAATCCAATCTCTAAACTTAACTCTAGCCCTAATCCTTATCATAACCCTAGCTCTAACCCTGTACATTACCCGTATGATAACCCTATTCCTAATGCTAACCCTAGGCCTAACCCTAACCCTATTGCCAACCCTAAATTTTCCATTACCCTAAACCTACACTGAACCCAAAATCTAACCCGATTCATTACCCTAAACCTAACTTTAACCCTAGATCTAACCCTTACTCCAAATCTTAACCTAGGCCTATGCCTAAGCCTAACACTAACACTACACCTATCCCTAAAACTAATTTAATACCTAGCCCTAACCCTAAGCCTAAGAGTAAAACAAAATTGAGCAATAGCCCTAACCTTAAACCTTAACTTAATCTCATCCCTAGCACACAACCAAACCTAAGTCTATCCCTATTTGGAATCATAACGCTAACCTTAAACGAACCCTGACCCTGACTCATATTCTAACACTCACCCTAGCTCTAAATACCACCCTAAACTTAAACAGAACCCTAAGAGTAACCCTATCCTTAGTTTGAGTCCTAACTCTAACCTTAAAACTAACCCTGACCTAACCCATATCCTAACAGTTACCCTATCTATAAACACTGCCCTCAACTTAAACTGAACCCTAACAGTAATCCTAGCCATTATTTGAGTCCTAACCCTAACCCTAAAACTAACACTGTCCCTGACTCATATCCTAACACTATCTCTAGCTATAAATATCACCTTAACTTTAACCTAACCATAACACTAGATCTACCCCCAACCCAAACTCTAATTGTAACCCTAGATCTTACATTAGCCACTGCTCTAACCCTAGTCCTAACCCTAACACAAAAACAAGCCCTAATCTGAGACCTAAACTAGATTTAACCCTGACCTTAATCCTAACTCTAGCCCTAACCCTAGCTCTAAGCCTATCCCTTACAGTAAGTGAAACCCTAACCATAATGGAAACCCTAGACCTATCCCTAATCCTTAGGCCAACCAAAACCCTAAGCCTATTAATAGTCCTAAACCTAGCCCTCACTCTAGCTCTAACCCTATCCCAAACCCTAATTCTAACCCTGACCCTTATTCTGACCCTAACACTAATCCTATGTTTAAACCTGACCCTAACACTAGACAAAACCCTAACACTAGCCCTAGACCTAAACCTAACCCTAATTCTAGCCTTAACTCTAGCCCTAGACCTAAACAAAAACCTAGCCAAATACCTTATAATAAACCTTAACCTAACACAAACATTAACTATACCCCTAGACCTAAACCTAGTCCTAATTCTGGCTGTAACCCTAACTCTAACTCTATCCCAAACACTGGCCATGCCTTTAAAAGTAAACCTATCTCTAACCCTGACCCTAACCGAATATCTAAACCTAACACTAGACGTAGCCATAACACTAACCCTAAAACTAGCCATAATAATTACCCTAGCTCTTACATTACCCACAGCCCTAACCCTAGGCCTAAACCTAACACAAAACCTAGAGCTAATCCTAGGCCTAAATCTAGCCCTAAGCGTAACCCTAACTGTAAACCTAACCTAACACTCAATTAGTCCTAACCCTAGCTCAAAGCCTAACCCTTACCCTAAACATAAACTTACACCTATCCCTAAATATAACCCTAACACTAGCCCTAATCTTAAACTTAAAACTAGCCCTAAACCTAGCTCTAAACCTACCCATTACCATAAACCTAACCCCAAAACTATTGATAACCCTAGTCCTAAACATAACTCTAATCCTAACCAGAAAAATAACCCTAGACCTAACCCTAAACCTCGCACTCGACATAGACCTAACTCTAGCTCAAACCCTAATTTTTTCCATAAACCTAAACATAACCATAGCCCTATCCCTAAACCTAAACCTCAAACTAACACTACCCATAACCCTATACCTACATCTAGCCATAATCATTACTCTAACCCTAACACTACCCCTAATGATGACACTAGCCCTAATCCTAACTCTAACCCTAACTGTACTGTAATCTTATCCCTAGATCTAATTCTAGACCTAACACTCGCCCTAGACCTAACCCTAGCTCAAAACCTAACCCTCATGCTAAACATAACACTAAAACAAAGCCTAGTTCTAACCCTAACCCTAACCCTAACTCAAAACCTATTTCTAACCATAACCCTAGCCCTAACCTTAGCGCTAACCCTATCCATTATTCTAACCATTACCCCTACCCTAATGATAACCCTAGGCCTAACACTAACCCTTTCGCTAACCCTAACCCTATCACTTACCCTAAACCTAACCTGAACCCTAAACAAAACCCTATCATTACCCTAACCCTGACTCTAAAACTAATTTGAGCCCTAATCCTAAACCCTAAAATCAACCAAACTGTAACCCTGACTCTGATCCTAATAATTCTCCTAGCACTAAAACTGAACCTTACACTAACCTAAATTTTACATTAGACCTAGCAACAAATATAGCCCTAAAACTATTCTCAACCGTAACCCTAGACTTGACATTAGCCCTAGCCTTAATCCTAGCCCTAACCCTAACAAAAACTCCAGTCCTTATCCTATCCATAAACCTAGCTTTAATCCTAACCCTAACCCTAACCATGGCCCTAACCCTAATACTAACCCTAGCCCTAATATTAGCCTTAATTGTGCCCTATTCCTAACCCTAACTCTAGACCTAAGACTAACTCTAACTCTCACACTATCCTATCTCTAGTTCTAAATCTATCATGTACCATAACCCTAAACCAAGCCCTAAACCTAGTCCTAACCCTTGCTCTATACATAGCCCTGGCACTAACCTTAGATCAAAATCTAACATTTAATCTAACCCTAACCTGAAGCCTAAGCCTAACCCTAACACTAGCCCTAAGCCTAATGCTAATCCTAAAATGAGCCCTTACCCTAGCCCCAGCCCTAAAATAAAACTGAGCCACAGCTCTAACACCAACCTTTAAACTAAACCAAACCCTAACCATACACCTACCCCTAACCCTAGACCTAATTTGAGTTTTAAGCCAAACCCTAAAACTAACATTGACCCTGACACTGACACTAACACTAACACTAAACCTAGCTCTAAATATCACCCTAACCCTAAACCTAAACCTAACACAAAACCTAGCCCTAAACTGAGCCCTAACCCGAGCTTTAAACCTAACACTAACCCTAACCTTAACCCTAGCCATAATCATAAAAATAAGCCTAGCCCTAACCCTTGCCCTAACTCTATCCTTTATAATAACCATAACCCTAACCCTAATGCTAACCCTAGGCCTAAACCTAACCCTATGTCTTAACCTATCCCTATCCATTTCCCTAAATTTAACATGAATCCTAATCTTAAGCCTAACAGTATCCTAACCCTAACCCTATAGCTAATTCTATCCCTAACTTTAAGCCTTAATCTATCCGAAACCCTAACCCAGACCTTGACCTTAATAATAGGCCTATCCCTAAACCTGACCCCAACCTAAACCTTACACTAGATGTAGCCATAATACTAAATCTAAAACTATCTTTAAACATAATTTTAGACCTGAAATTAGCCATACTTCTAATACTAGGCTTAACTGTAAAACGAACCCTAGCCCTTATAATTCCCTAAAACTAAACTTAATCAATACCCTATCCCTAGCCATAGCCCTATCCATAATTCTAAACATCACTCTACCTCTCAACATAGCTGTGACACCATCCTTTCCCCTAAACTTAATCCTACATCAAACCCTAACTCTATGCTTAAGCTGAACACAAACCCTAACCCTAATCCTAGCCCTAATTCTGCTGAGAGCCATTAGCCAAGTAGGTATGACAATTTCCTTGCCAGCATACCCCATGTTGCTTAGTGGAAGGACTCGTGGAAATAGGACATTTTGCAGTGACATTGCATGTAAGGTGACCTTGCTCAAGGACCAGGGCGGATCCGGGTTTAGGGTATTCCTGGTTTAGGACAATCCGGGTTTAGGGTGGTTCCAGGTTTAAGGTTATTCCTGCTGGGAATAGGGTATATCCTGCTGCCTGAGTTCCCCTTGAGTTCTCACGGGATTCAGACAGTATTTTTTGGGAGACAGAAGCCCAGTGGGGGTGAATTTGGGCAGAGAATGTGGATTTCCCCAGAACGTGATTGTAGACAGCTGGTGTGAGTTCGGGAATAAAGAGTTGCTGTTTGAATCTACAAGCTGTGTGGTGGCTCATGATTTTGTGCCCAGCCAGACTGCCGCATTTGGTGGCCCGTACGGGGAACGTCTGAAACTTGGAGGTAAGTGAAATTGCTCGCCCCTGAGGGAAGGCGAGAGAATGGGTGACCATTTCAAAAAACAGTGCGTTCTTGTTTTGATTTATTTTGTTTGTTGTTTCAAGCTGCCTATCCCTAGAAATTTCTCAGGCAAACTGGAAAAAATGGTTGACTAAAGGTTTGAAGTTTGTTGGCCCTGAGGAAGAGAAAATTGATACAACGATTTTTTATTCCTTTTTTGTTTCATTCAGGTTCAGTTTTGTTTTGTGTTATCTTATTGGGTTGCATTATCTTTATAGTAGATTAGAAATTAGTAAAAAACAAACCGAAAAGATGTTAAGTAAATTGGTAGAGGTTCAGACCATGGAGAAAGACATTTTAGATCAAGCAAAAGAGAAGGCCTCTCGAGCTAGTCAGACAGAGGAAGAAAATTTAAAGGAAAAGGGGTTGTTAGGAAAAAGGCCACAACAGGAGTCTGTTACTAACTCCGTTTTATCACAAGAGGGCATAATTCAACCAACAGCCCCAGCGATGGAGACAGCTGAGTGGCCCTCAAACCCCGTAGTTGATAAATGGGATCCTGAGACAGGACCTCAAAGTTTAGCATGCCCTGTACATGAACAGGTAGGAGGGCAGTGAATTCACTGTGCTTTAGATTTTAAAACAGTGAAGCAGTTAAAGGAGGCTGTAACAACCTATGGTCCCCAAGCTCCCTTCACGGTAAGCATGGTCAAGTCCATTACTAACTTGGACATGATGCCAGCAGATTGGGCTAGCATGTGTAAATCTGTACTAAATGGAGGACAATATTTGTTATGGAAGGTTGCCAATGAGGAATTTTGTGCGGAGACAGCTAGGTGAAATGCAGCAGCTGGTTACCCTCAAAGAAATCTAGATATGTTGTTAGGAAAAGGACCTTATGAGGGTCAACGGCAGCAAATAGAATATGATCCTGCTATATATGCACAAATTGCTGCAGACACAGTTAGGGCATGGAAGACTTTACAAGGACATGGAGATTTACAAGGTCAGGTATCTAAGGTAATACAGAGAGCTAATGAAACTTACGCTGACTTTGTAGATAGGCTAATTGACAATGGCTGCCAAAATTTTGGGGGATACAGAACAAGCAATGCCATTAATAAAACAACTGGCTTATGACCAAGCAAATCGTTGCTGCAGAGAGGTTATTAGACCATGGAGACATGAAGATTTAAACACATATATTAAATTATGTAGAGATATTAATGAACAAGGGCAAGACTTGGCAGCTGCAGTACAACAGGCTTTAGATGCCAGGCCAAAAACATGCTATGATTGTGAACAAACAGGACATTTTAAAAGGAGTTGCCCCATAAGAGGAGGGTTTAACAAAACTAGGTATCAAAGAAATAGAATACCGGGTATTTGCCCATGATGCCGTAGAGGGAGACATTGGGCTAATGAATGCCATTCTCAAACCACCATAGAGGGTACTCCCTTATCAAAAAACGGACAAGGACCAGGTATTTATCCACAATATCATGGAGAAAGGCATCAGGCTCCATTGCCAAAAAACGGACACGGGGGCCCAATGCTCCGGGGCCCACAACCACAAATCTACAGGGCAGTGGAGGAACCCAGCAACACCATCAAGGTAGTGCCCAGGACACATTGTCCATTAAATCCCTCATCAGAAAAAACCGGGGGAGTGCAGGGTTGGACATCTACGCCTCTACCAGAGCAGTATTAACTCCAGAGATGGGAGTTCAAATCATTTCCACAGGAGTAAAAGGACCTCTTCCCCAAGGAACAGTAGGCTTATTATTGGGACGTAGTTCATCTACATTAAAAGGACTTATGATAAGTCCTGGGGTAATTGATCCCAATTATGTAGGTGAAATAAAAATTATAGCTAGTTCTCCAAGAGGTATATCAGTAATTTCACCTGGAGATAGAATAGCACAGTTGTTAATAATACCCAGCCTACATAATAAATTTCTTAGTCGTAGTGTAGAAAGAGGTTCCAGGGGATTAGGCTCCACAGGTGTAGATTGGGCTATGTTGTCTTTAAATTTAGATTCTCGCCCAATGCTAAAACTAAATATTCAAGGACATGAGTTTAATGGGCTACTGGACATAGGTGCTGACCTTAGCATTATATCTCGTCAAGAATGGCCAAAACATTGGCCATTACAACACGCCACTCAAACGCTTTGAGGCCTAGGAGTGGCAACTAATCCCCATAGAAGTTCTATGATATTAGATTGGAAGGATCCTGAAGGATGTGAAGGAACTATACAGCCATATGTATTGGATCATCTTCCTATAAATTTATGGTGACGAGATGTCCTAGATCAATTAGGTTTGACGTTAACAAATAACATCAATCCTAATGCGCCCACTACTAGGGCTAGACAAGGATTTAGGAAAGAAAAAAAGATTAGGAAAACAAGGGCAAGGTATAGCAGCACCAATACAAATAGATCAAGGAACAGACAGACATGGGTTGGATTTTCAGAAAGGGCCACTGAGACAATCAAAATTACTTGGAAATCAGAAAGACCAGTGTGGGTTCCTCAGTGGCCCCTGACTAAAGAAAAGATACAAGTAGCCCATGATCTGGTCAAACAACAATTAGCGGAAGGACATATACAACCTTCCATATCTCCCCATAATACTCCCATTTTTTCATCAAAAAGAAATCTGGTAAATGGAGATTATTGCAAGATTTAAGAGCCATTAATAATGAGATGGTTATTATGGGACCTGCTCAATCAGGGATTCCTCAATTGTCTGCTTTGCCAAAATCCTGGCATGTTTTATCTATAGATATTAAAGATTTTTTTTTAATTCCAATTCATCCCGAGGATAGTCCACGGTTTGCATTTACTATCCCTACATTAAATTATGAAGGTCCTCATCAGAGATATGAATGGAAAGTACTCCCTCAAGGGATGGCTAACAGTCCAACTATGAGTCAAATATATGTTAACAAAGCAATCCAGCCACTTAGAAATCAAAATCCTGAACTACAAATATTTCACTATATGGATGATGTATTATTGGCACATAAAAATAAAAACATATTGCTGGAATGTTATGCCACACTTACAAGCTTATTAAAAAATTATAATCTAGAGATAGCAATAGATAAAGTACAATTAAATTTTCTAATTAATTATTGAGGAGTTCTATTATCCTCAACCATGGTCCGTCCACCAAAAATTCAAATACATGTAGATGAACTAAAATCACTTAACGACTTTCAAAAGTTATTGGGAGACATAAATTGGATAAGGCCTTATCTAGGTATACCAACAGGAGATTTGGGACCTTTATTTGATATTCTAAAAGGTCCATCAGATCCAAATTCACCCTACATGTTAACTCCTAAAGCAAGGAAGGCATTAAAAATTATTGAAACATATATGGAAAATATACATTTGGATAGAATTGATATAAGTTTGCCTTTATTATTTATTGTACTACCAACAAAAAATATTCCTACAGGAGTATTTTGGCAAGAAGGTCCATTATTGTGGATACATTTATCTTATTCTCCTAACACTATTCTTACTAGGTATCCTGAGGCTGTAGGACAATTAATACTCAAAGGAATAAAAGCAGCGAAGGGAGTGTTTGGAATTTCTCCCAATAAAATTATTACTTCATATACTATGGATCAAATTGATGAGTTAGCTAATGAGTTAAATACTTGGGCAATAATCATGTGTAAATCTAATGTTTCATTTGATAATCATTTACCATCTAATCCTTTGTTGTCTTTTTGGTCTAAGCATCCTGTAGTTTTTCCTAAAATGACAAGAAAAACACCTATCATGAATGCTCCAAATATATTCACTGATGGGTCAAATAATGATACAGCAGCAGTAGTTACCCCTGATCAAACTTTTACATTTTTAGTACCCAAACAATCAGCTCAAAAGGTAGAGCTTAATGCAGTTTTACAAGCTTTTGTGATGTTTAAAGATTCTGTATTTAATTTATTTTCTGATAGTCAGTATGTAGTTAATGCTATAGTATCTCTTGAAGATGCTGGTAGGATTTCCCCTTCTTCTACTGTTTTCTCTTTGCTTTCCACTATACAAAGTCTAATCTGGGACAGAAAAGATCCATTCTTTATAGGACATATCAGGGCACATACAGGATTGCCTGGAGCCCTTAGTTTGGGCAATGATTTAGCAGATAAAACTACACATGACATACATATTTTCTCTACACTAGAAGAAGCTATAAATTTTCATAAAAAGTTCCATGTCAATGCTAATACTTTACAAAAGCGCTTTAAAATAACTAAGGAACAAGCTAGACAAATAATAAAACAATGTCAAAATTGTGTGACCTTTTTACCGCAAGTTAATCTTGGAGTCAATCCTAGAGGATTGATACCTAACCATATTTGGCAGATGGACGTCACACACTTGCCAGAATTTGGAAAATTAAAATATTTGCATGTTACAGTTGATACTTCTTCTGGATTTTTGATGGGCTCCCTTCATGCCAGAGAAAAAACTAAAGATGTTATAGCTCATTGCTTACAAAATTTTGCCACTGTGGGTGTTCCAAAACAGTTAAAAACAGATAATGCCCCTGGTTATACTTCTACCTCTTTTAAACAATTTTGCTCAACATTTGGCATTACTCATATAACAGGAATCCCATACAATCCACAGGGACAAGGCATAGTTGAAAGAGCTCATCAAACTATTAAAATGTACTTATTAAAGCAAAAAGAAGGAATTGGGAAAGGGTATATATTCCCAAAGATAAACTTAAAATAACCCTTTTTACTCTAAACTTTTTAAATTTGGATTCATCAGGACTTAGTGCTGCAGAAAGGCATATGTGTCCAAAAAATGTACATAAGCCCAAGGTACTTTGGAAGGATATTCTAACAGGACAATGGAAAGGTCCTGACCCAGTGATTGTCTGGAGTCAGGGGTCTGTTTGTGTGTTTCCACAGGGAGAACAGCAGCCGATTTGGATTCCAGAAAGATTAACTAAAGCGATTTCTACAGACCAAAAAGAAGATGATTTGGCTCAAATCCATTACAACTGATATCCAAAACTCCAGTTTGGCTATTCTTACATCTGCAACAGAACCAGGATGCTTTTTTCAATATCTATTTTATTATTGCCCTTTGCCATATCATGAAGTTTTATTTTGTTTTTTGAGCTCATACAGACCTAGGTTAATGTTTTGCTGATCAGTTCTAGTTTTTTGACTATAGAGTTTTTAAACATTGCAATGGAGATTTCACCTGTAAAAAGTTATAAGGCCTTTACTATAATGTTATGTGTTGTATGTATTATATTATGTGTGCACACTTGTGTTTTGTGTTATATGTTTGAATGTACGTATGTCCATATATATATATATATATATATATATATATATATATATATATGATGAGTGCTCATGATAAAATGGATCCAAGTATTTTTTTTCACGTGATTTATATGGTTTAATTTAAATTGGGTAAACAACTGTTGAGGATTGTTTTAATATGTAAACAAAAAGGAAGTTTAACAGATCTGTTTGTTTACTTTCACCTTTCCTTTTCATTATATTTAATAATTCTCTTAAGGTAATGTAAATTGTTAAGAAAATTGTTTTCTTTTAGTGCCTTCTGTAATGTTACATAATTTTTTCTTTAGCCATTATTGCCAGAATTCTTATCTTTATCCCAGTGCTGGTGAAGTCAAAGATAAAACCAATCTACAGCTTCTACAATAGCCATCACTGAACTGCTTGCAGAACTTGCCTGGACACATTGTGAGCTCACCTGTATGCATTGTGAACTATCTGTTGGTGCAGCGACTTGTGGTAGTGTTGGGGTATTTTTGCTGATGATGTCATTGGTGGTACAATTTTTCAAAAAGGAGCCGTCAATTGGCTTGGTGTATCTTCCTCCCTTCTGCTTGTCATGATTGTCCAGCTAAAATTTGGGGGCCAACATAGGTGAGGCAAAGAACCTCACCCCCCCGCTGGTACAAAGACCTCTCCACGGGTGTGGCTGTATACTGGACCAGTAGTCAGTGACGGGTAAGATCCAATTGCAATGGTACCAACCTAAGGACCATATGTACTATTGGACAACCTAAGGCAGGCACGGTCCCTAAGCCACATGCTTGTTGTTTAAACAGAGAGGGGGAGATGTTGAGAGCCACAGCCGAAGGGGCCTCAGCAAACTTCCAGCTGCCAGCAAACTTCCAGCTGCCGGCTGATGATTGGCTCACAGCAGCCCCAGCAACATCTAGCTGATTGGCTCCTCTGCGGTGATGCTCATTGGGCTGTTTCCCTGCCCTTTCAGACCACGGAACTGCTCATTGCGGGACTTTTTTGGCTCCGCCCACGTGACCCAGCCAATCGGCCTCAAGAGCAGGAGGATTGTGGGAGGTGGAGAGAAGCTTGTGTGGGAGAGAGAGGCTTGTGGAAAGCCGGTAGTGGCAGTTGAGGCTCTGAGGGTTTTTCCTGAGAGGCTGTTTTGTTTGGCGTGTGTGGTTCTAAAAATAAAGTTAGTTTCTTTTAACAAGTGGCTCCTGATTGTGCCCAGCCAGACTGAGGCAGTGTAGGGCTAGAGTAATAGATAGATTTAGGATTAGATTTAGGTCTCGGGCTAGTGTTAGTGTTAGGTTTAGGTATAAGTTTACCAGAAGGGGTAGTGTTAGGGTTCAGTGTAGAGTTATGTTCAGGTTTAGATCTATGATTATTGTTAGCATCAGAATAAGTGTCAGGGTTAGGGTTAGGATTTGGTTTATGGTTAGAGCTAGAATGAGGACTAGGGTTAGGACTAGTAATAGGGTTACATTTTGGGTTAGGTTAAGGATGAAGATTACTGTTACGATTAGTATTAGCATAAGGTTTAGGGTTTGGCATAGGGTAAGGGATTGGGTTAGAGTCAGGGTTAGGGCTAGGGTTAAGATTAAAGGTAGGTTTAGGGCTCAGATTAGTGATAGTTTTTGTGGTAGGGTGAAGGCTATGGTTAGAGCAATGTCTAATGTAAGAACTATGTTTTTAGGGTCAGTTTTAGGGTTATGGTTAGGGGTTAAATCTCTAGTGTTAGGATTAAGTTTAAGGTTAGGGTGAAATTTAGAGCTATGTTAGTGTTAGATTAATAGTCAGGGTCAGGTTTACTTTTAGGGTTAGTGTTAGGACTCAAATAAAGTCTAGGTTTACTGTAAGGGTTCAGTTTAGGGTTAGGGTGATATTTAGAGCTAGGGTGAGTGTTAGGATATGAGTCAGAGTTAGAGTTAGTGTTAAGGGTAAGGTTAGGACTTGAATTAGTGCTAGGGTGAGGTCTAGGTGTAGTGTTAAGGTTTAGTTTAAGTTAAGGTTTAGGGTTAGGGCTATTGCTCGGGTTTATGTTACTGCAAGGGTTAGGGTTAGGGCTAGTTGTATGCTTAGCATTAGGGCTAGAGCTAGTGTTAATGTTAGGCTTAGTCTATGGATTAGGGTTCGATTTAGAGTTAGGGTTAGATCTAGGGTTAGGACTAGGAATAAGGATTAGGCAATGGTTATGGCTAGGTTTAGGAATACAGTAATGCAAAGGGTTAGAAGTAGGGATAGGGCTAGTGAGAGAGTTACAGTTGGTCTTAGGACTAGGGTTAGGGTTAGGTTAGGTTAGATATAGGGTTAAATTAGGGTTAATATTGGGGCTAGGGTTAGTGTTCACCTTGGGCTTAGATTTAGGGTTAGGATTAGGGTTAAGTTTAGGTTAAAAATGACATTATAGCTAGGTTTAGAGTTAGGATGAGGGTTAGAATTAGGGTTAGGTCTATGGTTAGGGTTAGGGTTATGATTAAGGCTAGGTTTGGGGCTAAAATGAGGGCTATGGTTTATTTTAGTTTTAGGGCTGGGATTAGGGCTAGGGATAATATAACATCTAGGATTATGGTTAAAGATAGTTTTAAGGTTAGGTTTATGGCTACATGTAATATAAGGGTTAGGTTTAGGGTTAGGGTCAGGTTTAGAGCTAGGGGTATTATTTAGAGTTCTGGGTTAGAAGTTTGGCATAGGTTAAGTTTTAATGTTAGGGCTGGATTAGCATTATGTTTAGTGTTAGTGTAATGACAGGATGAGGTTTAGGGTTTAGTTTTGGTTTAGAATAATGCATAGGTTTAGGATTAGTGACAGGGTTAGGTTTAGGCATAGAGTTATGGTTACGGCAATGGATAGGGTTAGAGATAGTGTTAGGGCTAGGGTTATGATTTTGATTAGGACTATGGTTAGGATTAAGTTTAGGATTAAAATTCGGGTGAGGTCTTGGATTAGGGCTAGGTTTTGGATTAAGTTAGTGCTTAGTTTAGGGGTAAGGCTAATGTAAGAACCAGGGTTACAATTAGGGTTAAATTTAGGGTTAGGGTTAATGGTAGGTCAAGTTTTAGGTTTAGGGTTAGGGTTAGGGTGATGTTTAGACTAGGGTTAGTATTATGGTCAGAGTCAGGGCCAGTGTTAGTTCTAGTTTTCAGCTTAAAACTAGAATTAGAGCTAAGTTTAGGGTTATGGTTAAGGTTTGGTTTAGGTTAAGGGTTAGGATTAGGATTAGGGCTATGGCTTGGTTTTGTTTTAGGAGTAGGATTAAAGTTAGATTTAGAGTTAGGGTTAGGATTAGGGTTAGGGTTTGCTTTAGAGTTTAAATTAGATATAGGTTAGAGCTATAGCTAATGATAGGTTTAGTCTTACGGCTAGAGTTAGGGCTAGAATTAGGGTTCTGGTAAAGGATAGAGTTAGAACTAGGGATGGAGCAAGGGTGAGAGTTAGAGTTAGTCATAGGGGTAGGTTTAGGGCTAGATTTAGGAATATGACAAAATTTCAGTTAAGATTAGGGCTAGGGTTAGTTTTTGAGTTCGGGCTAGGGTTAGTTTTTGAGTTAGGCCTAAGGTTAGGTTTAGGGTTAGGATTAAGTTTAGTTTTAGGGCTAGGATAAGGGCTGGGGTTTGTGTTAGGTTTAGGGCTGGTATTAGGGCTATGGCTAATGTCATGTCTAAGCTTACAGTTGGGGATAGTTTTAGAATTAGGGTTATGCCTAGGTCTAATGTAAGGGTTAGTTTTAGTGTAAAAGTCAGCTTTAGAGCTAGGAGGTTCAGAGTCAGTGTTAGAGTTTGTTTGAGGTTAGGGTTTAGGGTTAGGGCTTGAATTAGCACTAGGGTGTGTGTTAGGGTAATGATAGGGTTTTGTTTAGAGTTTACATTAGGGTAATTGATAGGGTTAGGGTCAGTGATAGGGTTAAGGTTAGGCCTAGGGTTCACATTAGGGTAAGGGTTATGGTTATTATAATGGATGGGATTAGAGCTAAGTTGAGGGCTAGTTTTATGGTTAGGAATAGGTCTAGAATTAGGGATAGGGTTAGTTTTAAAATTAGGTTTAGGCTTAGGTTTATGTTTAGCAAAAGGGTTAGGTTTTGAGCTAGGGTTAGGGCTAGGGTGAGGGTTAGGTTTAGGGTTACTTCTAGGGATAAGATTGTAGTACTCATATGGTTATGGTTAGGATTAGGGCTAGTGACATCATTAGGGATAGGGTTAGGGTTATGGTAATGTATACGATTAGATGTAGATTAAGGGCTATGTTTAACATTAGATTGAGGTTTAGGCTTAGAGTTACCGCTAAGGTAATATTTAGGTTTATAGTAAGGGTTAGGGTTTTAGCTAGGGTTTGGTCTATGGCAAGTGTGAGGTTTAAGGTTAGGTCTAGGGTTGGTTTTCCAGTTAGGTTTAGGTTTAGCATTAAGCCTAGGTTTATCAATAAGTTTAGGTTTAGGTTTAGAGCAAGGGGTAGGTTTAGAGCTAGGTTTAGGGCTAGGGTTAAGGTTAGGATTAGGGCTAGGGTTAGAGTTAGATTGAGGGATAGCTGTGGATTTATATTTAGAGTAATATTTAGGCTTTGAACTATGATTAGGACTAAGATGAGAGTTAGGTTAGGGTTAGGGCTAGGATTTGGGTTAGGATTATACTTAAGGCTTGATTTAGGCCTAGGATTAGCTCTATGTTTTTTTGTTAGGTTTAGGCCTAGGTTAGGGCTATGGGTAATGTAAGAGATAGGATTATGTTGAGGGCTAGTTGTAGGGTTAGGGTTATGGCTAGGTCTAGTGTTAGGATTAGATGTTTTGGGTAGGGTCAGATTTAGAGATAGGTTTACTGTAAAGGCAGGGTTGGTTTTGGGGTTAAGTTAGTGTTAGGGTTACAGGCAGAATTAGGACTCGGTTTAGGTCTAAGATTAGGGTTAGTGTTTGAGTTAGGTTAAGGATTATTGTTAGGGCTAGGGCTAGGTTTATGTTTAGGTCTAGGGCTAGAGTTAGGCTTAGATTTAGGATTTGGTTTAAGTCTAGGGCTAGTGTTAGGGTTTGGTCTAGGGTTATGGTCAGTATTAGACCTAGGGTTAATTTTAGGGTCAGAATAAGGGTCAAGGTTATCCTTAGGTTTTGGGATAAGTTTAGAGCTAGAATGATGGCTAGGGTTAGGACTATTAATAGGGTTAGGGTTTTGGTTAGCCTAAGGATTTGAGACAGGTCTAGGGTTACCTTTAGGGTTAGGGCTTTGTTAGGTTAAGGAATAGTCTTAGAGCTAGGGTTAATGCTAGAATTAGAGTTTGGGTTAAATACATGGTTAGAGCTGGGATTATTGCTAGTTTTTGTGTTAGGATTAGGGCTAGATTAGGGCATTGGCTAATGTAAGAGCTAGGGTTACAACTAGGGTTATTTTTAGGGTTAGGGTTAGGGGTAGGTTTAGTGTTATTTTTAGGTTTAAGGTTAGGGTAATATTTAGAGCTAGGGTTATTGTTAGGATATGAGTCAGCATCAGGGTTAGTTTTAGGGTTAGGGTTAGGAGTCAAATAAGGGCTACGGTTGCTGGTAGTGTTTGGTTTGAGGTGAGGGCTGTGTTTAGAACTAGGGTGACTGTTAGGATATCAGTCAGGGTCAGGGTAAGTTTTAAGGTTAGGGTTATGACTTGAATTAGCGCTAGGGTTATGTCTAGGTGTAGTGTTAGGTTTTGGTTTAAGTTAATGTTTAAGGTTAGGGCTGTTGCTCAGTTTTGTTTTAGTCCTAGGTTTAGGTATTGGGATAGTTATAAGATTAGCATTAGGGTTAGGGCTAGTATTAGTGTTAGGTTTAGGCTTCGGGTTATGTTTATATTTGGATTTAGCATTAGATCTAGGATTAGGGATAGGTCTAACTATAGGGCAAGATTTAGGGCTAGAGTTATGGTTATGGTAACAGATAGAGTTAGAACTAGAAGTAGGACTAGAGTGAGAGTTAGAGTTAGTCTTAGGGCTAGGGTTTTGTTTAGTTGTAGAGATAGGTATAATTTAGGGCTAGGATTAGGGTTAGGGTTAATGTTCAGCTTAGGCCTTGTGTTAGGGCTAGGGTTATAGTTAATTTTAGGGTAAGGTATGGTGTTATAGCTAGGTTTAGAGGTAGGGTGAGTGTCAGAATTAGGGTTAGGGCTAGGGTTATGGTTAGAGTTATGACTAAGGCTAAGTTTAGGGCTAGGATGAGGGCTAGGTTTGGTTGTAGGGTTAGGTCTAGAATTAGGGCTAGGGCTAATGTCAGGTGTATTGTTACAGTTTGGGATAGATTTAGGTTTAGGTTTGTGTCTAAGTCTAGTGTAAGTGTTAGGCTTAGGCTAAGGGTCAGGTTTAGAGCTAGGTGTATTTTTAGGGTAAGGATCATGGTTAGGGTTTGTTTTAGGTTAAGGTTTAGGGATAGGGCTCAAATGAGCATGAGGGTTACGGTTAGGGTTAGGGTAATTGATTGTGTTAGGTTTAAGTTTTAGGGTAGGTTTAGGGCAATGGATAGCTTTAGGGTTAGCAAAAGGGTTAGGGTTATGCCTAGGGTTAGCATTAGGATTAGGGTTATCTTAAGGATAATATATAGGGTTAGAGCTATAGTTAGGGCCAGGGTTAGGTTAGATTAGTGCTAGAGTTAGGTTAGGTTTTGGATTAGGGCTAGTCACCCTAGCTTAGGGTAGGGTTAGGGTTAGATTTAGGGTAAAGGTTACTTTTTGAGCTAGGGTTAGGTCTAGTACAGTGTTCGGTTTAGTGTTATTGTCAGGGTTAGATTTAGGGATAGGGCGAGGGTTTTCATTAGGATTAGGATTAGGTTTAGAGATAGTGTTAGGTCTAGGGTTAAGGTTAGGATTAGGGCTATGGTTAGGGTTATGATTAAGAATAGTGCTAGGGTCATATTTGGGCTAAGGGTTAGTCTTTGAGCTAGGGTTAGGACTAAGGTGAGGGTTAGGGTTAGGGTTAGGACTACAGTTAGAGTTAGGGTAAGGGTTACACTTAAGGTAGGTTGAGGCCTCAATTAGGGATAGGGTTATTTAAGTTTTGTGTTAGGTTTAGGCCTAGGGTTAGTGCTATGTGTAATGTTAGATCCAGGGTTCTGATTAGAGCTAGTTTTAGGGTTAGGGTTTTGAGTTAGGTTCAGGTTTAGAGCTAGGCTTAATATTAGTGTCAGGGCCAGTGTTCAGGTTAAAGTTAAGCTTAGGGTGAAAGCCAGAATAGGACTAGGGTTAAGTCTAGTGGTAGGGTTAGTATTTGGTTTAGGTTAAGGGTTATTTTTAGGGCTGGCACTAAGTTTTTGTTTAGGTCAAGGGCTAGAGTAATAGTTAGATTTAGGATTAGGTTTAGGTCTAGGACTAGTGTTAGGATTAGATTTAGGTATTAGTTTACTTGTAGTGCTACTTTCAGTTTTCGGTTTCGATTTAGGGTCAGATTTAGACCTTTAATTAGTGTTAGGTTCAGAATAAGGGTGAAGGTTAGGGTGAGGTTTTGAGTTAGGGTTAGAGCTATAATGAGGGCTTGTGTTAGGACTAGTAATAAGCTTATTGTTTGGGGTTGCTTAAGGATTATGATTAGGACTAGTTTTAGCATTATGAATAGGGTTTGGCTTAGGGTAATTGATAAGATTAGATCTAGGTTTAGGGCTAGTTTTAGGGTTCAGGTTAGAGTTAAATCTAGTGTTAGGGCTTGGATTAGGGCTATTTTTGTGTTAGAGTTAGGGCTAGGGTTTGGCTAAGGCCAATGTAAGAACTAGAGTTATGATTAAGGTTAGTTTTACGGTTAGGATTTCTGCTAGGTCTAGTGTTAGCAATAGTTTTAGGGTTAGGGTGATATTTAGAGCTAGGTTTTGTGTTTGGATATGAGTCAGGGTGAGAGTTAGTTTTAGGCCTAGGACTCTAATTACAGCTCAGGTTCTGGCTAGTTATGGGTTAGGGTTTCTTTTAGGTTAAGTTTTAGGTTTAAAACAATGGCTAGGTTTTGTTTTATGGCTAGGGCTTGGATTAGGGCTAGTTAATTTAGGATTAGCAATAGTGTTAGAACTAGTTGTAGAATGAGGTTTTGGCTTAAGATTAGGGTTAGATTTAGAGTTATGGTTAGATGTAGGGTTAGGACTATGGCTAGGGTTAGGGCTAAGGTTAGGGCTATTGTGAGGGTTACAGGAATGAATAGAGTTATAAATAGAAATAGGACTAGAGTGTGAGTTAGAATTATTCTTAGGGCTAGGATTTGGGTTAGGTTTAGGGTTAGTGTTCAAATAGGGATAGTATTAGCTCTATTAAAAGTGTTAGGGTTAGGTCTATTGTTAGGGCAAAGATTAGGGTTAGTTTTAGGGGATGGGATGGGGTTATATAGCTAGGTTCAGTGGTAGGGCAAGTGTTATATTAAGGGCTAGGGCTAGGGTTCAGGTTCGGGTTAGGATTAAGTTTAGGTTTAGGTCTAGGATGAGGGCTAGGGTTTGTGTTAGGGTTAGAGCTAAGATAAGGGCTAGGGCTCATGTCAGGTCTAGGGTTATGGTTAGGGATAGTGTTAGGGATAGGTTCATGGCTAGGTCTAGAGTAAGGGTTAGGTTTAGCGAAGCGGTCAGGTATAGAGCTAGGTTATTATTAGGGTCAGAGTATGGGTTAGGGATTGGTTTGGGTTAAGGTTTAAGTTTAGGGCTCAAATTAGCTATAGGATTAGAGTTAGGGTTAGAGTAATGGATAGAGTTGGGTTTACAGTTCAGGTTAGTTCATTTTAGTGTAATGTATAGGCATAGTGTTAGGGATAGTGTTAGGGTTAGGACTACGGTTAGCATTTGGTTTAATCTCATGTTTAGAGTAATGAATAGATTTAGTACTAGTGTTAGGGCTTAGGTTATGGTTAGGATTAGGGCTAGGGTTTGGGTTACTCCTAGGGCTTGTGTTAGGGTTAGTTTTAGGTACGTGTTAGGGTTTGAGCCAGGGTTAGGGCTAGGATGAGGGTTAGGATTAGAATCAGGGCTACGGTTAGGGTTAGGATTAGGGTTAGGTTTAGGGCTAGGGTTAGCATTAGGGTTAGGGTTATGTTTAAGGTAATGGATAAATTTAGAGCTAGGATTTGGGCTATGGTTACAATTAGGATTAGGTTTAGGGTTAGGGTTAGGGTTAGAGCTAGGGTTATGTTTAGAGTAAGGGTTAGAGTTTGAGCTAGGGTTAGGGCTAGGGCAAGCATTAGGTTTAGGGTTTGGGCTAGGGTTAGGTTTAAGGTTATGCTTAGGTCTAGGTTTAGGGCTTGTATTAGGGCTAGGTTTTGTTTGAGGTTTTTGGCTAGTGTTAGGGCTATGTGTAATGTAAGAGCTAGGGTTATGATTTTGGCTTTTTTTGGGTTAGGGTTATACATATTTGTAGTGTTACGTTTAAGTTCTGGGTTAGGATAAGGTTTAGAGCTAGGGTTTGTGTTAGGGTAAGCATGAGTGTTCGGGCTAGCATTGGGTTTATGGTTTGGGTCAGAATTAGAACTAGGTTAAAGTCTAGGGCTAGGGTTAGTCTTTGCATTAGGTTAATGGTTATTTTAGGGCTAGGGCTAGGTTTTTGTTTAGGTCTAGGGCTAGAGTTATGTCTATATTTAGGATTAAGTTTAGGTCTAGTGCTAGTGTTATGGTTAGTTTTACGTATAGGTTTAATGGTAGGGCTAGTGTTAGGGTTTGGTTTAGTGTTAAGGTCAGGTTTTGACCTTGGGTTAGTATTAGGATCAGAATAAGGGTAATGATTAAGCTTAGGCTTCAGGTTAGGGTTAGAGATAGAAAGAGGGCTAGGGTTAGGATTAGAAATAGGGTTAGGGTTTGGGGTAAGCTAAGGGTTAGTGTTAGAACTAGGGTAGAATTGGGGTGACAGTATGGCTTAGGGTAAGGAATACGTTTAGAACTAGGGTTTGGTTAGTGTTAGGGTTAGGGTTAGGATTAGGGTTAAAGCTAGGGTTTAGGCTCAGATTAGCGCTAGGTTTTGGTGTTAGGGTTAGGGCTATGGCTAATTTAAGAACTTGCTTTACAGTTAGAGATAGTTTTAGGGTTAGGATTAGGGCTAGGTCTAGTTTTTTGTTAGGTTTAGGGTTAGGTTGATGTTTTGAGGTAGGGTTAGTTTTAAGGTCAGATTCAGGGTCAGTATTAGTTGTAGAGAGTGTTAGGACTAGGTGTATCATTAGGATTTGGTTTAGGTTAAGGGTTAGTTTTAGGGCTATTGCTCAGTTTTGTTTGTGGGCTATGGCTAGGGTAAGGGCTAGTTTTTAAATTTACTTAGGGTTAGGGCTTGTGTTAAGGTGAGGTTTAGGTTTAGAGCTAGGGTTATATTTAGAGTTAGGGTTTGTTCTAGGTTTAGGACTATGGCTAGGGTTAGGACTAAGGTTAGGGCTAGTGTTAGAGTTAGGCAAGAGAAAAGGTTGGTACTAGAAATAGGTCTAGGGCTAGAGTTAGGGTTAGTCTTAGGACTAAGGTTAGCGTTAGGGTTACAGTTAGCAATAAATTATGGCTAGGATTAGCACTATGGTTACTGTTAGGATTAGGCCTAGATTTAGGGATAGGGTTAGTGTTAGTGATTTTGTTAGGATTAGTGTTAGGGTAAAAGATGTGGTTTTACCTAGGTTCATAACTAGGGCGAGGATTGAAATTAGGTTTGGGCCTAGGGTTAGGGTTCGGGTTTGCGTTAAGGCTAAGTTTAGTGCTAGGATGACGGCTCTGCTTTGTGTTAGGTTTAAAACAAGAATTAGGTAGAATGCTAATGTCAGGTCTAGGGTTATGGTTAGGGATACAGTTATGGTTAGTTTTATGGCTATGTCTAGTATAAGGGTTGTGTTTAGGATAAGGGTCAGGTTTCAAGCTAGGTGTCTTATTAGAGTCAGTGTCTTGCTCAGAGTGTGGGTTAGGTTTTGGTTTAGTTTTATGACTCAAATTAGCATTAGGGTTAGAGTTAGGGTTAGGGTTAGAGTAACTGATAGGGTTAGGTTTAGTGCTCAGGTTAGGTTTAGGTAAGGAAAAGGTTAGTGTTAGCAATAGGTTTAGGGTTAAGATTAATGGATAGGGTTAGATTTAGGTTTAGGACTATGGTTAGTGTTAGGTTTAGCATAACTGTTAGGGTTTAAGCTAGGATTAGGACTATGGCAAGGGTTAGGTTTACAGTTAGGTCTAGTGTTAGGTTTATAGTTAAAGTTAGTGTAGGTTTATGGTTAGGACTAGGGTTAAATTTAAAGTTAGGGTTAGAGTAGGTTTAGGGTTAGGGCTAGTGTTATCATGAGGTTTATAATTAGGGTTACGGTAATGGGTGGTGTTAGAGCAATGTTGAGAGCTATGTTTGAGTTAGGCTAATGTTTAGGGTAAGGGATAGGTTAGGGATAGGTTTATGATTATGATTAGGGCTAGGGTTATGGTTAGCGTTATGTCTAGGTTTAGTGTTAGGGTTAGGTTTAGGGTAAGTGTTAGGGTTTGAGCTATGCTTAGGGTTATGCCAACGGTTAGGGTTAGTGTCAGGTCTAGGTTTAGGATTAGAGTTAAGTTTAGTGCTAGGGTTATCATTAGGGCTAGGGTTATGTTTAGGGTAATGGATAGGGTTAGAGCTAGAGTTAGGATTAGGATTATGGTTAGGATTAAGTCTAGGGTTAGGTTTATGGTTAGGGCCAGTTTTAGGGTTAGGTTTAGGTTTAGGGTAATGGTTAGGGCTAGGGTTAGGGTTAGGGTTAAAACAAAGTGTAGGGCTAAGTTTAGGGCTAGGTTTTAGGTAGGTTAGGGCTAGGATTAGGGCTACAGCTAATGTAAGAACTAGAGTTATGATTAGGGCTACATTTAGGGTTATGGTTAGGGCTAGTTCTAGTTTTGGGGTAGGTATACTTTTAGGGTGATGTTAGATCTAGGGTTAGTGTAAGATCACAGTCAGGCTCAAGGTTAGTTTTAGGGTTAGGTTAGGACTGGAATTAGGGCTAAGGTTAGGGCTAGGTGTAAGTTTAGGTTTTGGTTTAGGTTAAGTGTTAAGGTTAGGGCTATGGCTTGGTTTTGTTTTAGGGCTTGAACTAGATTAAGTCTAGTTTTAGGGTTAGTGTTAGTGTTAGGTCTAGTGTTGGTGTGAAGTTTAGGCTTAGGGTTAGGGATGGACTTAGAGTTATGGTTAGTTCTAGGGTTAGGGCTATGGCTAATGTTAGGGCTAAGGTTAGGGCAAGTGTTAGGGTTATGGTAAGGGATAGGGTTAGATCTAAGAATAGGGCTAGGGCGAGAGTTAGAGTTAATCTTAGTAGTAGTGGAAGGGTCAGGGCTAAATTAGGGCTAGGATCAGGTCTAGGATTAGTGTAAGGGTTAAGTCTAAAGTTAGAGTTAGGGTTAGATTTGGGGGAAGGGATGGGGTTATAGGAAGGTTCAGAACTAGGACAAGGAATAAAATTAGGGCTAGGGCTAGTGTTAGGGTTTGGGTTAGAATTAAGGCTAGGTTTAGGGTAGGATGAGGGCTAGCATTTGTGTTAGGGTTATGGCAAGAATATCAGGTTAGGGTTATGGTTAGCGATAGTTTACAGTAAGATTTATGGCTAGGTCTAGTATCAGAGTTAGGCTTATGATGAGGTTCAAGTTGAGAGCTAGGGGTATTATAATAGTCAGAGTCAGGTTTTGGTTTTGGGTTAGGTTGATATTTAGGGTTATGGCTCAAATTAGTATTAGGTTTGAGTTAGAGTTATGGTAATGGATAAGGTTAGATTTAGGCTTCAGGTTAGTTTTAGGGCTCAGATTAGGTTTAGCATAATGGATAGGGTTAGGGTTAGGCCTAGGGTTAGCATTAGGTTTATGATTATCATTAGGGGAATAGATAGGGTTAGAGCTAGGTTTAGGGCTAGGTTTATGTTTAGGATTAGGGCTAGAGTTAGGGTTAGGGTTAGGGTTAAGGATAGGGTTAGGTTTAGTGTATGGGTTAGGGTTTGAGCTAGGGTTAGTGTGAAGGATAGGGATAGGTTTAGGATTAGATCTAGGGTTAGGATTAGGGTTATCATTATTGTTAAGGTAATGGACGGTTTTAGATGTAGGGTTAGAGTTAGGTTTAGGTTTAGATTTAGGACTAGGTTTAGTGTTAAGTTTAGCTTAATTGTTAAGGTTTGAGCTAGGGTTAGGACTACAGCAAGGGTTAGGTTTATGGTTAGGTCTAGGGTTATGTTTACACTTAGGGTTAGAGTAGGTTTAGGATTAGGGCTAAGGTTATCATGACGTTTATGGTTAGTGTTAGGGGAATGGGTGGGGTTAGAGCTAAGGTTAAGTCAAGTTTTAAGTTTAAGATTAGGCCTAGTGTTATGGTTAGGGTTAGGCTTATCATTTTCTTATGGTCAGGTTAAGGGTAAGGGTCAGTAATTAAGTGTTAGGGCTAGGTTGAGGCTTCAGGTTAGAATCAGGGCTAGGGATAGAGTTAGGGTTACACTTAGGGTTAGGGTTAGGGTTAGGGCTAGTTTTAGGCTTACAATTTTCTTACGGTTAGGTTAAGAGTAAGGGTCAGGAATTAAGTAAATGTTAGGGCTGGGTTGAGGCTTCAGGTTAGAATCAGGGCTAGGGATAGAATTAGGGTTAGGATTAGGGTTAGGGTTAGGGTTAGGGCTACGTTTAGCATTAGGTTTAGGGTTATGATCAGGGTAATGGATATAGTTATAGCTAGAGTTTTGGCTATGGTTACGGTTAGGATTAGGGCTAGAATTGGGGTTAAGTTTTGGGCTAGGGTTATGTTTAGGGTAAGGGCTATGGTTTGAGCTAGTGTTAGTGCTAGGGCTAGGTTGAGGATTAGGTTCAGCCTTAGGTCTATGGACAGGGTTATGGTAGGTTTAGATTTAGGGTTAAGGTTAGGACTAAGGTCATCATTAGGTTTAGGATAAGGGTTAGGGTAATGGATAGGATTAGATATAGGTTTAGGTTTAGGGTTAGATTTAGTTTTAGTGTTCATGTTAAGGCTATGGTTATGTTTAGGTTTATGGTACAGGTTAGGTTTTGAGCTAGGTTTAGGGCTATGGCGAGTGTTACTTTTAGGATTAGGTCCATTGTTAGTTTTCTGGTTAGGGTTAGGGTTACAGTTAGGGTTAAGGCTAGGGTTATCAATACAGTTAGTTGTAGGGTTAGGTAAGGTGTAGGTTTAGAGCTAGGTTTAGGGATAGGTTTAAGTTTAGGTTTAGGGCTAGGGTTAGGGTTAAGAGTAAGGTATCGTTCTAAGTTTATATTTATGGTAGGTTTAGGCTTTGAGTAAGTTTTAAGACTATGGCTAGGGTTAGGTTTAGGGTAAGGTTAGCGCTAGGGTTAGGTTTGGGGTTACACTTAGGGCTAGATTTAGGCCTAGAATTCACTCTAGGTTTTGTGTTAGGTTAAGGCATATAGTTAGAGCTATGGGTAATGTAAGAGCTAGGATTATGATTAGGGCTAGTTGTAGGGTTAGGGTTATGGCTATGTCTAGTGTTAGGTTTAGGTTTTCAGTTAGGGTCATTTTTAGAGATAAGTTTAGTGTTAAGGGCAGGGTCAGTGTTCAGGTTAGAATTAGAGTTATTGTTAAAGCCAGAATTGGGACTAGGTTTATGTCTAGAGTTAAGGTTAGTTTTTACGTTACGTTAAGGGTTATTGTTAGAGCTAAAGCTAGTTTCTGTTTAGGTCTAGAGCTAGAGTTAAGGCTAGATTTAGCATTAGGTTTAGGTCTAGGGCTAGTGATAGCATCTGTTTTATTTATAAAGTTACTGGTAGGGCTAGTGTTACGGTTTGGTCTAGCATTAGGTTCACGTTTATACCTAGGTTAGTGTTATGGTAAGAATAAGGGTCAGGGTTATGGTTAAGGTTTGGGATAGTGTTAGAGCTAAAATGAGGGCTAGGGTTAGGACTATTAATATAGTGAGAGTTTTTGTTAGGCTGAGGATTAGGGATAGGTCTAGGGTTACCATTAGGTTTAGGGTTTTGATTAGTGTTAGGGATAGTGTTAGAGCTAGTGTTAGGGGTAGGATTAGGGTTAGGGTTAGGGTTAAAGCTAGGTGTAGGACTCAGATTAGAGCTAGTTTTTGTGTTAGTGTTAGGATTAGGGTTAGGGTGACAGGTAATGTAAGAATGAGGTTTAGAATTAGGGTTAGCTTTAGGGTTAGGGTTAGGGGTAGTTCTAGTGTTAGTTTTACATTTAAGGTTACGGTGATATTTAGAGCTAGAGTTATTTTTAGGATAGGATTCAGGGTCAGGGTTAGTTTTAGGGTTTAATTTAGGACTCAAATTAGGGGTAGGTTTACTGTTAGGGTTTGGTTTAAGGTTAGCATCATGTTTAGAGTTAGGGTGAGTGTTAGGATATGAGTCAGTGTCAGGGTTACATTTAAGGTTAGATTTAGGACTCAATTAGGGCTAGGATTAGTTCTTGTAGTAGTTTAGGGTTTGGTTTAAGTTAAGATTTAGGGTTAGGTCTATTGCTCTTTTTTGTTTTAGTCCTAGGGTTAGAGTTCAGGCTAGTTTTACAATTAGTATTAGGGTTAGGGCTAGAGTTATTGTTAGGCTTAGACTTAGGTTTAGGGTCACATTTATAGTTAGGTTTAGATATAGGATTAGGCTAGGGTTAAGGGTAGGGCAAGGGTTAGGGCGTGGTTAGGATTATGGTAAGGGATAGGGTTACAACTATGGATAGGGCTAGTGTGAGAGTTAGAATTAGTGATAGGGCGAAAATTAGATTTATGGTTCAGAATAGGGTTAAATTAGGGCTAAGATTAGGGATAGGGTTAGTGTTCAGCTTACGCCTAGTGATAGGGATAGGGTTAGGTTTAAGTTTAGGATAAAGAATGGCATTAAAGCTAGGTTTAGACATACGGTGAGGGTTAGAGTTAGGGTTAGGGTTAGGGTTGGGGTTATAATTATGATTAAGGCTATGTTTAGGGCCAGGATGAGGGCTAGTGTTTGTTTAAGATTCAGGGCTAGAATTAGTGCTAGGGCTAATATAAGGTCTAGGGTTATGGTTAATCATAGTTTTAGGGTTAGAATTATGGCTACATCTATTGTAAGGGTAAGGTTTAGGGTAAGGTTCAGGTTTAGAGCTCAGGGAATTATTAGGATTAGGATTTGGATTAGGTAAGGATTTAGGTTTATGGCTCAAATTAGCATTAGGGTTAGGGTTAGGGGATATTTAGGGTTTGATTTAAGGTTCAGGTTTGGTTTAGGGTAATTGATATTGTTAGCATTAGTGAGAGGTCTAGGGGTAGGCTTAGGGTTAGCATTAGGGTAAGGGTTATGGTTAGGATAATTGATAGGATTAGAGCTTAGGTTAGAACTAGAGTTATGGTTAGGAATATGCCCTGAGTTAGGGTTAGAATTAGTTTTAGAACTAGGGTTAGGTTTAGGTTTACAGTTATGCTTAGCATAAAGTTTAGCTTTTGAGCTAGGGTTAGGGCTAGGTTTAGGGCTAGGTCTAGGGATAGGATTATGGTAGAATTAGGATTAGGGTTAGAGTTACGGCTAGGGTTTTCATTCATTTTAGGGTTAGGGTTAAGGTAACAGATAGGGTTAGGTTAGGTTTAGATTTGGTTTAGAGTTAGAATTAATGATAGGTTTAAGAATAGAGCTATGATGATGTTTAGGTTTATGGTTAGGTGTATGGTTTGATATAGAGTTAGGGCTATACTGAGTGTTAATTTTAGGGTTATGTCTATAGTTAGTTTTCCAGTTAGGGTTAGGGTTAACATTAGGTTTTGGGCAAGGATTATCAATAAGTTTAGGTTTAGGGTTAGGGTAATGGGTAGGTTTAGAGGTAGATTTAGAGATAGGTTAAGTTTAGCATTTGGGCTAGGGTTAAGGTGAGAATTAGGGATAGGTCTAGGTTTATGTTTAGGGTAAAGGTTAGGCTTTGAGCTATCTTAGGACTAAGGTGAGGGATAGGGTTAGGTATATGGCTAATGTTAGGCTTAGGGTTATGCTTAGAGCTAGGTTTAGGCTTAAAATTAGCTCTATGTTTAGTGTTAGAATTAGGCCTAGGGTTAGGGCTATGGATAATTTAAGATCTAGGGTTATGATTAGGGGCAGTTTTAGGGTTAGGGTTATGGCTGGGTCTAGAATTAGGTTTAGGTTTTTGTTAGTTTCAGGTTTAGATGTGGGTTTAGTGTTAAAGGCAGGGTCAGTGTTTGGGTTAGAGTTAAAGTTAGGGTTAGAGCCAGAATTCAGACTAGGTTTAGGTCTAGGGGTAGAGTTAGTGGTTGGGTTAGGTAAAGGTTTTTGTTAGGGCTAGGGCTAGGATTTTGTTTAGGTCTAGAGCTAGAGTACATGCTAGATTTACGATTAGGTTTAAGTCTAAAGCTACTGGTAGGGTTAGGTTTAGATATAAGTTTACAAGTAGGGCTAGTGTTAGGATTTGGTTTAGGGTTAGTGTCAGGTTTAGACCTAAGGTTTATGTTATGGTCAGAATAAGGGTCAGGTTTAGGGTTAGTGTTTGGGATAGCATTAGAGCTAGATTGAGATCTAGGGTTAGTTCTATTAATTGGGTTAGGATTTGGTTAGCCTAAGGATTAGGGATAGGTCTAGGGTTAACATTAGGGTTAAGGTTTTGCTCAGGGTAGGGCATAGGATTTGGGATAGGGTTAGGTTTATGGATAGGGTTAAAGCTAGGTTTAGGGCTCAGATTAGGACCAGTTTTTTTTGTGTGAGATTTATGGCTAGGGTTAGGACAATGGCTAATATAAGAACTAGGGTTACAATTAGGGTTAGTGGTAGGGGTAGGTCAAGTGTTAGGGTTAGGTTTAAGACTAAGGTGATATTTATAGCTAGAGTTAGTGTTAGGATATCAGTCAGGTCAGGGTTAGTTTTAGGGTTAGCATTAGGACTCGAATTAGGGCTAGGGTTACTGTTAGGGTTCAGTTTAAGTTTAGTGTGGTATTTAGATCTAGGATGAATGTTAGGATATAAGTCAGGTTCGGGGTTATTTTTAAGGTTATGATTAGGACTCAAATTAGGGCTAGGGTTAGATCTAAGTGTAGTGCTAGTTTTTTGGTTTAATTAAGGTTAGTATTAGTCCTGTTGCTCGGTTTTGTTTTAGTGCTATGGTTAGGGTTAGTTCTAGTTTTATGATTAGCTTTAGGGTTAGGGCTAGAGTTATGGTTAGGTTTAGAATTAAGGCTAGATTTAAGGATTATGGCTAGGTTTTGTGTTAGGTTTAGGGCAAGAAATAGGGCTAGGACAAATGTCAGGTCTATGTTTATAGTTAGTGATATTTTTAGGGTTAGGTTTATGGTAAGCCAAATTAAAGTGTTACATTTAGGGAAAGGGTCAGATTAATAGATGGGGTATGATTAAGGTCAGGGTCAGGATTCAAGTTTGGGTTAGGTCAATGTTTCGGGTTAAGGCTTAAGTTAGCATTAAGGTTAGAATTAGGATTAGTGTAATGAATAGTGTTAGGTTTTTGGTTCAGGTTAGGTTTAAGGTAATGGATATGGTTAGGGTTTGTGATAGGTTTAGGGTTAGGCCTAGGGTTAGCATTAGGGATATGGTTATCGTTAGGGTAATTTATAGGGTTAACCTAGGGTCCGGGTTAGGGTTATTGTTAGGATTAAGGCTAGAGTTAGGGTTAGGGTCAGGCTTAGGGCGAGGGTATTAGGTTTATGGTGCAGTTTAGGATTTGAGCTAGGATTTTTGCTATGCTAAGGTTAATTTAGGGTTTAGTCTAGGGTTATGGTCATGGTTAGTGTTTTGGATAGGGCCAGGGTCATCATTGGGGTTAGGGTAATAGGTTTAGATGTCAGGTTAAAGAGGGTTAGGTTTAGGTTAACTTTTAGTTTAGGTTTAGGTTTAGGGTTAGGGTTTGAGCTAGCTTAGATTTAGGATTAGTTTAAGGTTCACTGTTATTTATAGGGTTAGGTTTATGTTTAGGGTTAGGGTAGGTTTAGCTTCAGGTATAGTGTTATCATTAGGGTTAAGTTTAGGGTTAGGGTAATGGGTAGGGTTCGAGCTAGGGTTAGGACTAAGGTTAAGGTTAGGATTAGGGCTGGGGTTAGTGTTAGGGTTAGGCCTTGGGTTAGTGTTTGGGTTAGATTAAGTGTAAGGTTTAGTGATTGAGCTAGGTTTAGGGCTAGGCGAGGGTTAGTGTTACAGTCAGGGCTAGGTTAGGGTTAGGCTTAGGTTTAGGGCTAGGGTTAACATTAGTTTTAGGGTTATGATTAGTGTAATGGATAGAGTTAGAGCCAGGGTTTAGGCTATGGTTACACTTAGGATTAGGGCTAGATTTAGGGTGAGGTTTAGGAATTCGGCTAAGGTTATGTTTATGGTAAGGTTTAGGATTTGAGCTAGAATTAGGGCTAGAATGAGGGTTTGGGCTAGGGTTAGGGCTAGGTTTAGGGTTAGAATTATGCTTAGGGTTAGGTTTAGGGCTGTAATTAGGGCTAGGTTGTGTGTGAGGTTTAGGGCTAGTGTTAGGTATATGGGTAATGTAAGAGCTTGAGTTATGGTTGTAGCTAGATTTAGAATTCGTCTAGTGTTAGGGTTAGTTTTGGGGTTAGGATAAGTTTTATAGCTAGGGTTTTTGTTAGTGTAATTTTGAGGGTTTAAGTTATGATTAGGTTTAGGGTTAGGTGCAGCATGAGGACTAGGGTTAGTTCTAGGAGTAGAGTTAGTGTTTGGTTTAGGTTAAGGGTTATTGTTAGGGCTAAGTCTAGGGTTATGGCTGTATTTAGAATTAGGTTTAGGTCTAGGGCTAGTGTTAGTTTAGGTTTAGGTTTAGGGTTACTGGTAGGGCTAGTATTAGGTTTCAGAGAAAAGTTAAGTTAAGGTTTAAACCTAGGTTTAGTGTTAGGATCAGAATAAGGCTCAGGGTTAGGGTTATGGTTTGGGGTAAGTTTAGAGCTAGAATGAGGGCTAAGGTTAGGACTAGGAATAGAGTTAGGGTTTGGGGTAGGCATAGAATTAGGGTTAGGACTAGGGTAGAAACAGGGTAAGGGTGTGACTAAGTGATAGAAATAGGGTTAGAGCTAGGATTAGGACTAGGGTTAGGCCTAGGGTAAGGGCCAGGGTTAGGGTTAGTGTTAAAGCTAGGGTTAGGCCTTGGATTAAGGCTAGATTTGTATTAGGATTAGGACTATGGCTAATTTAAGAACTGGCATTATGATTAGGGCTAGTTTTAGGGCTAGGTTTAGGGCGAGGTCTAGTGTTAGGATTATTTTCAGGGATCGGGTGATGTGTAGAGCTAGGGTTAGTGTTAAGGTCGAAATCAGGGTTAGTATTAGTTCTAGGGTTAGGATTAAGACTCGAATTAGGGCTAGGATTAGGATTAGGTGTAGCATTAGTGTTTGGTTTAAGTTAAGGGTTAGAGTCAGTGCTGTGGCTCGGTTTTGATTGAGGGCTAGGGATAGGGTTAGGGAAAGTTTTCAAATTAGCATTAGGGTTAGAGCTAGTGTTAGGGTGTGGTTTAGCCTTAGGTTTAGGGTTAGATTTAGAGTTAGGGTTAGATCTAGGTTTAGGGCTACAGCAAAGGTTAGGGCTAGGCTTAGAGCTAGGGTTTGAATTACCATAAGGGATAGGGTTAGAACTAGGGATAGGGCTAGGGCAAGAGTTAGAGTTAGTCTTAGTTTTAGGGTTGCACATAGGGTTAGAATCAGGGCTTAATTAGGGCTAGGATTAGAGCTAGGGTTAGTATTAAGGCTGAGCCTAGGTTTATGGCTAGGGTTATGGTTATGTTTATGGTTAGGTGTGATGTTGTAGCTAGCTTTAGACATAGTGTGAGGGTTAAAATTAAAGTTAGGTCTATGGTTAGGGTTAGGTTTAGGGTTAAGGCTAAGATGAAGGCTAGAATTAGGGCTAGAGTTTGTTCTAGGGTTAGGGCTTCATTAGGGCTAGGGCTAATGTCAGGTCTAGGGTTATGGTTAGAGATAGTTCTAGGGTTAAGATTATTAAGGTTAAGATTAGGTTTATGGATATGCTTAGGTTTAGGGTTCAGGTTAGGTTTAGAGTAATGTATAGGTTTAGGGTTAGGAATAGGTTTAGGGTTATCCTAGGGTTAGCATTAGGTTTAGGGTAATGTCTAGGGTTACAGCTAGGTTTAGGTCTAAGTTTATGGTTAGGATTAAGGCTAGGGTTAGAGTTAGGTTTTGGGTAATGGCAAGGGTTAGTTTTAGGGTAGGTTTAGGGTAAGAATTAGGGTTATGGTTAGAGTTAAAGGTAGTGTTAGGGCTCTGATTAGGGATAGGCTTTGGTTTAGGTAAGGGCTAGGTTTAGGGCTTCAGCTATTGTAAGAACTAAGGTTATGATTAGAACTAGATTTAGGGTTAGGGTTAAGGCTAGGTCTAGGGTTAGGTTTAGGTTTAGGTTTTGAGTGATGTTTAGAGCTAGGGTTAGAGTTAGGGTCAGAGTCAAGGTAAGGGTTTGTTTTAGGGTTAGGGATAGGACTTGAATTAGAACTAAGTTTAGGGCTATGTGTAGGCTTAGGTTTTGGTTTATGTTAAAGGTCATGATTAGGGCTATGGCTTGGTTGTTTTGTAGGGCTAGGGCTAGGTTAGGTCTAGTTTTAGGATTAGCATTAGTATTACGGCTTGTGTTAGTAAGAGGTTTAGCTTAGTGTTAGGGTTAAATTTAGAGTTAGGGTTACATAAGTTTAGGGCTAGAGCTAGGGTTAGGGCTAATGTAAAGGCAATTGATAGGATTATGGTAAGGGATAGAGTTAACCCTAGATATATGAATAGGAAGAGAGTTAGAGTTAGTCTTAGGGCTAGGATCAGGTTAGTTTTAGGGCTAAATTACGGCTAGGATTAGGTCTAGTGTTTGTATTAGGTTTAGGCCTCGTTTTAGGCTTAGGTTTAGGTTTGGAGATAGGGTTAGGTTTAGGGGAAGTGATGGGGTTATAGCTAGTTTTGGGGCTAGGTCCAAAGTTAGAATTTTGGTTAGGGATATAGTTAAGGTTTGGTTTAGTAATAAGGCTTGGTTTAGGGCTAGAATGAGGGCTAGGGTTTGTTTTAGGGTTATTGCAAGAATTAGGGCTAGGGTTAGTATCAGGTCTAGGCTTATGTTAGGGATAGATTGATGGTTAGATTTATGGCTAGGTCTATTTTAAGGGTTAGGTTTAGGGTAAGGGTCAGGGTTAGAGCTAGGGGTATTATTAGGGTTAGAATTTGGTTTCAGGTTTTGTTTAGGTTAGGGTTTAGATTTAGAGCTTGAATTAGCGTTCGTGTTTGTTTAGGATAATATTGGTTTAGGTTTAGGGTTCATGTTAGGTGTAGGTTAATTGATAGGGTTAGAGTAAGCAAAAGGGTTAGGGTTGGGTCTAGGGGCATCTTTCAGGTTATGGTTGTGCTTAGGATAATGGATAGGGTTAGGGCTAGGTTTATGGTTAGTATTAGGGCTAGAGTTAGGGTTAGGCCTAGAGTTTGGGTTAGGTTTAGTTTTAGGGTATGGTTTAGAGTTTGATGTAGGGTTAGCACTAGGGCAAAGTTTAAGGTTAGGGTTAGGTCTAGGTTATAGTTATGGTTAGGGTCAAGGTTAGGGTTAGTTTAGGGCCAGGGTTATCATTAGGTTTAGGGTATTGGATAGGGTTTGATGGCATGTTAGGGTTAGGGTTACGGTTTGGCTTAAGGTTAGGGTTAGGTATAAGTTTAGGCTTAGGTTTAGGATAATATTTAGGGTTTGAGAAAGGGTTGCTCTATAGCAAGGGTTAGGTTTATGGTTATGTTTAGGGCTAGGGTTACAGTACATATAGGGTAAGGGCTAGGGTGATCATCAGGGTTAGAGTTAGGGTTACGGTAATGGGTAGGCTTAGAGCTAGGGTTAGGGATAGGGTTAAGTTTAAGATTAGGGCTAGGGTTAATGTTAGGCTTAGATTTAGACAATGGGTTAGTGTTAGGATTAGGTTATTTTTAAGGGTTAGGCATTGAGCTTATGTTTGGACTAGGATGAGGATTAGGGTTAGAGTCAGTGTGAGGGTTAGGGCTAGGGTTAGCATTAGGGTTAGGGTTAGGTTTAGGGTAATGGATAGAGTTAGGGGTAGGTTTTGGCCTATGGTGATGGCTAGTTTCAGGGTTAGTGAAATGGCTAGGTCTAGTGTTATTGTTATTTTTTTTGTTGTGATAAGATTTAGAGCTAGAGCTAGAGTTTGTGTCAAGATAAGGGTCAGTGTTCGGTTTAGGGTTAGGTTTATTTTTAGGGCCAGCATTAGGACTAGGGTTTGTAGGGTTAGCTTTTGGGTTAGGTTAAGGGTTATTATTAGGGCTAGGGCTAAGTTTTTTTTTTTTTTTTTTTTTTTTTAGGGATAGGTCTAGAGTTATCACTAGATGAAGGATTAAGTGTAGGTCTAGGTCTAGTGTTAAGGTTAGGTTTAGTTATAAGGTTACAAGTAGTGCCAATGTTAGGGGTCGGTTTAGAGTTAGGGTCAGTTTAAGACCTATGATTAGTGTTAGGGTCAGAATAAGGGTCAGGGTTAGGGTTAACGTTTGAGATAGTGAAAGAGCTAGATTGAGGTTTAGGGTGAGGACTAATAATAAAGTTTGATATTGAGTTAGACTAAGAATTACTTTTAGGACTATTGTAGCCTTAGGTTTAGAGTTTGGATTAGGGTGAGGGATAGGGTTAGTGCTAGTGTTAGGGCTATAGTTAGGTT